>NC_081376.1:9457229-9768790 GCF_030684315.1 Stegostoma tigrinum
TTCTGTTCTCTCCTCCTGTTTAATCAGAAAAACTATTTCTTAAAAATTTCAAAGGGTCATATGCCACAATTTATAATCACCATACACAAACATTGTTTAAAAATGACTCATATAAACCACCTGTTCCTGGTATCTGAGTCTGTGTAGAAATCATTAATCCCAATGCTGCTCTCCAATTTGCTGGGAATATGCATCTCTTCCAATAACTATATTTTCTATCTCCTGAAACAACTGCATTACATTTCTCTGATACAATGAATGGAAGAGAAATGAAAATATCTACAGAATTACCAAGACATGAAGAGATCTCATGGTTTTTACATATCAACTAAACTACTGCCTATTGATTTGAACTCTTCATATTTTCCATTAAGTCAACACACTTTTGATAAATGTACTCCAGTTTTATATCTAAGGGAATGCTCAAACGTCCTTACACATTGGGAGGTAATCGTCAATAAAGCATCATTCAAAAAAAATTGAGTAAAAACCTACTGAAATAGTACATACTTGAAGAATAGGAGAACATCCACAGGGAGAGTCTCTATGGCTGGTGTGATTCTGTTCAAGGTTAGTCTTGCAGACATGCACCTCAGCTGAAAAGAGAAACCAGTAATACATACTGAGAACAGAAACACAACAAACTTGTACTTGCTGATGTTTCTCACTACATATCCTTCTGCCAAGAGGTTGGCTAGATGGGCAAATTCACTTAAGCTGGTGAGCAAGAGAAAGTGCAATGATTCACAACACGTGATTCAACTCAGCTGCTTCACAGATTTAAAATGAAATTTACTCACATTCAAGTCTATGATAATCTGACAACAGTGCATTTGAAAAATCAAGTCAGGAATGTGTTAAAATGAGTCACAGTCAGTTGGATGAGGATCTTAGATTGGCAATAGTCCAAACTATAAATGTGCAGTCAATCAGTCATTTGGTCAAAGCTAACAGTGCTCTGTTATCACACCTTATCCTTGTCCAGACATTAAATGGCGGCATTTTAAAATGTGCTCTTAGCACTAATATTTAGCTTAAAAAAGATCATGAACTTGAATGTGGAAATCATTCATATCCTCAGGATTTTCCAAGCAGAGTCATTTTGTACAACATGTTCATTTATTGTACATTTGAAATAATCCATCTGTAACAATGGACACTGTATGGTCATACACTCAAACTATTCTCTGAGTGCGATTGCTTCGAATTGTCTCACCTGACTTTCATCAAACTTGGCCCCCTTCCCCTTCATTGCTTGAACAAGCTGGAGAAACGCTGTAAAATTCAACTCCTTGACTGCGCCACAACTGAAGCCTTGAAGGACAGAAGGTGAGAATCTAAAACAAATAATAGAGCCATTTATCAGTTTCTAAACACTCCATTCCTTCTCACACTTAGCTGCTGAGACAATATGAACAGTCAGGAGGAATTGAGTTGTGGAATAATAGCTTATATTTTTCAAAGGGAGATTTCCATCAGGTACATGATTATATGTTGATGAAACATCCAACGCTGTTTATTTATTCTGATTAGCACCTGATTAAAGGAGTGTACCAGAATACAGACTACAATTGGAGGAAGAGGAAACAGTTGGATCGAAAAATTATTGGATCATATACTGACCAAGTGGAGCTTCATATGGTGGAAGCCAGTAATACTGGGCCAATTTTTCAGCAGTAAACATACTTTGTTAATATTAGTGAGAAGATCAAAGCTGTAACAGGTCTAAGGAGTGAAGCGAATTAAGGTCCTGTTGTTCAGGAAAGAGAATTCTACTCTTCTTTTTTTGATTGAGTCACTGAGTGAGAGTGATACTGGCTGGGCCCAGCATCTCAGTATCAGAGGAGTCATGAATGGTACTGAACTTTGTGCAATCAGACCTTCTGCATCTTTACCACCTTCAGTGCTTCCTCCAAAGAGTGTTCAGAAAGCGGGTGGGTACTTATTCATCAGTCACGGGAGGGTCGTATGTGGTAAACACAAGGAGGTTTCCTCATCCACATCTGACTGAGTCAATGAGACTTCATGGGGTCTGGAGTCAATGTTGAGGACTCCCCGGATATCTGCCTCACAATGGTATACACGCACTCTTGTATACGAACTCCCCCCGAGTCATTCACTACCCCGAATTGGGGACATATCATTGTTCCTTCAGTGTCACTGAAGTTTCAGAATCCTGAAATTCTCTCCCTAATGGCAGAGGTACTGCCACTTCTGCTGTCTCTGACCGACTAGACGGGCAGGACTGACACAGAATTGGCGATGTTACTGGGATTTTGTACAAAAGATATGATTCGATGAGAGTGATAATTTCAGGCTGTTGCTTGATCAGTCTGTGAGATTAGCAAGACCTCATCAAAAACTAAATTACACCGATAATGACACAGGCAGAGAGAAAAAGACTACCATCAGGGAACCAAAAGCATTGAAAAAGATAATTCCTTACTCTTTAAAATTGTTGTTGTTTCTGACCACATTTTCGAAGAACACTGCAGCCTGTGAGAGAAGAGCATTGAAATTATTCATACACACAATGGCGGTACAGACTTTCTTTTCAAACTGACATAATCCAGTTACCATAACAATGTGGACTGATGTGGAAATTAATCTTTGCATTTTCAATTCCATTAAATGTTTAACTCCCTTAGCATCATCATGGAGTGTCAGAGAAAAAGACTGTTTACCTGACTGGGAGTCCACTGCTTGTCGTTGACGTCACTGAGGCCTAAGTTTGAGTTTAACAGGACAGGGGGGACCTCTTTGGCCAGAACAGATGGAATGTTCTTCACTGTTTGTACAGGGTCTTCCACATTCCGCAACACCTCAATAACAAGGAAACAGAACAGATGTTAATCCGAGACAAAAAAAAACCCTGTGAGCACTTCCTGGAGGTCAATATTGTCTTGAAACAAAAGCTTCGACATTCAAAAGATATCAGCGGCAGTCAGAAACAAGTTAGGTAATTTGGTTACAGTTGATCGTACAGTCAATGTCACTCACCTGCAGAACACAGATGGTTTGTATGGGCTGTGGCGCTGTTCCAATATTCACAACAAATGTTGGATTTGAGATCACATTGATGAACACCCCAGGATTGATGTCTTGGAACACGCCACTTGGAATACCAGACACCAAGCTTCCCAGCCCCAGGAGGTTCTCGCTGTTACTGACCTGGTTACAAAGCAAAACAGACATCAAAAGCTGTCAGGACCAAATCATAGGATCAAGCCATTTTCCAACTTTTTGTGACATATTGTGAAATGCAATGACAAACATAGCTGGCTTCTCTTGTGAGCAGAGGAATACTCATGGAAAAGACGCTCTCCAATCACATCTCTTGGCTTCATTTTGCCACATGGCCTTACATTCAATCATACTTGGTTTACTCGAGAACATGCTCAATATTATTGCAATTTGTGTTTCAAGGGATAAGGAGAGACTGGAAGAAACTCGGATTGTTTTCTCTGGAGCAGTGGAGGCTGAGAGGAGATGTAACACAAGTCTACAAAATTAGGAGATGCATGGACAGGGTTGACGGTCAGTATCCTTTTCCCAGATTTGAAACTCATGCTGGGGTCGCGTGCATTTAAGGTGAGGGGGAAAGTTCAGAGGAGATGTGAGGAGCATGTCTTTTTCACACAGAGAGCGCTGGGAGTCTGGAACATGCTGCCAGAGGTGGTGGGGGAGGCAGATATCCCAAGGGGCATTTAAGGGACATCAGATAAGCACATGAGCAAGTAAGCAATGGAGGGATCTGGACCAAGGGCAGGCAGAAGGGATTAGTTTAATTTGGTGCCGTGTTCAGCACAGCATTGTGGGTCCAAGGATGTGTTCCTGTGCTGTACCATTCCATGTTCTATGTTCTAAGCTACTGAAGGATAAAGCATAAAGGAGGGTTGGGAAACATTTCTGAAAATATACTTCAAATTTGCCAATTGAACAGCACTTGTCAAATCATTGAATCTTGGGCATCAGATAGATCTGTTCTAAGATGCAGTCTGGAAAAGAAATTACCTATAAGGTGTCAGAAAGCTATGTGCTTTCAGCTCTGGCTCCTGCTTCTCAAATTTCCATCTCCTGTACACAATTCGGGTGATCGCAGATTTGACTAAAACATGGAGATTATGATACACTGCACTTTGATGCTCCCCTGTCTGCAAATACGCAAACAAAAAAGTCTGAAGGTTCTGGTGCTGCTTCTACACCCCAACCTCACAGGGATTTTACTTCAGATTTTTATCCATTGCAGGGACATCAATTTACTTCACAAAGGCAGCATTCTTTCGTTGCCTCTTAATCATCTCAAATCTCTGACAGCAGCACTGTACCCAAAACATGGGATAACACTAACCTGTAGTCACGAGACAAGAGAAGAAACTCCTACATTAAGTGCACAATGATTTGTTTCCTAATATGGATGGGTGAGCGAAACAGATCAATGAACAGAATATACACATTTCAGATTTTTTGAGCTCTTACCTGGAAGCCATTTCTCAGTAACCTGATGACAATCGCATTGGCCTGGCCCACATTCCAGCCTCTGACTTTACCCAGGCTTGGCAGTGCATTCTGCAGAGTCTCCCCATCAATATTTCCAACCTGTGACACTGACAGTCCAACAGCTGTTTGTCCCAGAGTATTCAAAGTGCTGACTGTGAAGTTGTCGATTTTGCTCACTAGAGCTATTGAAGACTAGACAAAAGAAAATAATAAAACATTAACACGCTATGTTCTTACGACCGAGGATCGAGTAGCGCACCGTCACTTTGGCCCCACTACACTGTGAGTCCTACCTAAGAATATCATTTATCAAAGCAAACTGTTTTCAATAAAGATGCAATAATTGGTCTATGTGCACACCTAGAAATATAGAAGATGAATGATCATCCCTCTAAATAAACCCAAAACACACACTCACTCTGTTTTAGAGAGAGAAAACAAAGTTCTCTGCACAGGTTGGCATTTAAAAAAAATGCTTTGGCCAATGGGTGGTTCTTGAATATAAAATGATAAAGCATAGGGTATTCTGTATTGAGTCACCCCCTGACTTTCTGCCATCTGTAGTCATCAATCACATACTGATAGTTCTCCTCTAACGTGACAGTTGCGTTCTTGTGTGACCTCACGCTGTAGGAAATCACTTTAGAGGGAAATTGCAAAAGAAAACTGCTAAACTCGCACAGCAGGAGGTTCACTCTATCCAAACAGCATCCACTCTTCATCAATCGCGTAACAGACCATTTGTGTTCAAGAAACACGTATAACAACAGAACTACTTGCACATAGAACATAGAACATTAGAACATAGAACACAGAATATAGAACATTACAGCAACATACAGGCCCTTCGGCCCTCGATGTTGTGCCGACATGTCATAGCGATCTCAAGCCCATCTAACCTACACTGTTCCATGTACGTCCATATGCTTATCCAACGACGACTTAAATGTACCTAAAGTTGGCGAATCTACTACCGTTGCAGGCAAAGCGGTCCATTACCTTACTACTCTCCGAGTAAAGAAACTACCTCTGACAACTGTCCTTTCTCTTTCACCCCACAATTTAAAGCTATGCCCCCTCATGGTCGCCGTCACCATCCTAGGAAAAAGAATCTCCCTATCCACCCTATCTAACCCTCTGATTATTTTATATGTCTCAATTAAGTCACCTCTCAACCTTCTTCTCTCTAATGAAAACAGCCTCAAGTCCCTCAGCCTTTCCTCGTAAGACCTTCCCTCCATACCAGGCAACATCCGAGTAAGTCTCCTCTGCACCCTTTCCAAAGCTTCCACATCCTTCTTATAATGCGGTGACCAGAACCGTACGCAATACTCCAAGTGCAGCCGCACCAGAGTTTTGTACAGCTTCACCATAACCTCTTGGTTCCGGAACTCAATCCCTCTATTAATAAAAGCTAAAACACTGTATGCTTTCTTAACAGCCCTGAACACCTGGGTGGCAAATTTCAAGGATCTGTGTACATGGACATTGAGATCTCTCTGCTCATCTACACTACCAAGAATCTTACCATTAGCCCAGTACTTTGCCTTCCAGGTCCTCCTACCAAAGTGCATCACCTCACACTTGTCTGCATTAAACTCCATTTGCCACCTCTCAGCCCAGCTCTGCAGCTTATCTATGTCTCTCTGCAACCTACAGCATCCTTCGTCACTATCCACAACTCCACCGACCTGAGTGTCGTCTGCAAATTTACTAACCCATCCTTCTACGCCCTCATCCAGGTCATTTATTAAAATGTCAAACAGCAGTGGACCCAACACCGACCCTTGCGGTACACCACTAGTAACTGCTCTCCAGGATGAACATTTCTCATCAACTACCACCCTCTGTCTTCTTTCAGCAAACCAATTTCCAAACCAAACTGCTATATCTCCCACAATCCCATTCCTCCGCATTTTGTACAATAGCCTACTGTGGGGAACCTTATCGAACGCCTTGCTGAAATCCATATACACCACATCAACCGGTTTACTCTCATCTACCTGTTTGGTCACCTTCTCAAAGAACTCAATAAGGTTTGTGAGGCACGACCTTCCTTTCACAAAACCGTGCTGACTATCCCGAATCCATTTATTCTTTTCTAGATGATTATAAATCCTATCCCTTATAACCTTTTCCAACACGTTACCAACAACTGAGTTAAGGCTCACTTACAGATGTGCCTAAAGTCAAAGCTCCGGAAATATAAACATGAGATGTTCTTTCGACCACTTCTTCAAAAGAACAAACTGGCTTCACTCTGAACTGACATTGAAGATTTCTTCAAAGAAGTGGGAGCGATCAGTAACGCAGCTTGATCACTACAGGCTCTCCTCTGGCTCAGTTTGTTTGCGGCTGACTTTTCTGCTCAGGTTTGTTTTGGATGGAGTCTCTCAAATCCTTCCTGGGCCAGACCAATCAGATTTCAACAGACCCAAGCATTGGCGCAGAAATGTCACATGGTGAGGAGCTTCTAACAATACGTTTGTTTCTGGTTTGAAACTCAGCTTTTCCAGGAGTAGATCAGCATTGAAAACTGAACCAGTGCTCCCCAAAGCTGACAGAGATCATTGCCTCCATCCCTCTGACACTGATCACCACTGCATTCCCTTAACAGTGATCAATACCCGACGCCAACAGTAATTAGTTCCAAACCTTGGACACTGATCACTCCCCCATTACGACAACAATGAACCCCTTTACCCCAACAGTAAATCAATCACTAAAATCCCAAGGGGAGGCAAGCCTGTGTGACTGACAACAGCGCCACTGAATTTCACAGAATTCACGTCACAGCTGGTCAAAATACTTCTGTGAAATGTCAAATGACCCTGATCCTGACACTGACCCTGGTGGCTTTCCCAGGGCTGCTCATTTGCAGGGCCCCAACAGAGGCTGGTATTTTCTGAGGGGAACGAACAATGCGCTGCTCCTCAGAGGAGAATTGCCAGTGGAAAACGGATCACAGCTGGTCAACATGGTTCAGGTATGTTTGGGTCACAGATCACCCTGCAAGTTAACAAGAGGGTGTGCCTGATGAAAAGTCTCAAGACTATTTCACTTTTCAGACATGCGGTCAAAATTCCTTGGGAAGGCAACATTTTAACAATGTCTTTACGAGCCTGCAGTTCAATCCTCTGCAGTAGACCTTGCCCACGTACCCTCAGTTGTTCATCTGTTGGATCTTCAGCTGGTGCTGTTCCATTCGATGTTGTGTTTGGCAGCACATTGACTCCACAGACTCGGTTTATTACTGCTACTATGGACAAGATTTGCTGTGTGTCCAAGGACTGAAGCAGATCAGTGTCGGTAATGACACAAACAAGAGAGTTTGGCAGCCTGAAAAAGAACACCAGACACAAAGTATATGAGCATCTTTCAAAACAACAAGGCTTCCACTCAATAGATTCATTATGATTTGCTACACGTGGCAACTTTCAGAATACTTTCCAGCCGTTTGCCACACATTCTACCCACCATTACAGAACCTTCTGTCTGAGTTTCTGCTTTCCTGAAAGGTTTTCCTTCTGTTTCAAAGTTAAAAGAAAGTCCTCTCACAACAAGATGAGGAGTCTCTTTCTCTCCTGCCCTTTTCAGCTCTCAGCTGTCCGTCATCTGAATACTTTTACATCAATATTCTCGACAAGGCCCCAGTCGCACATTTTGGAGCCATTCCTCGCTTGCAAACTATCAGCTTTCTTCTCATTTTCATTGGTTTGCTCTTGTGGACTTTGCTGGTTCAGCCAGAATTTATTGCCCAGCCCACACGCCAGTTACAAGTGAATTACAATCAGGTTGCCGATCATTCTGAGGCCTGGTCAGGACTTACCTTCCCAACAACATCCGATTTGTTTTTCTGACAATTCGCATGGATTTCATGGCCATTGTCAGATCCTAAATTCTCAATACTTATTGAATTTCATTTCCCCTATCTGCCATGATAGTTTTGAATCCAGCTCATTAAAGCATTCCCTGGGTCTCATTCTCCACATTGGTTTCGCATCTAGGTATTATTCACTCAACTTTCCCATCATTGCGGGGAAAATAAGAACAATCTGAAACGTACCTTGCAACATTGACATTCGGATTGTTAGCCAGCAACGACTGGAGATAGAACTTTGAAACTTCATTGGATAGTGTCAGATTTTCCAGAAGGGCCAGGTTTTCAGGGTCTGCCAAAAATTCTTGAAGCTGTGCAAAGATTGCAAGATATCTGACTGTTAGCACCAATGATTCAGGGCTTTCCAACATTTTTAACAATGAAAAGTTCTGCTTTGTCATGTTCCACCACACATTCTCTGTGAATACAGATTGTAACAAACGCCCACAGTGGCATCAGTCCCAGACAACCAACTGAAAAGCCAGTAGGCATCAAAAATTCACTTTTGGATGAATCATAAATTGACAATTAACATCTCACGTGGCATCATTTCCCCACCCATTCTCTCAAAAATGTTGGTGGTTACCCTCAGTATTAAGCTCGGCTTAAACTTGGAATTACATCTGGCGGAAGCAATCTCCTAAATGACTAGTATTTCCAAACATATGGGTCATGTTAGTGTGACTGGATCTTTGACAAAAGGCCTGCCTCCCAGAGAACCCGATCGGCCACTATTTCAACCTTAAAAGTAAGAAGGTGAGACATACCTGTGCTTCATTATCAAAGAAAGATTGAAGATCGCTCAGGGAAATCTGATTCATATACAATCCCAAATACTGAGCAAACCAAGCAGTGGAGTTCAGGACTGGATCATTCACATCGTAGCATTTCGGTTTGGGACCTGTTATGTAGAAAAACTCCACATCAACTTGAGTAAATGGAGACCTATATTTCTTGAAAATATGCAACAAATTCGACACCAGGACAGCGGCCAACAGGGATTATCAGCTTTTCCCCCAGCACTAATGTAAAGTTGAAAAGAGCCTTTCATCCCTCCTTATTTTAATGACACTAACTGTGGTATAGGTCCACAGCTGCCTACAGCCTCACACCACTCTGTCGTTTATCATGTATGAACCCAAACAGGGCACACTGCTGGGTAGTTTCGGCTGCAGAGGAAACCCTTGCCCCTCCTCACAATTCACCACCTCAGCTGTAGGTCTCAGTAAAATTCTCTGGATACTAATAATCTGCATGAACCCTGGCTGAGCTTTCAGTTCCTTTGAATCTGACAAATAACAATATTCTCATTTCAAAGACATTTAACCAAAAGTATGTTTGTGTCACCTTGCTGCAGGTAAGCTTTGATGCCATTGTAGATTTCCTTCTGTTTGTTTGAGGTCAAATCCCTGTAACGAGCACTCAGAGTTCGCACACTAAGGGGAAAATGTAAAAACATTTTAAATCTCATCTTCAGATACACTTCGATTCGACAATGACTAATTTTGGAACAATGTATTGGAAATGAAGGCATCGTAACTGTACAACTAAAACCACGCAGCAACCTACAATCCTTGTGAATTAACTGTAACGTAAAGCCAGCTTTGTTTAAACCAGCCCCTCATGAACAGGCACACTCCAGAAACTGACAAGAATTAGCAACCTGAAGTACGAGAAGTTTTCTGTATTATCTCAATCTCCAGGATGTCTGAGCAGTCAGTTGAGAATGTGAGTGAGAAGGCTCTCTGCCAGAAAGTTTTATTCGAGGCAAAATCGTATTCCCCTTCCCCCTCCCCCATTTCTAAAGAACGGTCCGGACCCGAAACGTCGCCTTTCCTGCTCCTCTGTTGCTGCCTGACCTGCTGCGTACATCCACACTGTGTTTTATCTCAGATTCCAGCACTGGCAGTTCTTACGATATCTTTTTATTTCACTGATTTATGCTGTAAATAAAGTGTAACAGTTAAATGTTTACTCCCTGCATTACGCTTTTATTACACAGGGTGTGTTTTTAGTCTGCGTGACCCTCCAGATCAACTGGAATACTCGATCAATTGGCACACTCCTGGTCCTATAGGTGAAGGTTATTGAAAAGTTTCCTGTATGTCGAATGTCATTCCTTGTGCACTCTGATCTATTATACAGTGGTCTGCAAGGAATATAGGATTAAAGATAGAGTTGATGCAAGCCTTTTGGACTCTGTCATGCAGGAATCATGAATGTTTTTCATTAGATTAGATTAGATTCCCTACAGTGAGGAAACCGGACCTGCGGCCCAACAAGTCCACACCATCCCTTGAAGCATCCCACCCAGACCCATCTCCCTTTAACCCACACACCCCCGGATATTACAGGCAATTTAGCATGGCCAATCCACCTAGCCTGCACATCTTTGGACTGTGGGAGGAAACCGGAGCACCCGGAGGAAACCCACGCAGACATGGGGAGAATGTGCAAACTCTACACAGACAGATAGAGCTTTAAGCTCAGTAATAAAGTATTAGTTAACTCTCCAGAAGTCATGTTGTCTAATTGGACAAGGTGCAACAGGGCTTCAGACAGATTGCTACTCCAACTCTCCACTGGAGCCATCTTGTCAGTTTGATTTTCCCCATTGCCCTCACTCTTTACCGTGCGTGTCCTATCATCGAGGCAAAATCAGCATCAATATAAGCTCAAAGACCATGCTTTCTCATCCAACTGTGCGCATCACAGTCTTCTGGATTCAACTCGGTGTTTAAAAATTTACACCATAGTCTCTGGTCCATTTTTGTTTTCTGGCTTTCTACGCGTTTGGTATTTTCTCACATCCGCTCTACACTAATTTTATTCAGACTCATGCTTCAGTTCCGGTGAAGGGGCACACAGTTGAAACTCTGTTTCTCTCTACACATCTGCCCACAACTGCCAGCATTTTATGCTTTCCTCTCCTATCCCCTTCTTGTGTTGGTTCGCGATGATGTCCACAATAGCAACAGGAAAAGAGATATTCTTGGTCATCTCATTAATACCGTTTCTCAGGCATTTCATCTGGCACTGCTGACTTGATGAGCTCACTAATCCTGCAGAACAATTTGCACACCGCTTGATGGAAATCTCTTTCCTTCAGGATATACGCAGAACGGATGTGACTGAACTTACATTTTCCTGTAGGAAAGGCACCCGACTCTCAATGTGTTGTTGGAAGCCAAGAGGCGGGTGGTGATGAATGGGATGAATGGAGATAATCTGACATTGAGCCATGCATTCCTCTCGGTGTCATTAAGTACAGGAAGGCTGTTGACAAACTGAGGCCACAGACCTTCGACGATGGCCACTCGAATAGCAGCTGGCAGACTGTCCTGCAAAAGGGAAAAGGAAAGAAAACTAAATGCTGGAAACACACCACGACACTTCATACTTCCTCGACTGCAGTGTGATTCTACCATTAGATCCATTCATGTAGACTACTTTTCCTGAAGTGGATATTAAGATCAAGCATTCCTTACAACCAGAATTAGACTTTACAGGAAAGAAAGGTGCTGCATTCTGATTCCGAAATTGAACTGACAGTACGTCTATTCACCACACTCTGTGGTCGTGAAATCCGTTGAATTATGAACCTTGGGCAGAAGGAATTGCTCTTCATCTCTGCTTTGTGATTGCTACTTGTTATCCTAAAACTGTGATCTCTCATTTCAGGGTGCTACCCAAGAGGAAATATTATTGCTTTTCAATTCCCTTTCGTATCAGATATACCTCAACCAGATCGCCTCTCATCCCTCTAAACTCTAGAGGGTACAGATAGAAACTACTCCCCATTTCTTCATAAGACATACCCCATATAAATAGAATCAATCTACGGGACCTTCTCTGAACTGCCTCCCGTGCAAATACTTCCCTGTTCAACTAAAGGAAGGACAATTGCATGCAACACACTCAGTGACGATCCATTACTCTCATCCACAATTGCAGCAACACTTCCCAACTTTCATACACTATTTCTCACTCTGTTTCTTTCACCATGATGACAACCATTCCATTTGCTTTCCATGTCACCTGCTGGAACTGCTTGCCACTTTTCTGCAATTCATGTCTGAGGACACACAGAATCCTTTACAAAGAAGCACTTGGAATTTCCACTCCATTTAAATGATCAGTTGTGTTTCTGTCTCTTTGACCAAAATGGATAACCTCACACTTTATCCATGTTCAATGCCACCCGCCACCTTCAGCCTGTTCACTAACCCTGCCCATACCCACGCGTATGTTTCTTATTCCTTGACTGCAACTTACTTGGGTTTGTCGATTGAATTCATCGACGAAGGTAGCCAGGTTCTGAATGGGTTGGATATGGAGTAAGACCGTAGTCAGTATGTTGTTGTCATTAATGAAACCAGGCCTGCTCAGTGCACCAGCCAAATCGCTCGGATCAGTGACATTCAGCACCTGAAAAAAAACAAACACAATTCAGACTTCCATTTAGGTAACCGGGAGAAGATTTTACTCAACCACTAAATGCACAAAGCAAATCAAATTGAGCTTGCAAAATGTTATGCAAAGACATGACTTTGGAAACTCATTTCCTAAATGCCCATTACAGGTCTTTATAGCTGCAACTGGCATGTCAGGTAAGCAATACTGACCAGGAGACACAGAGATCCAACCACACCCCACCTCAGAACACAAATCATTCTGCTTTTACCTCAGCAACACGATTGGAAGGGAGCAGAGAAAATGCTTCTGACAGAGTCAGCAACTCGGCAAATCTTTGGAAGTTGGCATCCACGTACAGAACAAAACTGTTGTTTTCATAACAGCGAAGTGGGAATTCTGGGAGCAAGAAAAAACATAGTTGCAAATGTAAATGTCAACTTCTGTTCAATCATAACTGTGTGAAACTTGAATGACAAAGCAGGAGAATGCTCCTTGTGTTGATCAGCACCTGACAGCTGGGATCAACAGCTCGTTTATTGTTCCTTTTGTTCACAACTTGATTTACCTGAAGCGTTGAGGTAACCGAGGATCCAAACTCTCAGAACAGTCTCTCGTGTTCCACGTGGCATATCGCTGAATCTGTTGCTCAGGCCTTTCGTGCTAAATGAATAAACATTTACAATAATTAACAGTGGGACGTTAAATCTATGACCAGCACCAAACGGTCAAGAGAACAATCTTCGGATTCTTCCAGAACAATATTCAATGCTCTGGTCTACCCGCAGTCAGTCAAAGCTGTTTCCGATGTCTACCTCATTGAAATGAACCTTTTATAAAGATGGCGACCAAAACAAGCTGATTAACGTCTTGTGAGACTTGGTCACTCTTTCCTCTTTTTCCTCATTAAATGACTGTCTCTTTCTTCAGATGGCCTGACCCCAATGGCCGTACAGTTCATCATAGAATCACAGAAACCCTGCAGCATGGTAGCAGGCCATTTGGCCCACTGAGTGCACACTGACGCCCTGAAGAGCATCCCACCCAAACCGACCATTAGCGAGCCACATCTGCTTTGACAATGGTTTCAGTTCATCAGCAGATTCTTAATTCCCCAGATAGTGAAGTATCCAAATGTGAGCTACATCTTATGTCAGGCACAAACTCTCATTTGCTGCCATTTAACATGCAATATCTTTTCAATTCTAAGTATGAAAGGCATGAGTTTCTATCTAGCGACAGTGAAACACTGCCAGGGCTCATCCCTTGCTACAGAATTGACCATTGCACTTGCAATTCCCTGACTTCTTGTTGGGTTCCTTGAAATCCCATGTGACTGCTTGCCGTCAATAATTTAATACATTTGCTATGGGTCAATGTAACAATTACATACAAGGTAAATAACGACTGTAAATAGAGAAGTGTACACTCACACAGCTTGGTAACCATCACAGGTGATGTTCCTCATCAGAAGGCGGTTCAGCACTGACTGAGAAATGCCTGCAATGAAAGGCCTGAATCTCTCCTGGAACCATTTCCTCAGGAAATCTGGCTCCGTTAAATTTTCGTCCGTCTTCACAATTTCCCACAGAGCATTCACGAACGTGATCTTTGTCATCAAAGGAATCGATGATGTGTTCACGGTCTGAAACAAGCAATGACATCTGTTTGAACTCAGTCAGCAAGAGGATGGCTTCCTACATTGCACGGACGTTCCAAAAGCCTCAAAGCCCAGAAGCTACTTCTTACAGTCAGCAATTCATGATGCGGGGAATGTCAATGCCTCAATGATAATTATGGGGCTCGGTAGCTGTTAACAGCTCACCGACTGACCCCCATCAAAGGGCCTTTTTCTACACGTTGGGTTCTACGATCTGTGATTCGATGAGGTAGAAACGGAGCGGATAAGCAAGTCCACATCAGGTTCGCACTGCAGGCATGAGAATGGATCGAATATAGTTAACTTAATGGGGGAGTGACAGACACAGGGCAACAGAATGTTGCAGCAATAACAGAGACCTGGCACAAAGAAGGGGAGGTCTGTGTGTTAAATGTGTAAAGTACCAATGTGTTCAAGAAAGATTTGAATGGAAAAAGAAATAGGCAGCTGGATGACATTTTTGATTAGGGCAGCATTGCAACAGTGGAGATAAAGGACATTACAGAACGTGCAGAGACAAATCACGGAATGATTCGGCATCTTATGGTCTTTTTCTGTTTTCAGAGTAAAAGCAGACCACAAACACAGGCCAGCAAGCAATCCCGAAACTCTTAGTGAATCCAATGTCAGTGCAGGCTGCACGTCACTCCAATCAGGAAGAATTCAAATTGCAGCTTTCACAGGAATCAATCAAATAGGAAACACTGTATTGAATAGAGGTGTTATGAGTTATGTATAAACAAAATCTGTAATAAAAACAGGAAACACTGCTCTGAAATTCAGCCATCCTAAAGAAGATTCATACTGGACTCAAAGCGTTACCTCTGTTTCTCTCTCCACAAATGCTGCCAGACCAGCTGAGCTTTCCCAGCATTTTCTGTTCTTTTTTCCCCTGGAACTAGTTATGCATCTTTACACTTAGAGTGAGTTAAATAGTAATTACCTTGTTGTTGAAGATGTCCAGTGCCTCATTCAAAGTGCTTCTGTTAAGTTTCTGTACAAACGTGGTCAGTGCCAGTTCATCTGACCTGTTCAGAGCCTTTGGACCAACAAAACACTGAAATATACTTGTCAAGGCATCACTGCTTAAACCCGAACGTAGCAGATCAGTCTGCAAAGAAATACAGTAAAAATGCAGTTTTATTTCATTTTACTTAGAAAATGCCTCATGTATCCCATAACACCAAAATTTATTTTCATATCAATGATTCAACAAGAGGAAAAGTTCAAAGCATTTCACAAGAAGCGCATTAAAGCATTTTGAACACCAAGCACTGAAGGAGATCGTAGGTCAGATGATCAACAGCTTGATGAAAGAGCAAGTTTCAACAAGTGCTTTAAATGTTGGAAAGCACACAAGGAAGGGAGGTGAATTGATGCTGGGAGTGTATGTCAGTGCTGGGCATGGAGGTAATGTAAAGAGTGGCCACTAATTGTCAAACAGTTCATTTCTCGGATGCAAATGGAGCCAGATTAGAGGGGAACAGCTTGCTTGAAGGAGTTTATGCAGACACGGAGAGGCAAGAGATGAGAGGAATTTGAAAACAAGGGTGAGAATTTTGAATTGAGACACTGCTTGAGGGGAAGCCAATATACTACAGCAAGCAAAACAGTCATTGGCTAAGAGGATTGTTGTGAGTTAAGGAAAGATTTTTAGATGACAGTGAATTTATCAACTGCAGAAGGTGGGAGGCTAGCCAGGAGTGTATTGGAATAATCATGTCAACAGATACACATAGCCTCCACAATAACTATACTCATTTGTCCAGTCAAACAAGCTGAGGTACGGACAGAAAAAGATAACATTATGCAGGTTCAACTTGCGATGGCAGGATATGAATGAAGTCAGAAGCTCATCTCACTGTTGAATATGACACTGAGGCTGTTAATAGACAGCCTTAATCTCACATTATTGCAAGAGAGAGGGATGGATTTGATCATTAATGAATAGAGCCTGAAACACAGGCCAAAATCAATGGCCAAATCCAGCAACACTTGCAGCATAAAATGTTGGATCAGCAGCCTGATCATTTCACGAGAATGGAGGTATCAAGGGAGCATGTGCCAATCTAGAACTGGGTGTCATCAGGGGACATGTGAGCAAACTGTGTGGCGCTTTTGGATGACATCATAAAGGAGCAACCATTCAGGGACCTTCCACTCGCAATCAACTCATTCTATTCAGCAAGTGATTTATACAATCACAGGCCCAACAAAACTCAGTCTTTGGTGGGAGAAACTCTCCAGTTCTTTACTGTGTCTGAATGTAAACTAGCACTGATATTTCCATCTGAGATATGAAACATTGCTGAGCTTACCCGAGCACATGCGTAGTCTTTAATGTTGAAGGTGCACAGTTGGGTCTTGTTAACACTAATCAGGAAATTATTCAAAGTCGAACTGCAGGGAAACAAGTGCACCTCCTCTTAGGACATGCGATCAATTCAGACATAAACAATCAAACAACTTTGTTTGCACATTCGGCCGTGCCACATTATTTGAAACTTATCAAACCTGTGATTTAAGTTTTCGCATAAACTCAAAGTCATTCACACACAGTGCACTGGGATGTTGCCGTGACAACTGAAGGCACCAATCAGCAAGATTAGCAGCTTACTACAACATGGTCTGACAGGAGCAAAGGTATTCTCCGCAAATTCTCACCTGTTCACGGCTCGGCACAGCGTTGTTTCTGTTTGAAAAGTGGAAAAGATATCTTAATATGTAGGACTGATCTCAGCAAGAATAACTGATGAAATCAAACAATGTAGGAGAGGCACTCACCATTAACTGTCGCATTTCCAGGCTAAGGGGTACAAAGCACATGTTACTTTTATACTGAGCCATCTGAAATTTATATTATGAATGTTGCATTCAAACTATGCACATATTATAAATACCATTTTAGCTGTTAAAAATTATTTAAATCATTTGTCATAATTAATCGTACACAAGTTTAAAGGCAACTACTGTACAATTTAAATCACAGTTATTCAACCAAAATACTGGCTTTAGAGACACATAGTCCAGAAACTGAATTGAAGATTGACCCATTTGAAGACAAATTGATGAGTCTTCCTTACCGTTTCAGTAGGTCGGGGTTCTGAAAATAAAACAATATGATTCACGTTAAATAGTGCTCCTGACCATGCTCCACCACTATTAAACTGACATCATTTTGTTCAATTGTACGACAGATTAGCATGGCCTACAGCGGAACGTACAACTGATCTTGGCGAAAATGGAACCTGTGAAATGTCACGTTTCCTTTGGCAGGCTTACTTCTTCCCTGATAACAATGTACTCATACTTTTACATCAAACACGTATTCATATTGCAGACGTCATGGGCCTGAGAGTAAATGCTAGCCCCTTAAACACATGGATACCTGAAATTACATTACGCTCCACTTTCCTGCTTTATCCCCGTAACGCTGGATTCCCTTGCTGTTTAGGAATACGTTTGCTTCAGCCTTTAATGTATTGAACAACCAATTCTAAACAGTACTCCGTGGTAAAGGATTCCACAGATCCATTACCCTCTGAAAGACAAAATTCCTCCTCATCTCTCTGTTACATGGGTGACCCCTTACTCTTTGGTCTGAAACTCTCCCACAATGGGAAACTAACTCCTTTATAATATACCTTTTATTAGAGACGCTAACATTTTGAAATGACAGCTGTTAAGCTAATTGGACAATAGGTCTTTGTCTGCTTCCCGTTTAGAATAACAGTACGAAGTAGCTTGCCACCTTTCTGATACCCTGAATCTCGAGATTCTAAAGTTCCTTGTTAAAATAACTACCATCATATTCACTTCCTTTGTAACTACTTCCTTCAAAACAATGGGCTGCAACTCGTCAGGTTGAACAGAATAATCCAATCTCAACTCCTCCTGGCTTCTCAAGTACTTTTGCTCTCGTTATGGTTATTTGGGTTAACTCCTCCCCGCCTTTACAAGTCTTCATTATTTAGTCATTGTGGAATGCTGTCAGTATCCTCGAATGTCACGACCTTTGCAAAGTCCTGATTCAGTTGCTCTGCCATTTCCTGGATCCCCATCATATTTTTCCAATCTCCTTCTCTAAGAGCCTTATTTTCACTGTGGCCACTCACTTCCTTTTTATTTACTTCAAGAAGCTCTTACTGGCTGATTGCATATTCCTTGTGAGTGCCCTCAGTTCACTTTATTCTCATTTTTTTCATTTTTGTCATTGAAAACTTTCCACTCACTTTGCCATATTGCACCTATTTCTGCGCAATTTGATACTACCCTTAATTTTCTGGGCTAACCATAGTTGACTTATCCCCTTCCAAGAATCCTATTGCCTAACGGGCTTCAGTGAGGCCGTTACCTGATGAATTGTCGGGAATTCCTCCAGTCAATCCCAGTCTCCTCACTTCAAACTCGGTGTGTGAGGCCACCCAGACAACCACAACAGTTTCATTCACTCCACGCTGAAGATCCCGAAGGTAAATTCCAAGCAGGTTAATCAGATCCTGGGCAGTCAGTTTCTGAGATAGGAATAACATAGTGTGTTTAAACTTTTCTCAACAGCATCTTGCCCTTCACAAACCTGGGAATGTGTAACTGAGACACAGCGTGGTACTGGGTTTAAACAAGGATGTGGTACCATTCATTTCGGCACCTTAATGATGTTAATTCACAGAAAATATCAATGTTATGTACATCTATCTGAGTGATATTCTATTTCAAGTTAATAGTGCAAGACATCCCAATGCATAGCTGATTCTGCTCTTCAGTGAGCCTGGTGGAGCAGAATAAAACTGGAGATAATCATTACATGATTCTTTGTCAGCACATGTCCACAGAGAATCCCATTACAAACAAATCCCTGCCTAACCACCAGCCAACTGCCAGTCTGTTCCAATTCAAAAAAAAACTCGTAAATGCCTCCCACCTTCACCAAATAAACACAAACTCACAATCAACTTCCAATTCCCACAACATACGATTGGGATGTGAACCCAATACCATCTGATTCTGGTACATTTGGCCATGTCACCAAGCCGGTTAAATTTAATATTTGTTGGGACTGGAGAAGGATGGAAGTAGGAAAGAGAATTGCGTCTACCTACAACATCTGTTGTCACTTGTACTTAGGAGCTTACATCCAAAGTGTAACCGCAGACAAAGTATTTCAATACTTTTAACAAAAGAAATCACAGTGAACCCATCCGTGCATTCAATCTGTACTGACATCAGAGCAGAAGAATCCAGTAAAATCAGGGAAACCTGTGTGGAGATTGCATGTTGTCCCTGTGTCTGCGTGGATTTCTGCTGGACGTTTCAGTTCGATCGCACAGTCCAAAGCTGTGCAGCTTCAGAGAACTGGCCATGCTAAACTACCCCATTGTGTCCAGGGATATACAGGTTAGGTGTGATGCCAACAGTAAATGCCAGTTTATGGGGATACTGTGGGGGCTGCGTCTGGGTGGTATGCTCTTTGGAAGTTTCATTCCACATCGTATGGATTCTGTGATACTCTGACTCTAACCAGTCACCTCAGCAGAAGTGTGTGGAGCTTCGACACCAGGCCGGCTTGCTCATCACTTCTAAAGTTATTCCCAATCAGAAGCAGACACCACCAGAAGTGTATATGGTTCAGCTGTAGATGTGGGAGTTTTTAAGTTTGTGTTAAGACCTTTCAAAATGTCCTCGACAGACATTACTTTGTTCTCAGGCATTTGAAAAAGGGTCACTTCAAAGAATGATCCAGATGATGAGATCCCGGGAAATTAAGGGGACACTATTGGCTTGGACAGAAAGCAGAGGGTCAGGACAAATGGGGCCTTCTGAGGAAGGCTCACCAGACCTGAAGTATTTACCTCTGTTTCTCTCTGCAACTGCTGCCAGCACTGCTGAGCTTTTCCAGCAAATTTTGTTTTTGTCTCTGGATAAATGGCTCCTTCTCTGGACGGTGAACTATAACCAGTGGGGTTCAATTCTCGGATCTCAACTATTTACAATCTATATCAATGATCTGTAAGTGGGTACAGAGTGTCACCGAGCAAAGCTCGCATATAGTACTAAAATAAGCGGGAAAAGAGGTAGTAAAGAGGACATAAATGGTTTACAGATGGATATTGACAGCTGAGGGAAATGAACCAGAAAAAATAAAAGGGAAAGTCATTATTTCAGTGGGTAACAGAGTCAAAGTGCATCTGTGCAGGAGGATCTGGGTGTCTTTGTGTTTCAAACACAGAAAGTAGGTATGCAGGTGCAACATTTCATGAGAAAGGCAAATGGAATCCTGGCATTTATTGCACAAGGACTGGATTATGAAAGTAAAAAACTGCTGTTACTTTTATGTAAGGCATTGGTGAGACCACACCAAGAGTATTGGGTCCAGTTTTGGTCTCCTTACTTGAGGAAGGATGTGGTGAAACTGCAATCTGTCCAGAGGAGATTCACAGGACTGATTCCAGGGATGAACTGGCTGTTGTATGAGGAGCAGTTAAATAGTTTGGGCTTGGACTCACTGGAGTTCAGGAAATTAAAGGGGTATTTGATTGAGATGTATAAAATGTTGAAAAGGGATCGATAAAGGGGCGACGTTGAACAGATGTTCCCCATTGTGGGGCCATTTCGAAGAGACACAGAGTGAGAGCGGGAAGGTTCAGAACTGAGATGAGGAGAAACTACGTCCCTCAGAGGGTTGTGAATCTGTGGAACTCACTGCCCCAGGGTGCATTGGAGGCAGAATTAATCAACAGATTCAAGAAGGGAAGAAATAAATTGTCCATTTTTTTCTTGTTTGTTAGGATTTAGTCACAACGTAGGGCCGGCACGGTGGCTCAGTGGTTAGCACTGCAGCCTCACAGTACCAAGGCCCTGGTTCGATTCCAGCCTTACGCGACTGTTTGTGTGGAGTTTGCACATTCTCCTTGTATCTGTGTGGGTTTCCTCCAGTTGCTCCAGTTCCCACCCCACAGTCCAAAGATGTGCACGTTCAGTGGATCGGCTATGCTAAATTATCTAATCGTGTGCAACGATACATGGTTCGGTGTGTTAGCAATGGGAAATGCAGTAATGAGACATAAAAATAAAAAGGGAATCGCTGCCATACAAATACAACATCGGAGCATGATCTTCATACCCTGACTTCTTCGGGATTCAACCCTCTGAAAGTCTCAAAGTCCATGTTGATGCTGTTGTTAGCGAGGAGCTTCAGATCATCAGCTGCAGCACCACCTGAAAACAGAGAGACATTTCTTAGTTGCACGCTCTCCAATGGCATGTTACAGCATTGGGAAAAAATTTCCATGGACAGCCAATTGAGAAATGGGGAGAAAATCTACAAAATGTACGAGCAGAACATTTAGACAATTGCTTGGGATAAGGACCCAAAGGAGAGCTTGGATGTATTTCCAATGGGAACATATCTGCTTCCCCTCACCATGTTCACATAGAAGTGTGGGACACTTCATTGGATCCGTGATGATATGTCTGTTGATTTTATTCAAAGTATGTGCATTGTGATCACAATTGTTTCAAGATGTGGACAACTCATCAATGACATGTGAAATGAACTAGGTTAACGCATCTCAGAAGGTTAAACTACAGCAATATTTCAGCATAAACTGGCTTCCTTCAGTTCTGCCAATTTCAGCTCCTGAATTCCATTGTGTTTCTTTGGTGCCAACAGGAAGTGAAAGTGAACTCCAGATCACACTGACCGAAACTCTATTTGTCAATCGTCAGTGTTCATGAGATCCCTGTGAATCCTTCTACTCACCAACATAGGCCTTTATCAGCTGGAAGTAGGGAATCGGGTCACTTTGCTGAGACCTCAATGCTGAGAATGCTCGGTGATAAAGCAAGTCTTTCTTTGACTGTGTGCACGTTGAAAGATCCAGTGATCCTGCATCCCTGTGGGAGAAAGGTTATAATGATAGTTTTCTTTAGTGCCTCTGTATCTGCCCAATCATTTATCAGAATGTGGCACAGTGCCAGGTGTGCCAATTTGGAAATCACATCTTCTGACATGACTCGAGCGGCCTTGTGACACTGTATTAGGATCCTTACCTCTGAGCTAGTAGGCATGGGTTCAAATCCCATCTACATTGGAGTTGTGCAATCACACCTCAGAAATGGTTGATGGCAAAATATCTCCCACGTAATTCACACTTGTACTGCGATATTAATTCAGCGACTCATGTTAGAAAGGACCTATGTATTAGCCTAGTGAACAGTTGCTGTTGTAAGACACAGCCATGGCAATGTATCCCAGAAAGGGTTAATGACTTCAGAAGGATAAGACAGCAAAGGTCAAACAGAGCCCTACATCCACAACAGGCCTTCTACTTCACCTTGGGAAAAGATTATAATTCAATGTAAAACGCAACAAAAACAAATGTTCGAAGATTGATTAGCGATTATCGTCCATTCTGGTCAGTGACCTCCAATGATTGTTGGCTTTCAGAATCAGTGGGAGATACGATGAATAAATTGCACTGCTCCAGAATCTCCTTGTCATTCAACTGCCTGTGGTGGGAGAACAATACCAGATGGCAGTATGAAAGGGACATTACGCTGAGAGGCCGCTGGATAACACGATAGATCTTCAGTCAAGAATAGTCAGACATTATAATCTAACTCGCTATAATGTAGATTGAAATTGCAGATTAACAACTGCATGACGACAGCTGCAAATTTAAGTTGACTTCTCAGCTCTTATATTTAATTAAGTTCAAAATTTTTCAGACAAATTGCTTCAAGCAATGACAATTACCTGCAGCAACGATTGGAAGCAGACATTTCATGATGGCAAGTCCCAAATATTCAGTTTTCATCAGAACTAACCTACTTGGAAGTAATTATACAGCCATAAAACTAACAGAATATATCGCTGTAAGTCCATCCAGGGCAACCATTGAGGTTGTGACAGAAGAAAAGAGCAACCCCAGAGGATATATCCACAGATTTCTGAAGTTAGCAGAGTATCAAGTTCAGTTGCCCAAACATTGTCTCTGCATCAGCATCATAACAGCCAGCTGCTAATGCTCAGTGTGTTCACATCCAAGTTAGAGGTGACATCTAGAGTTCAGTGAATTGTTCTCAGCATTTCAGAAACAGAAACAAAGTAACTCCACTTGAGAAAAATTTACCTGGACAGGAGATGTTTAACCAGGAGAACAACTTTAATAACCTTTGCTTGTGTTGTTGCCTGCTCTGTTTGGAAAAGAGAATGCTGCGCGGTAATTTCATCGAGTCTGATAAAATCATGAGTTGCTGAGAGAGGACAAGCCTGTGTCTTTCAACACAGAAGTCAATAATTGGAAGATGTGAATTTAATGTCATTAGTAGCAATATTATTTCATCCACGGGCAAGAACTCTAACAACCCATTGCTTGAAACAGGGACCACAATCAAAACACTCACTGCTTTCAGCAAATATCGGGATATGGTTCTCAAATGCACTGAACCACAACACAGTCAATGAAGATCAGGAAAAAGGGGTGAGGCTCAATAGGACCATTTCAGCCGGCTTAGACATAATGAGCCAAATCAGCTCCTGTCGAATATCGTTTCCACTCTTGGCTTCACAGCTGCATCGCACCCAGTTCGATGATTAAACAATTTGCACATTCTCCAGACTGTTCACATTGCACACATGAGGAAACTAGCAAAGAAAAGATCCAACACTCACGTCAAGTTTGAAATTGTCAACAGCTGCTGTTCATCCAAAGTGCATAAGCTGGCTCCACCAATAGATTTCAAAGAAACTGCATTCAGGTCACCACCTAACTGGAGATATCTCGTCACAATGGATTTGATCTATTGAACGAGAAGTGAAGTTCAAAATACATTGTTATAACAGAACCGATAAATTCAAGATGTTGCCTTTCATTGTTCATTTCTTCAAATTTAGAACAACCCATACATTCAAGTAAAATTCTCGCAATTTTGTTCTGTTTAAATAACATTCCTATCGAAAAACATTGGCTTATACCACAAATCATCTTTCCCAAATCTCAGTTACTATATTCCCGATTACCACAATTAAAGACTGCAATCAATTTGCAGCTATTGCAGAATCTTTTGCACATAAACAAGGACCTTGCTTCAAGAAAGACATTTGTCTTAAACACTGGTGAGAGTGTATTCCGGTTATTTTTCATGATCTAGTTATCCTTTCTCTGCAGATAACAAGACTTGAACAGGAATATTCTCCTGGTTTCAGTACCGTTGTGTTGTCCAGCTGTTGCTTCGTTAATGCAGAAAGTGTCTCAACTCGAGTGATATTCCAGCTGCTGACTTCTGTCACATTAAACACAGTTGAGATGTTGCCCAAAAGTTGAATCTGGTTTTCGGGCAGTCCACTGGGATAAATCTGTTTCAAGAAATCAAAAAATAATCAAATGCTGTCAGAGTCTGAGAAGTTATTTCTGAATTCAAATCAGGATTCAGATTGCATTTCAGCTGAGAAATGGATTGAGTAGAAATCAATCTCCAAAAACCTTGACCACGATGTTGCTGAATGGCAGTGCAGTGCTAAAGGACTGGATGGTCTACTTCGTTGCCATTTGACAGAAAATCTTCAGCGTTTCCACTGCTCAGGTTGAAAACAGTCGAGACTACACAATGTCTCATTATTCCCTTACCCTGTTCAAGCCTCACTGTGGAGACGAGGTGGATGGAAACATTCCTACAATACTATTTGAAGAACTGTACACAATCCTCACGGAGTCCAGCCCAACACACGTTTCTCTATTCATGGCACTAAATAAAGTATGTGGCCTCTTACCTCTTCCCTATATATGATACTTAAGTGTGTGCAAACTAGTTGTTACGTTCCCGAACATTATCCCATCACAAGAGTTCAAGAGATTTGCACTTGCTTTGAAGCACTATGGAAATCCCTGAGGTGTGAACAGAACCGTACACATTCAGCCAAAAGGTTCCTTTGTCACAGTTTACATCACGGTCACGTACCTTCAACAAGCTCTTTTTCAGAACTTCCAGCTGAGTGGGACTAAAGGCAAGAGCTCCCAGTTGGAGCACATTGTCTTTCAGCACACGCTCACTCAAACAGAGGTCTAGCTGGGACGGGCCATAGATTGCAGGGGTCAGGTCATTAATGTCTTCTCCTGCGATTAAGCCCTCGGTGCAGTCTGGAAATACAAACCTCTATTAGATAGAACTTTGTAGTTTGCTGGTAATTTTGATCTCACAATATAACACAGAAATTTGCAGCTTTGTGTGGCAATTCCTTTTCTGGAGAAATGCTGTTAGGAAAGCATAACAACCATTCCTGATCTGCACTTGACAAAGACCAGTTGAGTGTGGCTTGCTAGTGCATACAGTGGATGTAACTACTTGGCGGCTCGGAAAGACATCAATCAACAGACAGTTACGTGGATGTAACCTCGAAAGATGCTGCATGTCCCCATCAGTGTCAGCGACACACAAAGTGCTGCTCCACCTGAATAAGTTCTTCACAATGGGTTTGGCTGGGTGTAAACTCCAAAGTGTAAACTGTCAATGATATTATATCCCACTGACAACCGCACATTGAACAATCAGATGGATTGAAAAGTCTTTTGAAACTCCCTTTGCTATTTCATGCTCATGGACCAAAGCTGCGTCACCTTTGTAAAGACCAGAACAGCCCTCTTTTTGGTGATTTGCAGATACATTTTATTTAATACTTATTCCAACAACATACTTGCTGTATTGTTTGATCTTCGCAGGTTGAGCTGATCTATGAAGATCAGGATGTCATCAGGAGGTCTCGTACGTTTCACTTTCTTTATAAATCTTGGAAGAGCTGCATCAAGGACAACCTGCATTGGACAAATGGAAACACTGTCAAATTTCTTCAATAATTTCTGATTTCACACTTCCTGATTTGCCAACATCAGCCTATTCAAGAAAACATTCTTCAATGATGAAGACACTTGCCTGAACGCATCAGTGTTTTAATGAGTGAATGATCGCTGCAGGATAAGGGGAGGATTCTCACGTGATGCACGAACCGCACTCTCTAAAATCCCAAATTAATTTTAATTTTCCGTTGCTAAATGCTTTAGCAAAAGAAATCTCCAGGGGGAGAACCGGCTCCACTCGGAGGCAAAAATGAGCTTCTCCAAATTTCACACATTCAACGATAACAACTCCAGGTGAATGACAGGTGTTTTATCCCTGTGGGTGGGATTTCAAGACCAGGGCCATATTCATAAGGTGAGAGCAGAAAGATTTAAAAAGGACATGAGGGGCAATTATTTAACACAGTGCGGTTGATGTGTGGAAAGAACGACCTGAGAAAGTGGTGGATGCAGATAGAGTCACAACATTTAAAAGACATCTGGATCAGCGCGTGAATAAGCAATGGTGGTTAGAATATGGGCCAAGTGCAGGCAGGTGGGGCTGGTTTAGTTTGGGATTGCGGTCAGTATGGACTGAGGGGTCTGCTTCTGTGCTGTTGGACTCTGTGACTGTATAACCACATGATAATTCAATGATAAACCGTCCCAGGACTTCAGGCACATTAATAAAGGCAGCACAGACAATACAGTGGATGCAAACAGTTCTCATAGATCTATAGGGCCAACGCTTTGAGTAGATAAATAGTGATTATTCGTGTAATTAACATGGGGTTTGATCACTTTGCGTTTCGCAAGAAAACGCTTAAAATGTAGAGTCTTTTAAGTTGCAACTAAACAATTCTGCTTGACTATTGTCTCACTAACTCAAGTATCTGAATCAACCTTCAACCAAATCAACCATACCCTGTTTACTAGAATCCACGTGTCAGTCAATGTCAAAGGAAGATTTCCCAGATCCTGGATTGTCGATGATGACCACGATGAAGGAACACTGCAGAGAAAAAGGAACGAGACTTTAAGAATAACGTGCACAGCTGGATGAACACAGCAGGCCAAGCAGCATCAGAGGAACAGGAAGGCTGAAGTGACGGGCCTAGAACTTTCTTCTACTATCTCTGGCTTGAAGAACACATTACTGACAGTGCGGGGCAGAATTACACGTTTGAACCAAACAAGAGCAAGATTTATCTTGCTCGCCTTCTGCCATCCTGAGAGCCTCCAGAGAAATCCATAATGAAACTGTTGGCTAAATACGCTATTGAAACTGACCCAGATTCGAGCTCATTCTACAAATCGCTTGGAACCACAGTAACAGTCACCTCATCTTCCAAAGTGTGTCTCTATGTCTAATGTTAGAAGGTAACAGCTTTCATCCCAGCTCTGTTACCAATCCAATTCACCTGCTTTCACTTGCATCTACGTGGGGTTTCTTCCAAACACACTACGTACATTCCTCTTGGAAACTGACAGCACTACATGGAGCATGAACCTGAGGAACTCGGGGGTAATGTGTATGGAATTATGTGAACGTTTCACACGCACCCATATCTGCTGGCTCCACTCCTAAGGCGACCTTCAATGGCTCTCTTCTGATCCTCTCTGTATGAGCGACATGTTTTCAGTGCGTCCAAGATGGAAATATCAGATTCTGCGATGATGGATCCCTCGAGGTCACACACCAATTTACCCAGGATTGTCACACTCTCCTTCGTCAGGTTCCTGCCAGAAATACCCTGCACATTTGGGAACAACAACAATTTCAGTTTTACCACAACATCACCAACAAGTAATATTCAGTTCATGTTGAAGAACACAAAAGCTGAGGAAAATAGCACAATCGTAATTTTTGTAACATTACCAGGGATTGATTTTCCTTTGACTCTGGGCTTCTCTATTTGCAGACATTGTAACGGCACCAGAATGAACACACACTAAACTGACAGGGATGAACAGTGAAGTATTCATTCCATCCGTAACTCAAACTGAACAACTCAGATATAAAACTCAGTCAGCTGTTGCAGAATTATGAAAATGTCACATATATTGACTGAAGATCATGTGTTAGTTTACCCCAAAAATTTCTTAGATACTGTCGCTGATGTGCTCTGATCATTAGTCTTTCGCAGATAAATGACTGTAATTCTCATCGCGTAGCACCAAGTGTCAGCATGGATTATGTACCCATTCCCTCAAGACTAAATCTCTCAGCTTTCCAGAACATGGGCTGTGGCTCACAAGTCTCCGTAGACCATTGTTAAATTGAAATGGGTTTTCTATCATGATGATGTTGTTCACTTCCACATCCAGCATACTCTTTCTACAGCTGCTCAAGTGAGTCTCATTGTTGTCAGTTTCCCTTAGCTCCAGTGAGCCTGTTGATTTTTTGAACATGTAACCTATATAAATATATTGAAGGTACGTCTACGATCATCTCAGCTGCATCCAGTTCGAGCTGCTGATGGTACTTCACCGACATAATGACCTCACTGCAACTCACTGGTTTGTCCTTTTAAAAATTCCTACACTTTCACTCATGAATGGGTGATGCAAACTCAAAGTGAATACAGATTGGTTCAAAAGGATGTTGCTTTAGTAAATACAGCAAAGAACGTTCAACCTTCAAGCAGAGCTGGTAAAGAGAACAGAGTGATCTCTGATTTGCTCTAACCATCATTTGGCTTTCTGTTTTATTGAAGTGTTCACTCTCAAAGGACTGTCTTTACTCGTTACTCCAGAATAAGGCAGCATGGGCAGGCATTTCTCTGAATTTACACGGTCACAAGGTACAACAGGCTTCTGTCAGTGCTAGCAATTCCCAGCATGCACTGGCCCAGCACATCATCCTTACCAAACAGGTCATGGCATCATACAGCAGGTTCCGTCGTCTCCTTGATCCTTTTCTCAAGATGTCAATGTTTGACTTCCCAATTAATTTGAAGAATGTTTGGCAGTTGGAGGAGCTCCTGAACTGTGCAGAGCTAGAAAGGTAAACAGAAGTTTGTTCAGCTTACAGTGAGGACAATGAACTGCTTTATCAGCCACACCTCCTGTCCTAATTTTCACAGCGTTACTCCCTTAACAAATAACTGCACAGACACATAAACAGATGCAGACAAACAAACATGCATACGCTTTCTGCACAGAGGTTGACAGTGACAGATTCCAGATTCTTCCAATACCTAAATCGGGGCACTGAGGACAAATGTCACACTCATAAAAACTGCCTTTACACCAACTCACTGTCAAATGTTCATTGATGGAGAAGTATCAAATAAGGCCATGAAATATTTCCATTGAAATGTTTGCTGGTTCCAACAACCTCAGAATAACGGACATGATACCCTGTTCTGTGTTCCTCTCCTGTTTCACAACAACAGCTCGTTCTCACACAGGGTATAACTAAAATTATAAACACCATTTCTGAGCAACTGTTTAAAAAGACACCCAGAGAGGTCACCTACTCCTGAAGGGCTCAGACTTATCCAAACTCATTAATCCCAGAGCTCAGTGTTCTCGAACTTGCTGCCAACTTCCACCTCCTTCAGGAACTATCTTGTCTATCACCTGATAATGTTACTTTATGTTTCTCTTACATTCATTGTCCCAATGAAATGAAAAGGCCTACTGAGCTATCAGCACATGAGGAAATTGCACAGTTTGAAACATCGTCTAAATCTCTGCCTATTGCGTTGAAGTCTTCATATTTTCCATCAGCACCTCATGAAGAAACTAATACAATTTTGAGAAAAGTGCTCCAGTTCCATCTTATAAAAGCCTCAAAATCCTTACACACCTGGGAAGAAAGCATCATTCAAACCACAATCGAAGAATATTGCTATGAAATACAACATACTTGAAGAAGAGGAGAACGTCCACAGGGAGAGTCTCTACGGCTGGTGTGGTTCTGTTCAAAGTTACTCTTGCAGACATGCACCTCAGCTAAAAAGAGAAACCGGTAATACATACTCAGAACAGAAACACGACAAACCCAAACTTGCTGATATTCCTCACGACTTACACTTCTGACTAGATTTTGGCAAGATGGTGGCATCCTCTTCAGCTCAGAGTGGGGTCAAAAGGGCCTTTCTCAGGATGGAAGCTGGTGATTAGTGCTGTTCCATGACAGTCAGTGTCGGGACCACAGCTTTTCACTTTATACATTAATCGTCTAGATAAACGAACTGAGGGCATTCTGGCTGAGTTTACAGATGATACAAAGATAGGTTGTGGGACAGGTAGCATTGAGGAGGTGGGGAGGCTGCAGTAGGATTTGGACGAGTTAAGACAGTGGGCAAAGAAGTGGCAGATGGAGTACAATGTGGAAAAGTGTCAGGATATACACTTTGGAAAGAAGAATAAAAGCATGTACTGTTTCCGAAATCAGGAAGTAAAATCCGGAAGTCTGAAGTGCAGACAGGTTTGGGAGTTCTACTCCCCGATTCTCCCAAAGTAAGCTTGCAGGTTGAATCAGTAGTTAGGAAGGCAAATGAAATGTTGACATTTATTTTGACAGGACTTGAATATAAAAGCAGGGATGTACTTCTGATGCTCAATGAGGCTCTGGTCAGGCTACATTTGGAGTATTGTGTGCAGTTTTGGGCCCATATCTCGGGAAGGATGAACTGGCCCTGGAGCATGTTCAGAGGAAATTCACGAGAATGAAAACGAGGAACGTTAGAGCACTCAAGGCCTATACACATTGGAGTTAAGAAGGAAGAAGGGGGATCTCATTAAAACTTACAGAATACTGAATGGCCTGGACAGAGTGGATGTTCGGAAGATGTTTCCATTGTTCAGACAGCATAGACCCTTAGGGCACAGCTTTAGAGTAAAGGGAAGACCTTTTGGAACAGAGATAAGGAGAAATTTCTTCAGCCAGAGAGTGGTGAATCTATGGAATTCACTGCCACAGAAGGGTGTGGAGGCCAGGGCATTGAGTAAATTTAAGACAGAGATAATAGATCCTTGGTTGTCATGGAGATCAAGTGTTATGGGGAGACAGTGGGAGAATGGGGTTTACAAACGTATCCGCCGTAATTGAATGGCAGAGCAGACTCGATGGGTGAACGGCATCACTTCTACTCCTATGTCTTATTGCCTTATGGTCTTAAGTCAGTCTTAAGTTAGACAGTTAAATGGGGATCTCTCATTGACAGCTGCTTATTACATGGAGAAATGATGGAGTCATTTGGTCAAAAGTGTTCATTTCCCTCGTCCCTCGACAGAATAATTTCTGCTCTTAGTGCTGATTTCCCGGCCAGAATGTCTCAATCAGAATTATTTTCTGCAATCGGCTTATTTATTTGAGATATAAATTAAGCCACCTGTAACAATGGGCACCGTATGGTCATTCACTCTAAATTTCTCCCGTGTGATTGCTTCGAATTGTCTCACCTGACTTTCATCGAATTTGGCCCCTTTCCCTTTCATTGCTTGAACGAGCTGGAGAAACGCTGTAAAATTCAACTCCTTGACTGCACCACAACTGAAGCCTTGAAGGACAGAAGGTGAGAATCTGAAACAAATAAGGGGATCATTAATTAGTTTCCAAACACTCCACCTCCTCCAAATCACTTCCTTGTGATGAACAGTCCCCATTAGCAGATATTCATTCCCTCAGTCTGACCTTTACTCATTCCTTTGTCTGTCCAACTCCTTTTCTCTTTCTTTGGGTTCTGCTTCCACCTAATTTTTCACTCCTCCCCCTACCTCCATTCCATCTTCGGCAAATAAACCAACCTGTTCCAAGCTAACATCAGTTCTCAAGAAGGGTCACTGGACCTAAAACATTAATTCTGCTTTTTCTCCACAGATGCTACCAGGCCTGCTGAGTTTTTCCATCAATTTTTTTTTGTTTCTGAACTCCAGCATCTGCAGTTCTCTTTGTTTCACTTCCTTCAAACACTGAAGTATTGAGACTATATTAACAGGCATGTGGAACTGGCTGGTCCAATAAGGACCCTCACATTGCTACTATCCTACTTTCATGAAGGTCTCTTTAAGACATATGTTCACACATGGATAAAATTTCCAACTCTATTTACTTATTCTACTTATGACCTATTGCAAGTTGTGTCATGGAATGTAGATTGGAACTGCAATGAATGGCAATGGTTGCTATCGAAGAATTACTGGTACTAATTACTCACTAATGACTAGATGGAGCTTCTATGTTGAGACCCGGAAATAATTATTACACTGGCCAGAGTATTCAGCTGGTACATGCACTCTGACCAAGTTAGTGAGCAGACCACAGCCACAACAGGTTGAATAACTAACTCAAATGAACTCAAATACAAAGGAAATTATATTTCTTCACTTTGGATTACAAGTCAAGGCCCAAACAAAACTAAAATTACACAGACGCTGATTACAGACAGAAGGAAAAATTATCAGAAAATTAGTTATATTGTCAACAATAATTGCTTACTCTTTAAAATTATTGCTGTTTCTGACCACATTTTCAAAGAACACTGCAGCCTGTAGGAAGAAAGCATTGAAATCATTAATACACACAATGGAGATAAATGTGTTTATTAACACTAACACAATCTGACTAAAACAACATGTTCAATCGCATTAGATCTATTCTAATTTTTATTTTAATCACTGTATTTATGTACATTTTCAATTCCACTGATGTTTAACTCCCTTAGCATCATCATGGAGTGTCAGAGAAACAGACTGTTTACCTGGCTGGGAGCCCACTGCTTGTCGTTGACATCACTGAGGCCTAATTTTGAGTTTAACAGGACAGGGGGGACCTCTTTGGCCAGAACAGATGGAATGTTCTTCACTGTTTGTACAGGGTCTTCCACATTCCGCAACACCTCAATAACAAGGAAACAGAACAGATGTTAATCCGAGACAAAAAAAACCTGTGAGCACTTCCTGGAGGTCAATGTTGTCTCGATACAAAAGCTTCGACTTTCAAAAGATATCAGCGGCAGTCAGAAACAAGTTAGGTAATTTGGTTACAGTTGATCGTACAGTCAATGTCACTCACCTGCAGAACACAGATGGTTTGTATGGGCTGTGGCGCTGTTCCAATATTCGCAACAAATGTTGGATTTGAGATCACATTGATGAACACCCCAGGATTGATGTCTTGGAACACGCCACTTGGAATACCAGACACCAAGCTTCCCAGCCCCAGGAGGTTCTCGCTGTTACTGACCTGGTTACAAAGCAAAACAGACATCAAAAGCTGTCAGGACCAAATCATAGGATCAAGCCATTTTCCAACTTTTTGTGACATATTATGAAATGCAATGACAAACATAGCTGGCTTCTCTTGTGAGCAGAGGAATACTCATGGAAAAGATGCTTTCCAATCACATCTCTTGGCTTCATTTTGCCACATGGCCTTACATTCAATCATCCTCGGTTTACTCGAGAACATGCTCAATATTATTGCAATTTGCGTTTCAAGGGATAAGGAGAGGCTGGAAGAAACTCGGATTGTTTTCTCTGGAGCAGTGGAGGCTGAGAGGAGATGTAACACAAGTCTATAAAATTAGGAGATGCATGGACAGGGTTGACGGTCAGTATCCTTTTCCCAGAGTTGAAACTCATGCTGGGGGCGCGTGCATTTAAGGTGAAGGGGAAAGTTCAGAGGAGATGTGAGGAGCATGTCTTTTTCACACAGAGAGTGCTGGGAGTCTGGAACATGCTGCCAGAGGTGGTGGGAGAGGCAGATACCCCGAGGGGCATTTAAGGGACATCAGATAAGCACATGAGTAAGTAAGCAATGGAGGGATCTGGACCAAGGGCAGGCAGAATGGATTAGTTTAATTTGGTGTCATGTTCAGCATAACATTGTGGGTCTGAGGGCGGATTACTGTGCTGTACAATTCCATGTTTTATTTTCTAAGCTACTGAAGGATAAAGCATAAAGGAGGGTTGGGAAACATTTCTGAAAATATACTTCACATTTGCCAATTGAACAGCACTTGTCAAATCATTGAGTCTTGGAGTGAGGATAGACCTGTAGTCACTAGACAAGAGAAGAAACTCCTATATTTAGTGCCACAATGATTTGTTTCCTGATATAAATGTTTGAGCAAAACAGGTCAATGACTATAGTATACCAATTTCAGATTTATTGGGCTCTTACCTGGAAGCCATTTCTCAGTAACCTGATGACAATCGCATTGGCCTGGCCCACATTCCAGCCTCTGACTTTACCCAGGCTTGGCAGTGCATTCTGCAGAGTCTCCCCATCAATATTTCCAACCTGTGACACTGACAGTCCAACAGCTGTTTGTCCCAGAGTATTCAAAGTGCTGACTGTGAAGTTGTCGATTTTGCTCACTATCGCTATCGAAAGCTGCAGAAAAACCAAAAACAGCATTCAGACTCCACGCTCTCTGAGCACGCACTTGAATATGTTGCAGTCGTGATTCCTCATCTACCTTCAATTGCTCATCTGTTGGACCTTCCACCGGCCCTGTTCCATTGGTAGTTGCGTTCGGCAGTATATTAAGCCCACAGACTTGGTTTATCCTTTCAGTTAGAGCCAAGGACTGCTGTGCATCCAAGGACTGAAGCAGATTGGTATCAGTAATGAAGCAAAGCAGAGAGTTTGGCAGTCTGCAAAAGAACACCAGTCACACACTGCATTAGCATGGTCTTTCAAAACGACTGCAATGTGTGCTTTACTGATACAGTAAGATTTATATTGGATGATTTTTGCAGGGTGTCATATTGCATTTTTACAAGCGTACAAATTATGATAGCGAATACTGCATATTGTGAAATGTTTCGCAGGTCCTGACATTTTAAAATGATGCCCTTTGCCTTGCTTAACTGATGAATCGACTGAAAGGTGACTTTCAAAGCAATGCCTTCTAAATGTGTAGAGAACATGTTCGTCAACAGCACCTGATCATAATGCCGAATGTTGGAGTGTTATATCTTTATGGCAGAGTTTCTGACACCAGCTTTGAGGGTAGAATCTGTCTTTGAAATTTCACCTCTCAGTGTGTTCATGAATTTTTTTCATTCTCATTGGTTACGTCTTTAATTAATTGCATTTTGATTACCATGTATGATCATTATTTATTCATCAAATCATTCAAAATCTAGCAATTTCATTTTCTCCCCAATTACAGTAAATCAACGAAAGATTTTACTCAATCAGATTGGTCCAGAAAAAAGTCTCTCTCAATCAAATTTGCACAAAACAAGCTCTAATTCTACCAATCTCATCCTTCCAAAACATTTTAAATTGTATCAATAAATCTCCATAAGTGCACTCAATCTACAAATTCTACCAATTACAAGTCTACCAAAAGAAATTTTAATAAATCAAATGTACCAGAAATATATCCAATTAAAGTCTGCTAAAAATCAATTCAATTATGTTCTACCATAAATTTCATCTATTCTAATTCCAGGCATATAGAAAGGTAAACAACTTACCAATAGACAAATGCTTTTTCCACATATTTCATCAAAGAGCACAGAGCACCTTCATGACACTCTGATCATCTTGGAACTCAAGTACACCCAACTCTGCAAACCCCAGCTACATTAATATCCATCGATCTGATGGACCAATATCAAAGTCCCATGGTAAACAAATGCAATTTGCACTTGTCTATTTGCAATGTAATTGAAACATAAAGTCGACCATAGTTCCAGACGACTATAGCACTGTTGTCTCATTAGAGAGTTAACTGGTGGCGGTTAAACTGAGGGTCATCATGCCTCAAGCAAGAGCTGCTACTGTGAAAACCCATTACATAGTTGGAACTCACTCATGCTGGGAAATCATGCATTGTTTGCAATCACTGGACACATTTACTCTGATGCTTGACAAACAAAAAAGAAAAGCACACAACTAAAGTTAGCCCCAGCGGTTTTATGCTACAAATATCTTGCGTTACCTGTTTATTTTTGTAATGAATTCATTGCTACCACTCTGAATATTGCAGAAAAAAAATTCCACTCTTATCAAAATTGTCTTGCACTCATTAGGGCAATTAATGACAATACATTTACCATGGCAAAGCTTGTCTTAATACAGTTAATTAAATATTGAATATTTATATCTGTCTTAAATAAATATAAAAGAATGTTAATAAATATTGTTTTTGTAAACCTTGGTATCTCTCGCAAATTATCCTGATGAGCACAGCATGAAAAACCTGGACAAAATGTGTTTTCTTTCAGCATTGCTTGATTCTTAACTACCAAATGGCTATTTTCTATCACTTTGGTACTAAAAATAAGATGAGATACCTGTCCAGAATTCAACACCTGACTACGAGATGCACGGAGTTGTTATAAAAATGAATGGGTTCACAAATCAGTTTACAGCTCCAATGCGACAAAAGGAATAGTCAAAACAAGCAGGATGTCCGGACAGCTTATATTTTAATTGATTAATAAAGTACTGCTCGAACATTAGCACTTAATACTTAAATAACGCAAGTGCAAGAGAAAATTGCAAATTTTATATACATACAGCACAAGGGCTATTCATAACGCACTTAAAATGATGCATTACATGTGCAATACATTTTAATGCTTGTACACATATCTGAAATACACATTATTTATTTTCATTGAAATTTTTCACATGAGGAAAAATAGTCAAAAGGTACAACAGAAACAGGCAAAAGAAAGCAAGAAAAACACAAACCAACTCAACAATTCATCTCAGGTTACCAGAGCAAGCATTTGAATAGAAACAGCCAGTGTCGACACAGCCCAGTGCCTGATGTAAAGGTAAACAGATAAGCCTTACAAGTTTAAACAGAAATTACAAAGGAGTGAAATTGCACTTTAAATAACCTTTAGCAGTAAAGGATGAACAGATTGCACCTTAAGTTTCTGGAAACTTTATGTGCACAACCTCCACCAGGGTATTGTATTGATCAATTTTTCAAGAATTGGTACAGAAGCTTTCTCTCCATTAAACTAAAATGGTGATTGTTGACAGGAAATTGTATGATTCTCCTGAATGCACCAGGTTGAATGTAAAACAGTAGTTTTCCAGTGGCCCTCGACTTTGAAACTGTGCACAAAATTTCAAATTTTTCATATTAACATCTAAGAGGGCTTAAATGTTTTAAAATGCTCAAGTGGGCTCGGACTTTTGCATCAGCCAGGCTGTCGTGTTGGTGAGGTCTGGCATATTGCTCACCACAAACACGTCTGAGGCCACATCCAAGTGCCCTGTAGCGTTGAAGGATATTGGTATTTCACTCAACATATCTAGTCTTGGTTTCTATGCCAACGAGAGTTAGTGGAACATGGTCAAGCTGAGTGTTGTCTAGACAGCCCCCTCTAACCTTTGCTTGAGGAATCAAGGTTTGGGTCATGGATATCAATCTCAAAGTGGATGGTCTAGCCTACACATGGAGCTCTCACTAACTGCACAAATCCCAGCAATGTCAGCATTGAACAGCTCCAGGTAACCATTCCCAGTTCAGTCGCCTTGAAGTTTGCAATGTACTGCTTTAAGGGACGGTTTTTCAAGATCTCATCAATGCTGAACTAAGGATCAGAGTGTTACATTTGTTCATAATCAGTACATTTTCAAAAGTCTCACTGAAGATAAAGCAGCTCAGAAAAGCTATCCTGAAATAAAGGCGTTTACTTCTTTCCCTTGGTAATAGTGTGAACAGGATGATTAACAGTCTGACTGGCTGTGTTGTGAACACTCCTTTGATGGTCATGACTGCCATTATTCCAGCCAAGTGGGCCATTGGTCCGAAGCGGTTGTTCAGGTTAATAGGATTCTGCAATATATTTTATGAGGGAGGGGCGACCACATATTCCAAATGCACGTACCCCACCAGATGTCAACCCAGGATTCAGATCCACGGCTTTAACCCCCTTTGCACATTTTCACTTAGAATCGTAGAAGTATATAGGACAGAAAAAGGCCCTTCAGCTCACCAAGTGAGTGCCATTGAAAGAAACAAGCACCTAACTATTCCATTTGAGCAGCATAGTTCCCACTGGGCCAACAATTTGTTCTAGGAAAGAAAGACTTGCACAGTTTCCTAGTTTAATATCAGCTCTTGTTGGAAATAGAGGCAGAAGAGAGAAAGAGATAGATATGGTTGGATGGTGATAAAAAAGCAAAAGGATTGAAAAGGTACTCCAATTGAGAACGGTTAAGTGTAAGAGGAGATAGCAACAATGTAAGTCAGGCCTACAGGAATAATCTGAATTTGTTGGGCTGAGATGCATTTCTTGCATTTCTTTATCTTTAGGGAGCAGAAGACTTTGTTGTTGACAGCAATTAATGGGACAATTTAAAACGCAGGGAATTATTTCACTCAGAAGCAAAACAGAGGTTCAGTTATTGATACAATATAATCAGATGGAGGCGCATTTGAATTTCCTAATGGATTAGTCCTTTGAATTAAAATACGTCTGAATTTGAATTTTTAATAAACTGCAAAATGGAGAAATTTCAAAATCTATCCCAGTTTTAGAATTCAGTCTATTTATTTCAGATCTATTTATATCATGAACAAGATCTTACATTTTACATATTACTCAAAAGCTAAATCATTGGATTCATACCTTGAAGCATTAAAATTTGGATTGTTTTCAACCAGGAAATTAATGTAGACTTTGGAGACTTCATTTATTAATGCTAGGTTTTCCAAAAGAGCCAGGTTTTCTTCATTTGCTGCAAATTCTTGAAGCTGTGCAGGTTTTGAGAGAAAATGGAAACACTTACTTCAAATAAAACAATGATGAATGAAATATAAACCCAACTTGCCACACTGATAGGCAGCCAGACAGCTAGAGCAGAGTTGGTTCCATGCCTGACCCATTTTGAACATCTAATTCATGATTTTTCTGACAAACAAGATGTACCTATACAAACTTAAGTCCGATTATGTCAACTGGACCATATCATTATCTTAATCTGGAAGAGATGACTCTGGAAGCTATAGGTAAATACTAAAAAGAGGTTTAAACTATCATTTGTGGAAGCAGGAAGAGTTAGGATGCTCCTTTGCTAAACACTGATCACTCCAGAAGGCTCTTCACCACTGACTCTCCCAGAAGGCCTTACACTACTGACTATCACAGAAAGCCTTTCACCTGTCCACACACTTACCTTCGGCCTGACAGACTTACCATCACTTCACAATGGCTTCCTTTATTGGACAGGAAATCAGTCACTGGTAAATTACAGAGATACTGCTGGGCTGCCTAACTATTCAAGTGACCACTTTAACATCGCACTTTCCATGTCTCAACTAAAGAACAGTCATGCTTCATCTTTCTATTCACACAAATGAACTGAATGGTGACTGTTAACAACAGAGTAAAACGTAAATACATACAACTGTTGAATTGTCAACGAAAGACTGAAGATCAGACAATGACATTTGGCTCAAGTATAGTCCCAGATATTCAGCAAACCATGCAGTGGAGTTCAGGACTGGATCATTCTCGTTATAGCATTTAGGTTTGGGATCTGTTACACAAAAGTGAACGAAATATTGTTACATAAAGGACAGACAATTTTAAATCAATATGTAGAAAGCTAATCTAAACATAAATGTGTTTCATCCATTGCATTCCATCCACCTAGCTATTCACTTATATAAATAAAATGATTCCTGGGGTATTGTTTACAGTGAAAGCAAATAGTTGGTCTGGTTCAGAAATTGGTTAAGCAGCAGAAGGTAAAGAATGAAGGTAAGAGGCAGGTAATCGATTTATAGAATGGCACAAGTAGTGTCCATTAGTTAATTGCTCTGGAAATTTACCTATTCAATATGTATTTATGACTTAGATGATAGAATATAAAGTTATTTGATTTTCCAATTACAGAAAGAAAGCAGTAATTAAAGGAAGCATTAAAAAAGCGATGTTGATAAATTACATTAGCGGGCAAAATTGTGGTAAACAGATTTCCGTATGGGCGCATATGAGGTTATCCACTCTTTTTATTTCTATAAAGTACAAACCTAGAAACAGTTAAGGAACAAATAGACTTGTGGGAGGTCCAGGTAGATCAACGTAGATACATGGAGCAGTTTTGGATGTCACATAATTGTTTGTAGTAATCTTGCGCAGAGTGCAGCATGTTTACTCAATATGACACACGGACTTTGTGGATTCAACAACAAAGAGAAACTACACAAAGTGCATTCATATTCTTTGGAATTTAGTGGGCTTTTTCCAAAATGACTGCCAGACTACTCGGACGTCTTGGCATCAGGGTAGCCCACAAACCCACCAACACACTAAAACAGCAGCTAATGAACTTAAAAGACCCTATACAGACAACAAGCAAAATGAACGTCATCTACAAAATACCTTGCAAGATCTGTGACAAACACTACATTGGACAAACTGGCAGGAAGCTAGCCACCAGGATACATGAACATCAACTAGCCACAAAACGACATGACCCACTATCACTCGTATCCTTACACACAGATGAGGAAGGTCACCACTTTGATTGGGACAACACATCCATCCTAGGACAAGCCAAACAGAAACACGCACGAGAATTCCTAGAATCATGGCATTCCCACCGGAAATCCATCAACAAACACATTGATTTGGAGCCAATCTACCATCCTCTGAGAAAAAGAACAGGAAATGACATCACCAACCCAAGGAAACCTAACCAGATAAATAGAAAGCGGGACATAACACCAGCGCTTCGTTGGAGGCTCACTGATGATGTTACCTAGAATGGTGACGAAACATCTGAAAACTAACCTTCCAGCTCAGCGAGCAAACTCACATCCAGATTTAGGTTTGTTGCAGCACAATTGATCTAGCAAAAGCAAGACCAGTGATCAAAAGAGTGAAACTGACAATGCTTAGTGTCAATTTCAATTGTCGCAGGATAGTCGCTCACCCTCACGTAGACACAAATATACAAAGGCTTGCAATCGAAGATTAATCACTCGGACACTACTGCAAGCAACCAAACGTGGCAGTATATGTTCTGCCATCAAGTTCCATTACAAATATTTGCGCATGGATATTTCAATTCTAAGTGCTATCACAGAATATATCACTCTGAAATACTGACACAAGAAATAAGATTTGTTGATAAACCTACATCTACCACTAGACGTGTTTCTAATTACTTTTCCAATTTTCTCAGCTCTTCAAAGTGATTTCTTTACTGCATACAGTTTCTTTGCTATCAGTAGCCTTCACATGTGAGTCTATGCATCCGATATCAGCAGAATATACAACTGGACGATGAATCATGCTCACATTGCACCCTTTGCTCACCTATCATGCACTCTTAGAATAATTCTAGTTCAGTTCACCACAAGGTGACCAACAGTAAAAGCCCTGCCCATTTCCTTCCCCTTATATCACTTACAAAGGTAACAGCAAATGGTCGCTTCCCCATAACTGAAACTATGAAAGCTTTACCTTGTTGTAAATATGTTTTGATCCCGTTGTAGGTTTCAATCCGTTGTTCTGCATTTAATCCTGTGTACAGGGTGTTCAGCGTACTGACACTAAAAGGTGAAATTTAATAATATTTTAGGGTTGAATTTTCAAATCTAGTTTAATTAGTAAAGTTGATTTTAAAGCTGCAGAATAGAAATTGATATTTATGTGAAACTAAAATAGAAATACCTAATCCCCCATTTCATCTACATAGCTACCCTTTGCCTCAGTTGCATTTATAGACACACATCAGCTCGAACGCACTAGACAGAAAACTAAAGGTGACAGAAGTAATGATTGTACAGGCATTACATCACACTGTGTGGCACTCGCACAGTGCTAAACGGGATAGGCTTTGAACAGATTTGGCTACTCAGGACTGGCAATCAGCAACAGAACTGTACCTCAACACAATCTACAATCACATGGCCAGGTATCTTTCCCATTCCATCATTACCATCAAGACAACTCTGTTTCAACGAAGGATGGCAGATTTCCTTTTCATGATAAGCAACAGTGGTTACATAGTCATCACGCATCCAGCTTGTAATTCCAGCTTTTACATAATTCAATTTTACTATTTGACATGTGCGATTCAAACATGTCCCTAGAACATTGAGAAAACAAGGTGTAGAGCTGGATGAACACAGCAGGCCAAGCAGCATCAGAGGAGCAGGAAGGCTGACGTTTCAGGCCGTCTTCAGAAATGGGGGAGGGGAAGGGGGTTCTGAAATAAATAGGGAGAGGGGGGAGGCGGATTGAAGATGGAAAGAAGAGATGATAGGTGGAGAGGAGACAGGCAGGTCAAAGAGGCGGGGATGGAGCCAGTAAAGGTGAGTGTAGGTGGGGAGTTAGAAGGGTAGGTCAGTCCAGGGAGGATGGACAGGTCAAGGGGGCGGGATGAGGTTAGTAAGTAGGAGATTACTCAGATTCTCCAGCATCCGCAGTTCCTACTATCACTAGAACATTAGTCTGGGTCCTGGATTACCAGTCCAGTGACATTGTCAGAATGTCACCACCTCCCCCAATGATCGAGAATACACTTGGTCAGTCTGCTCAGTTTTGAAAATATTCTGCAAGGAGAGTATTCTGGTGATTCTGAATAAGTACGCCTTAAGAGGTCGCATCTTAGTCAACATTTTATCAACACAATAGATAGAATTTGACCCAAGTGACTTCTCAGCATTTACATTTGCAAGTTCAGTGAACAAAATCAAAATTAAATGAAATTGGTCGATGGCAATGTGTAACATATATATTCTGGTTGTGAGACAGTGGCATCACATTTCGCAAACATATGCTTCTGACAATACTTCAGTGCAAAAAGGATTAAGGGTATAGTTACATTTTTCTGTAGGAAAGGCATGGAATTCTCAAAGTGTTGTTGGAGACCAAAAGACGTGTGGTAATAAAAGGAAGATATGGAACCAATCTGTCATTAAGCCACGTATCCACCTCTGCATCACTGAGTGCAGGAAGGTTTTCAGTAAACGGAGGCCATAAACCCTCTATGACAGCAGGTAAAATTTTGTTCTGAAAGGGAAAAGAAAATATCAAAATTATCATGTAAGAACACAAATTCACACAGCTATCAAAAATGTGTCTCTACAAATTAGTTACAGCAATAAATTATTGATGTAAATCATTGATGTGGTCAATTATGGGCATGGCCAGCACAGGCAACATCTTTTAGAGTATGAATTAGTTGAAAAACTATTTGGAGAAAACCATCAGTTTTCTAGTCATCAAATTAATCTGAAGACCATGATGTAGGAGCAGAAGTAGGCCATTCAATCCCACTGATCTGCTGCTCCATTCAATGAGATTACGGCTCAACTGATAATCTCAACTTCACTTTCTTACCTTTTCTCCATAACCCGTGAGTTCTTTACTGATTGAAAATCTGTCTATCCTCAGCACTGAATATGCTTAATGACTGAGCCTGTGCAGGCCGTTGCTATATAGAATTCCACAGATTCACTACCCTCAGAGAAGAAATTCCTCTTCATCTCCATCATAAATGGGCACCTTGACTCAGAGGTTATGCCCTTGGTCCTAGGTTCTCTCGCCAGAGGCAACAACCTCTCTTCCAACAACAATGTTAAGTCCTCAATCTTGCAGGTTTCAACTAGGTCACCACTCATTCTTCTAAACTCAAATGAATCAAACTCAATTACTCAACCTTACTTCATAGGAAAATCCCTCCATACTGAGGATCAACTTAGTGAAACACAATCTGGGCTGCCTCCAATAATTCCTTAGATAAGGGGGCCAAAACAGTTCACAGTAATTCAGGGACAGGTCTCACCAGGTTCAACAAGACCTCCCTATTTCGAGACTCCACTCCCTTTATTTCAAATGGCCAGTGATCCATTCGTCTTCCCTGTTATCTGTTGAACTTCGATGCTAGATTTTTATAAATTACTTACAAGGACTCGCAAATTACTTTGTGCTGCAGCTTTCTGCAATCTTTTCCCAGTAGTTAAAGGCTGCCTTCCTGCTAATGTGTCCTCTATCCCAACTCTGTCTTTTATTAGTTAGCCAATCCTATAACCATGCTAATATATGGTATCCATTGCTATGGGCTCCAATCATATTTGGTAGCCAAAGGTAAGGTAACTTATCAAATGTTGTCTGAAAATCCAAAAAGTTACATTCACTGCTTCCTGTTTATTATCCTGCTTGATTCCTCCTCAAAGAACTCTAATAATTTGTCAGGCATGATTTCTCCTTCATAAAGCTATCCTAACTCTTCTTGATCACATTATGCATTTCTGAATGATGTTACATTTTCCCAAACGGGTGCTAAGGTAATTGAGCCACAGTCACCTATTTTGGAACTCGTTCCCTTTTTGAAGAGAGGTGTCACTTTGGCAATCCACTGACATGTTCTCGGCCTCACAGCACCAGGGCCCAGGTTCAATTCTACCCTTGGGTGACTGTCTGTGTGGAGTTTACATATTTCCCTGTAACTGCGTGTGTTTCCTCTGGGTGCCCTGCTTCCCTCCCACAGTCCAACGCTGTGCAGGTTAGGTGGACTGGTCATGCCAAATTGCCCCATAGTGTCCAGGGATGTGCAGGTTAGGTGAGTTAGCCATGGGAAATGCAGGGTTACAGGGAAAGGGTGGGGGAGCTGGGTCTGGGTGGGATGCTCTTTGGAGGATCAGTGTGGACTTGATGGGCCGAATTGACAATGTAGGGATTCTAAGATCTAAGGATTCTGGGACGATTATTATCAGTGCATTCCCTATGTTGGTAGCTACTTCTTTAAATTGCCTGGAATTCCATCAGATCATCAGTCTTATCAATCTTTAGCCCCACTGCTGTCCCAAGTACTCTCCCTCTTGTTCCAGTTAGTGTGTTTAATTCCTCTTGTCCATTTGCCCTTTGATTATTTGGTATTTTTGGAATGCTGAACACGAAAGTTAAAGTCTGCATTAAATCTTGCAATCCCTGACTTGCAAATAACTTTTTGAGCTCACATCTTGGGTTTTGTTGTTGTTGAAAGCATCTATAAATGCGGCCAGGTTCTGGATTGGTTTGATATTCAGAAACAAAAAGGTTAGAGTCTTGTTGTCATCAATGAATCCAGGTGTTCTCAACTGATCAGCCAATTTTTTTGGAGCAATGCTATTCAGCACCTGTGAAAACACAAGAGAGAACTTCAAAGCCTTGTATCAACAGCTAACTTTATTTGCTAGGTGCAACAGATGTATGTACACATATGTGCCAAAAATCAATTTGTCAAAGTCAGAATGGATTGTCTCCTTGAACATTCAGTGGGATAGAAATATGAAAGGAATCCATAAATGTTTATCAAATTCAGATTAGTGAATGGGAGGCAGTAAGAAAGTTGAAACCTGCTCCCTCTGAGCAACACACTGAGTGCACTGCAACACTCAACACAATCATGACTGATATTCTATTTAATAGCAAACTCCCACTCTCCCTTCCATATCCTTAACACTGTTAGACCCTAGAAATCTGTTTCTTTCTTCAATATATTCAGTGATTTAGCCTTCCTTTCTGGGAAAATGTACAGGTTCCCAATCTACAATAAGTTACCAAAGCCCCTTAATTCATTCACAGGACGAGGGCATCACTAGCTAGGCCAGCATTTATTGCCCATACTGGAGAGCAGTTAAGAGTCAACCACATTGCTGTGGGTATGGACTCACATGTAGGCCAGAGCAGGTAAAGATGGCAGTTTCCTTCCCTGAAGGATATTAGTGGGTTTTTCCAACAATTGACAATGACTTCATGGTCATCATTAGACTCATACTTCCAAACTTTTCATTGAATTAACATTTCATCATCTGCTATGGTGGGATTTGAACTCAGGTCCCCAGCATATTGCCTGGGTCTCTAGATTAACAGTCCAGTGATAGCACCACTAGGCCATCCCTTCCCCATATCAAAGAATGAAGGAAAACTATCACTTTTAAGTCCCCCTCTTAGCTATTCATTGGCCTGACTTGGAAATACATCATTGTTCCTTCAGTGTCACTAGGTGCAAAACCTACAGCTCCCTTCCTAATAGCGCATGCAAATGGACTACCACCATTCAAAGAAAGTAGTTCACCACTACCTTCACAAATGCAACCAGAACGGTCAATTACTACCAGAAAAGTCCACATCTCTGGTGAATAAAAAATAGTTCAGCGCCCTTGAATTAAGAAATTTCTTTTCGTCTCTGTCAGAAATGAACTACTGGGTATCCTGGGGATGTAACCCCTTGCTTTGGCCCTCAAGCCAGAGGAAATATCCTCTCTGGTTCAGTCTGTCCATCCCTTTCAAACTTTTATATGATTCAATGAGATCCCCTCTCATTCATCTTAACTTCAGTAAATACAGGCCCAGTCAACCCACCATGTCCTCACCCAACAATCCTGCCATCCCAGGAACCAATTCAGTGAATCCTCACAGCACTCACTCTGCAGCAAGCATAGGTTTTCTTGAGTAAGGAAGCCAAACTTATGCATCCCTTACTCAAACGGGTAGAAGGCACACAGCAGAAAACCACTGGCCAGTTAATTTAACTTCTGTTATTGTGAAATTGTTAGAAGATATTATTAGCGAGGTAATAACAAGACATTTGGAAAGTCAAATCACAATCAATCAAAGTCAGCATATTTTATGGAAGGTAAATCATGTTTGACTAATTTGCCAGATTTCTGAAAGATGTAACGAGCAAAATGGCTAATGGGGATCTTGTCATTGTAGTTCATCTGGATTCCAATAGGCATTTGATAAGGTGCTTTCAAAAGGTTAATACAAAGGCTAAGATCAAATGGGGTTAAGGGTAATACATTAGCTTGGGTTAAGGATTGGCTAACTAGCAGAAAGCAGAGACCTGAGGTAAATGGGTCTTTTTACGTTTGGGAAGATGTAAATTGTGGGAATGCCGCAGGGTTCAGTCCTCAGGCCTCAACTTATTATAATCTATCTTAATGACTTGAATGTAGAGATACTTTAATGGAATTTGTAAATGGTACTAAAATGCACGGGAAAGAAAATTGCAAAGAAGAAATGAAAAAAATATATAAGCAGATGCAGATAGTTTAGGTGAACGGGCCCAAATCTGGCAGATGGAGTTTAACATAGATACATGCAAGGTCATCCATTTTGCTCTGAAGAATAGAGAGGCAATTTATTATCTATATGGAGAAAAACTTGTGCATAAATTGCAGGAAACTAGACTGCAGGTACAGCAGGTAATAAAGAAGCCAAATGGAATCCCGGCATCTATTGCTGGCAGAATACAGCATAAACATAGACGAGTATTACTGCAACTGTACAAGGCATTAGTGAGACCATTTATGAGCATTCAGAGTATTGTGTATTAAGTTTTCGTTCACCATACTTAAGGAGGGGTGTAGTTGTATTGGAGGCAATTCAGAGGAGGTTCACAAGATTGATTCCAGAGATCAGGGACTTGTTTTATGAAGATAGATTGAGCAGTTTAAGTGTATATTCCATAGGTTTAAAAGAATGAAAGGAGATCTCATTGAAATACATAAGATATTAAAGGGGATTGACAAAGCAAATGCAGAGCAGATGTAACACAGTGCGGAGCTGGAGGAACACAGCAGGCCAGACAGCATCAGAGGAGCAGGAAAGTTGACATTTCAACTTCCCTTCTCCTCTGATGCTGCCTGACCTACTGTGTTCCTCCAGCTCCACACTGTGTTATCTCAGACTCCAGCATCTGCAGTTCTTGCTATCTCTGTAGAGCAGGTATTTCTTCTTATAGGGCAATCTAAAATGAGAGGTCATAGTTTTAAGATAGGCGTAGCAGATTTAAAACACAGACGAGGAGGAATTACCTCTTAAAATATATATAAAGGAAGGGAGAGGTCAAAGTGAACACAGGGCCCTCAGAAAATAAATCCAGGGAGATAGTTGTGGAGAACAATGAAGTGGCATAGGAGTTAAACAGATATTTTGCATCAGTCTTTATGGTGAAAGATATTTCAAACATCCCACGAGAGCAAAAGGTTAGAATATTATTTAAATGGAGAAAAGCTGCAGAAAGTTGCAACATAAAGGCACCTGGGGACACATGTGCACAAAACACAGAAAGCTAGCACACAGGTGCAGCAGGAAATCAGGAACGTTGGGTCTTATTTCATGGAGATTGGATTATAAAAGTAGGGAATAACTGCAACTGGTGAGGCCCCATTTGGAGTACTGTGGGTGGTTTCGGTCCCCTTACTTAAGGAAGGATATAATTTCATTGGAGACCATTCAGAAAGGTTTCACTAGGATGATCTCTTGTATGGAGGCACTGTCTTATGGGCAAAAGTTGAACAGGTTGGGACTCTACTCGTTGGAGTTTAGAAGAATGAGAAGTGATCTCATTGAACCAGGTAGGATTCTTCAGGGGCTTGACAGGGTAAATGCTGAGAGGATGTTTCCCCTCATGGAAGAGTCTAGGGCTAAAAGGCATAGTGTCAGAATAAAGTGGTGCCAATTTAAGACTGAGATGAGAAGGAATTTCTTCTCTCAGAGTATTGAGTGTCTTTGGGGCTCTTTGCCACAGAAAGCTGTGACGGCAGAGTCCTTGTGTACATTTAAGGCTGAGCTAGAAAGATTGTTGAACAGTCAGGGAATCAAGGGGCACAGGGAAAACATAGGAAATTGAACGTGAGGAATGTTGCATCAACCATGATCCTACATATGGCAGAGCATGGTAGAGGGGCTGAATGGCCTTCAGAGGGTAACGCTGCTACATAACTTCTGCTAATAAAGCTGTTAGCAAGAATGAAAATTGAGAGCTTGAAAACTGAACAGTGACCATTGAGGAAATCTAGAAAAAATAATTACTTTGTCCTTTGGTACGAAAACGCAAAAACATTGACAATGCTAAAAAGTCATACTGGGAGTTAAATGTCCTTGAGGATAGAGAGGCTTAGAATTCATCTAAAAGAAAAAAGGAATTTATAGTTTCTAAAGATCTAAAAATATACACTGCTTTGTTGAAATCAATCTCACTGCATTATTATTTTAAAGTACATGCTAATACAGACAAATCTGACATGTACAAAACTGATCCCAGTGATTGTTTAATGAATAGAATAGAAGAGAATCCCTACAGCCTGGAAATAGGCCATTTGACCCAACACATCTACAGTGACCCTCTGAAGAACATCCTAGCCAGACTCACCACCCCCTATCTTATTCCTATAACCCTACACTTCCTATGCCTAATCCATCCAAACTCAACATCCCTTGACATTACGGGCAATTTAGCATGTCCGATCAACCAGACTCTGTGGACATAATGTGTGATACATTATCTCAGGAAAATAACAGTAACAAGACTTCAATGTTCTTTCTGGTGACGTGTTGCAGTATAACCTGGACGGGTAGTTTCCCAGTTCCTAGGGAATTCACTGTGTCACCTAGTTCTTTCAAAAAGATGCTGACTGAACACTTCTTCTGGCTAAAATTGAATTGGAAAAAGATAACCCTTTCCACTCCGTTTCACAGATTACTTTTATTTACCTCAGTCACACGGTCAGGAGGAACCAATGAAGCAACGTCCTTCAGAGTTAGAAAGACAGTGTACTTTTGGAAATACATTTCCAGGTAAAGGAAAAAGCTGTTGTTGTTATAACAATAAAGAGGGAATGCTGGAAACAAAAACAGAAAATATTCAATTAATTGCATTACTTTTATTCATACAGGAGAGATCTTGAGTTAGCATGAATAAGTGAACGTCCAAATTATGCAACATAATTAAACAGTTAACGATCGTGGATTTGTCATCATGACAGTCGCAAAAGTGGATCATTAGCCTTGCAATGACTGCTTTCGAACAGTCTTTAATATATGTGGAATATTTGCCACATTTGTTTTACATAATGATCTACATCAAATGGCAAGTATCAAAAAGGGAGGTGCTTGATTTGAATGACAATCATGTAAAAATATCTGTACTAGTCTGCTGTCATGTGACTTCTACTTACGAGGTATACATATCTTAATTCCCTTCACTAACGTCCTCCTCCTCGAGCACACTATTGTGTTGTATACTCAAAACATTATCACACTGCTGCTTGGAGGAGTTTCCTGTAAGTGCTTATAGGCTGCTTCATAAATAAATGCATGGCTTTCTTTCCCAGTCTGTTTGTTGAGGCCGCATATGGCTAATCTTTTGGATTTCAACTCTGTTTACAAGCTTTGTTTGCAGGATGTTAAGAGTGTGCGTGTGCATGTGTGCGCGCGTGTGTGTGCATGTGTGAGTGAGAGAGAGAGAGAGAGAAGTACAGACACCTTCCTTTCTGTCTCAGCGACTGCCCTCATATCTTGGTAGAGGCCAGCCTCTTGAATGTGATTTTTTTTCCCTTGTCTTTCAGTATCCAATGTACTTCAGTTCATACACTAACCCTTTCTTCCAGAGTTGCTCTCTGGCTAAAACGATACAGCATAGGATACTGAAATATGGTGACGATCTAAAATATTTTAAACTCCCTTGACAGGCAGAACTATGCATCAAATAGTCACCAGATTTCTGACCAGGACTGATGTAAACTAGCCAAAAGTGTCAGTCCAAAAAGGTCTCCATTCTGGTTTGGGGCATCAGTTGAAGTTTCAAGAACATTCTGGCTAAATTTTCCAGCTGAGCGGTTTGATGTCTTTAATTATTCTTGGGATTAGGGTATTACATTTCTATAATATTTCATTTTTACTTATTCATTTATGGGATGAGGCTGTCATTGGATAGGCCAACATTTATTGCCCATCCCTAAATGCCCAGAGTCAACCACATTGCTGTGGGTCTGGAGTCACATGTAGGCCAGACCAGGTAAGGATGGCAGTTTCCTTCCCTAAAGGATATTAGTGAACCAGATTGACAATTGACACTGGCTTCATGGTCATCACTAAACTTTTATTTTCAGGGTTTTATTGAACTCAAATTCCACCATCTGCCATGATGGGATTTGAACCTGGGTTCCCAGAACATTACCTAGGTTATGGATTAACGGTCTGACAATAATATTATCACTACCACTTGGGGAATTTAGAGCCCCAGACTTTCACTCCCAATCGGGTGCGCAAAGACAGAAGAATTCCCCGCTCCTTGAAAGTGCCCTTTGAAAAAAGCAGTCCACACTTTCGATTGGTTGGCCTGGATAAGAAGTCAGGACAGGTGACTCCAGAAGAACTCAGAGCAGATGTTGTAAAATCAGTCATGCAACTGTTATCGAACGTCGGAAACTTACATCAACATTCACTGTGGACATTTTTTTTTGAAAAATTAATGGGTAACGCTTTTAAGTGAGTTAATACTTTGTACCCCCCCTTTGACAGCTCCTTCTGACAGATTTGACATTCAATTTTGATGGATCTGTCAACACTTCCAGTGAGCTTGACTGCGAGGAGTTCATACACCTTCTACATACACTTATGCCTTCTTTTAACAATTCCAAAAGATCCCTTACTCCCCCAAAAGAACATGTGACCATATTCAAAGGTGTGCCAAGACTGAATCTAAAGGGGTGCCAGTCCTCTCCAAATGGGTTAACTGTATACCCAGAACAAAACCGCACGAACTTCAGACTTTCCACAAATTCCGAGTTTCATACCAAAGAGACGCCAAAATCAGATTCAAGCAACTGACCAGCTGCATCTGCAAGTCCCTTATTCAATGTGGCAAAAATCCAGCTACAGTCAACTACATAACGTGGGATGGAGCTGATCAGTAGACCAGATCAGGTAAGGCTGACAGGTCCCCTCTCATGAAATGCATATTCCACCATATATCACAACTTTCATGTGCGGATTTGCAAAACAAGTATTATAGTCAAAAAAACAAACCTTTAATTGGAACCATATTTCTTGGAGGCAAGTGGTTTAACCTCATTCATCAAATCTTTCAGCTTTTATATCTTCATGATCAAGCCAGGATTAAGAATGTTACAAGTTAAGCTTTGCTCTAGAGTTTTGGTTTATGCTATTAAAGGAATAAATGTACCCTTCACTGATAGGAACCAGTTTATGACTCAATGGTAAACTCCAATCTGTAAGAAACATATAGTCCTCTTCCTAGGGATCCTGGCAGTATGAACATGAGAGAATATCTCTCAACATTCCTTAAATTCTAAAAATAGGTTTGTAATTATAGCTACGTAAACATATAATATTTTTGAGCAGAACAGGATAAAAGTTAGCATATTGAATTATTCTGAGAGTAGATTAAAAAAGTATTAATGAGGACATCACAGCTATGAAACCTCACCTATTGATCAAACCACAAGATGATGAAATCGCTGAACAGGAATGGCTATGTTTATACACAAGATCTAATTTTATTTTCTTACCTTTATTGTATGTTAATAAGTTTTTGTATACAGCCTCTTGATCATTGATTTCCTGCTGGTCTTTGAAATAGCTCAGTAGCTCAATTCTGTAGAAAAGAAAAGGAACATCAGATCCACAGATATGTTGAATTACTAATGTCGCCTTTATAGGGGATGGTAAAATTTATTTAAGTTATTCTCAAAAAAGTGCCTGTAGACTTGGTGAAAATCCTGCAGACTATTTGACATTCTATCAATCTGTTAATTTGAAAAGAACTCCAAGTGGTTAAAATATTAAGGGTTGTAATTTCATGCAGAAGGTGAGGTCTTTTATTTTCCTCTGCAAACACAATCACACAGACATGGGGTAGTGGTTAGCTCAGGTGGCTGGACAGCTGTGGGTCTGGAGTTTAGGTAGCACGATGGCTCAGTAGTTAGCACTGCAGCCTCAGAGCACCAGGGACCCGGGTTCGATTCCAGCCTCAGGCGACTGTCTGCGTGGAGTTTGCACATTCTCCCTGTGTCTGCGTGGGTTTCGTCCGGGTGCTCTTGTTTCCTCCCACAGTCCAAAGGTGTGCAGGTTAGGGTGGATTGGCCATGCTAAATTGCTTATTGTGTCCGGGTGTGTGTAGAATAGGTGGGTTATAGGGGGTTGCGTCTGGGTGGGATGCTCTGAGGGTTGGTGTGGACTTGTTGGGCTGAAGGGCTGATTTCCACACCGTAGGGATTCTATGAAGAAGCTGGTTTGCAATGCAGAATGTTGCCAACAGTGAGGGTTTACTTCCAACACCGACTGAAGTCACCATGAAGGGCCATCCATCTCAGGCTCTCCCTCACTTGAAGTGTGGTGACCCTCAGGTTAAACCATCACCAATGAGCTCTCTCTAATGAGACAGCAGTCCTATGGTATGAGAAGACAATGGAGACTTTAACTGACATTTACCTTGAACTCCACATCACACCCAGTGCCACATGCCTGGGAACATCAAGTAGGACAGGAGAATGCATGGCCTAACAGATATGCAGCTAGGACAGCATTTGATTCAGAACATATTTTGGACCAGTTCTAAGGGGGAGGAACCATAAAGACCAAGAGGGTCTACACCTGAACAGAACCAGAGCCAACATTATCTTGGGGTGGTTTGCACATGCTGCTGTGCTTTGAGAACAAAAAAACATAGACAGCCCAACAACGCAACTTTGTGTGGGAGTGAGATGAGCTGATTTGCTCTTGCAAAGAGCTTGCATGGACACGGGAGGCTGAGTAGCCTCTTCCTTGGCTTTTTCCAAAGCTGCAAGAAGAGCCATGCCAGACTCAAAACACTAACTCTGTGTTTCGCCCTCCACAAATGCTGCCAGATCTGCTGAGTTTCCCCGCATTCCCTGGTTTTATTTTAAATTTAACCCTGGGGATCTTCCTGTTTACTCCTATGCTCATGTCATATCCTTCAATCTATGGGGAGGGATGAGAGAAGCAGGTATTTGGCAAAAGCTATCCATCTGATCCAAAGAGCACAACAGTACCTGGGCATTAAGCAGCTGGCTGCCTCATTGTAAAGGCAATTATAGCTCTGTTCCAAAGGAGAACATTTGATAATCTCACAGTAGTATAAAAGGTGACAGAGGCTGGCATTATAGTCTTCTTCTTCCTGATATTTGAGAATGAACAAAGCTCAAAAAGGATTCCCTCAGCAATATGTTACACATCTGATTAGAGGCTGATTTTAAGTGTATAACTCATCATGACAGGCACTGTGTGATCTCTCAGAGCTGTTTCCTATCATTTATATTTGGAAGTGAAGACAAAATTAACAATGGAAACAAATCAACTTGATTGCAAAGGCTCAGTGGACCCTTACATGTTACATATATGTTCTGGTACCATGTGATGTGTGTTCTCAGGAGGACAAATGTGAATTACAGAGACGCTTAGCTGAATGGTTACTGCAGTGTCCATGAAATTGTAAGCACTTCAGTTGAAGATATATTAAACCGTACTTACATTCTTTTAAGGAAAGGGCATGGAAATCTTCTGCTGTTATTGGAAGCCAAAACAGTGTTTGTGATCAATGGCAGAGATGGAATTAATGTGTTATTAAGCCATACGTCCGCATCAAGCTCACTGATCCCAGCCATACTTCTGTACAACTCTTTCTGTAACTCTTCTATGACTTCATCAAAGTATTCACCCTGAAAAATGAAACAAAATATTTTTTGGAAGTCGAACATAAAGCAAATTCTCTCATCTTGCCACATATCACCTTTCAAATTATTTGATTTTGTTTGTGAAAATCAGTTTACTTAAAATGGAAATACTTCTGAGGATTATTAGAAACAGAATTAGGTTTTGGAAGGATTTAAGTTATCTTCCATCATTTTGATGCGTCAGTTAAAATGATAACCATAACTATGCATCCTGCCTTCACTCTGTAGACTTTTCAACATTTACAGTCCAGAAGAGACCACTCAGCCCATCGTGCCCATACTGTTCAATAAAGGATCTGACTACACTAAATAAAGACAGAAAGAACTGTGAATGCTGGAAATCAGATACAGAACAGAAATTGCTGGAGTTTGGAGTTCGGAGTTCTGAGGAAAGGCCATTGAACCCGAAACATTACCTCTGATTTCTCTCCACAGATGCTGCCACACCTGCTCAGCAGTTTTTGGTTTTTGTTCCTGACTACACTAATCCCATTTTCGAGCTCTTAGCCCTGGATACTATGGCAAGGCAAGTGAATATCTAATTATTGCTGAAGCATTACAAGAGTTTCTGACTCAACCACCCTTTCAGACAGTGAACTCTACCCTGTGGGTAAATAAAGTTTTCCATAACTCTTCTCTTATTTTAAATCTATGTCCTCTGGTTATTATCCTCTCCACTAATTGAAAAGGTGCCTTGCTATCCATCTTATGTATGCTTCTCATATTCTTATACACATCTATACAGTTCTATCTCCTCTTTCACTGCTTCAAAAAAAACCCTCCACAGCCTAACTACTCTTTCCTCGCAGCTCAGACCTTCCTACCCAGGCAGCATCCTGGCAAATCTCCCCTGCACCTACTCTAGTATAATCACAGCCTTCCAATATATTCCTAGCTGCTTCCTAAAAAAATTCAAAGTTTTCAAACATGACCCTGCCTTCACAATTTCATGCTGACTATCCTTGAGTAACCTACGTCTCTCTAAGTGCAGATAGAATTCTGAGGGACAGAATGTTCCCAGTAAATTCCCCATCACTGAGGTTAGACTGACTGTTAAGTTCCCTCCAGCATTTTTTAGATTCCCCCTTGGAATCCACCCTACTAAGCCCCCTTACTCGACATAAGGTTCTTTTTCTTCCTTCATCCTAATATTTACGTCCCTGGATGTCCTGAGTTTTCTGGTCTTTATCCGACCCTTTTTGTCTTTACAGGGAAAAAAACTATCCCATTCTAGTACTATTTCCTCCTTGACTCCTTCCTATTTCTCTTACACATTTGCATCTGCTCCCAGTCCAACTGGGTCAAATTGTATCTCATCTTAGTAAAATTTGCCTGTCCCCCAGTTTAGAACTTTTATTCCTGGCCCATCCTTATTTTTTTCTAAGACTATCCAAAACTTAACAGAGTTATGGCCACTATCTCCAAAATGCTGCCTAACTGTTAAATCTTCAACATGCACAGACTCATTTCCAGATATTTATTAGGACCGGAACTGCCTTCTCATTTTTTTGATCTGCTACACACTGTCTAAAAATGTTCTTTGGGATGCAACTTTAGAATTTTGTTCCCTTCCTACTTTGCGCACTGCAAGTAAATGTTTTGGTTGTTAAAATTCCCTACTATCACTGCCACATTATTCTTACTCTACTTTGAAATGTAATTAAATATGATCCTCTATTACTTTTATTTCTACCCATGTGGTCTCATTTGGTGATCCTTCCAAGGTATCGTCCCTCTTCGCTGTTATTATTGATTCTTTGATTAATATTGCCTCGTTTCCCACCACCCCCTTCCAATCTCACCTCAAAACCTTCCAACCAGGAATGTTGAGAGTCAAATCTCAGTTAAAGCTATGATATCATAGTCCCACTTGCCTACCTGTCTTTCAGCTTGTCTGCCTTAGTCTTCAGGCTACTTGCATGAAAACAAATTCCATTTAGCCTTGCTAAACTCACCTCTTTCTGATCTAGTTTACATTTCCTCTGCCTTCTGGACTCACTCAGATTCTAACTTCAAATTCCAACTCAGTTTCTCGCCACTCTCAGTCACTTTTCAGGATTGTGTCTTCTTGCTGGGCCAGTTTTAGATCACCCCAACAGCATTAACAAACCTCCCCATGAGGATACTGGTCCCATTCCTGTTTAGGTGCAACTGTCCAACTTGTATAGGTCATAGTTCCCCTGAGAAATGGTCGCAATGTCTCACAAATCTGAAATCACCGTTCACTGTCACTGAGTTTTCCTCTCTGAATTGGGCTGTGGATGTGACTATCATTCATCTGGTGGTCTTTGGAGATTATCAGTTTAGGGAAGAGTTAAAACTGTGCATTAATCAGAAAACTGAGGGAGTTGCGGATCTGAAATGGGTAGAGAAAGGCAAATTTCCAAATACTTGCACTCAGCGAAATCCTCCATTTGCTCGTGTGCACGTAACAGATGCATTTGCTGGCACTCCTGCTCAATTTGACACTTGTGAATTCAAGCACATCGCTCTGATACAATGGACACTATCTTGGGAGAGCCACAACAGTTTATCTGCATTAAATCCTACAAACTCAAAAAGTAGAAGTAACATTTTCAACTCACGTCTTGAATATTTCTGAAAAATTGATCGATAAGTACTAATAATTTATCGACGGATTGGAAGCGGATCAACACCCTGATCAGAACCGCACCGCTGTCAATGAATCCAGGCATGCTCAGTGCAACAGCCAAATCACTTGGATCAATACTATCCAGCACCTGTTAAAACACAATGCAGAATTGTTTAGATATATCCATACCCAAAAGCAGACTTTACAAAACATGCAATTACATATGTACTATTACCGTGTCAACAATGTTTTGTTGGCTTATCAATGGTTAGTTAGCAAGCCACAATAGACACACAAACCCCAGTGGGGGCAGGAAGGGTTTAAACCCCAAGAAAGCTGGTACTCATTTCAAGGGATAATTTCTATTTTCTTCTTCCAATCTCATTCTCGGAATCTATTTCATTCTGTCTCTCTCTGCCCCTGTATCATATCTGTATTCTTATCTTCTCTTTCACTTCTTCCCAAGATGTGGCCCTCCACTCTTCAAATATCTTTCTCCTTAAACTCTCTTTCTCTCTCCTTCCACGTCTCAAGTCCTTGAGCTGGTTCCCTCTCTTTCTGCTTCCTTTATCAGTCTTCTTAAAGTCTTTTGCTTCCTTAATCTGGTCCCCCTTCAATCCCACAATGCGTCTGCTCCTCATGCAGTTTCAGGTGCATTATTCATATTAATAGTCCTCAGCATGGCCTTTCCTTTAAGGAAAATGTTGCACGTGGTCTTCAAGGTGAATTTATTTTCATGTATATTCTAATTAAAACACTTACGAACACATTTGCTTATTTGCAATATTGCGTTTTTACCTTAACAATGCTGAACAGTTTTTTTTTAAGAGAACAAGTAAAATAGGTATTACTGTGAAATCTATGCGGGACTGTTTAAACACTGTGATACCTGTAAAAATTTGATTTACCTTCTATAAATCAAATTCAGATATTATTTAAATTTTACAATATAAAGCTCTATTGCACATCATTCAGAGTCTGTGAAGGCACATCACAACCATAGTAGCTAAAATTAGTTTATCTTTAGCTTCCAGGAGTTACAAGCAAATTTGAAGAAATTGGTAAGAAACATAGATGAGAACACTGGAGACATGGCAATGCATTCGTCATCTGTTTACACCCTGCTAATATTCAATTCCATTGACCTTAGTAGATCAAAAGGCCAGGCACAAAAACAGAAGTTCCTGGAAAAGCTCAGCAGGTCTGGCAGCATCTGCAGAGAAAAAAAATTAGAGTTAACATGTCGGGTCCGGTGACACTTCCTCAGAACTGTTCCTGATTTACAGCATCCTCAGTTCTTTCAGTTTTTATTTAGAATAATAGGCACATTACTTAATGGAAGGAAAATGCAATGCCACTCATTTTTTGATCCTGTGCACATACAATTTAGGCGAGAATACTCCAGGATTAGAAGTGGAATAGATTTACTATAACATTACCAGATTCAGTGGATGGATTGCTCCAATTTTTGGAGAGGTGACAGATTCAGTGAAGAATTTCAGAGAAATACGTTAAGATTACTGGCCCCACAGGTCACCCAGTGCTGGATAAGCACCAGTCTAGCAGTGACATGCGGCCAATCTGAAGAACTAAGTGTCTACTGTGGCTTGATTGGACACATCACTACACTTTTCCTGGTGGTAAATGAGTTTCTCTCAAAGGCAGCATCTGGCGACTGGCAGGTCTGGGAAATCCATGAGGCTATTCAATTCCCACAGGAGCTGTAGCCATTGGCAATGTCAATTTTCCTGCTCCTCTGACGCTGCCTGGCCTGCTGCGTTCCTCCAGCTCCACACTGTCGTCTCTGACTCCAGCATCGGCAGTTCTTACAACCTCCAGCGCGCTACTCTTGTAGTCTCCAGACATCCTGTGGAGGAATTCCACTTCCATTGGAGTGGTCTTGCGGCCAATTCTTTGTTCCATTGAATACCTCCTCAGAAGCTGCCAAAGAATGCTCGTCACTCTGCTCCTCCCTTCAACTGATGGCAGCAACCAGCTCGGAGAGTCAGGCTGCAGTCCTTTCATGACGTCAGGCTTAAGCCTGCAGCCTCATCTATTTTCATCAATGTTCTAACTGGACATCAGTCCTGTCTGGTTTCCTAATGGGTCAGGAAGATTGTCCAGGCAGTGAGAGCGTGTTCGGAGCCTGAACACTCACTTCTGTGGCCTTAGATTCTACTCTTAGTTCTAGCTGCAGGCTGGTTAAACAAATAACGCTGTTCTTTAAATGCACACCCATCCCCATCTCAGTTCAGAAAACAATTACATTTCTTTTTACCTCATTTACACGGCTCAGAGGAACCAGTGAATACGCATCGCTTAGAGTGAGGAAGTTGGAAAAACCTTGGAAATAGTTCTTCAGGTAGAGAACAAAACTTGTGTTTCCAAAACACATGTCAGTGGACACTGGGGATAAAAAGCAGTAAATATTCAGTACATTTTTAATAATTCTGTCTAAAAAAATTGAGTTAATTAGTCATAAAAATCAGGCACATAGAAAAATAAAAAAAAACAGGAGCAGAAGTGGGCCATTCAGCCCTTTGCGCCTGCTTCATTATTCACTACGATCATGGCTGATCACCAACTCAATAGCCTGTTACCACTTGCCCCCCTCTCATTGATCCCTTTAGCCCCAAGCCAACTTCCACTTGAGATCACACAACGTGTTAGCCAGGTCTGCTTTCTGTGGCCGTGAATTCCAATGCTCCCTGGGTGAAGAAAGTTCAAGTTGTGCAACAGGACGAAATGCATGGAACTATTTAATAAACGGTTGTTAAATTTCTAACAGCCATTCGCACCAAAGTTCAGCTCACCAAAAATATCAGGCAAAAGATTACTTCATTCTATTGCAAGGCCTCAAATGAGGCTGAATGCTCCGGTAATATTTTATGCTGCATTAGTTATTACTAATGTTTCACGTGTGTGAAAAGGTCAGTAGCTACACATTGCTCATCCCCAGTTGCTTTGAATGCATTAGAAGTCAATCATACAGACATTACTTGTAGGAATTGGATAACAAAGGTGTGGAGCTTGATGGACGCAGCAGGCCAGGCAGCCCCAGAGGAGCAGGAAAGCTGATGTTTCAGGTGTGGGCCCTTCCTGCTCCTCTGATGCTGCCTGGCCTGCAATGTTCATCCAGCTCCACACCTTTGTTATCTCAGACTCCAGCATTGGCAGTTCCCACTATCACTTGTAGGATTGGAATGGACATCTAGCTTAACCAAAATGGAGTGAGAGCCCAAGTCCTGTTCCTGAACCCAGCACTCAAGAGAGGAAGGGGCAGAGGGGGTTGGAAGAGGAAGAGCATTGTAGCTCACATGTCTGGGGTTCATAGAGGGAGATACAAACTGCAACCGCCTTCAGGCGGATCCAATTTCTGTTAGTGGTCTGACCCAAATATGTTGCGAGATCTAAACCTTTGATAAAAATGGTCGAAAGCTATCAACATTATTTGAAAAGGCAGAGTGTCCTTTTGGATGAGTCTTTAGACATAACTTTAGAAGAAATCTAGATATTTCTTTGTGAGATGGAAGGGTATCCCATGACAGACTTGACAGTTGACGTGAACATGCGTGAAAATTAGATAGGTTCAGGGAAACTGTCAAAATTTTGAGGTGTTTACATTGCTCGTTAGTTGAAAAGACTCTGCAATTTGAGGGGAAAAATCACTGCTTGTTATTTCACTGTCTTTTGTGTATTTCATGGGAAGTGTGTTAAATGATTGATTCCACAAGCTATCATTATCACAGTGTGGTGACTGATAGCTCATAGTTTGATTAACAGCTCCAAGTTGTTACAAATTCTTTGCAACAAGGATATGAATACAAAATCTTATTTTTAATAAGGAAGTAAACACTTGAATTAAATGTTTGCTTTTATAAGGGATTTTGCAGTTGAAAAAAATTACATTCTTTTTAATGAATGAGGTTTTAAAATTAAATCTGCAACTGACACAGAGAATTTGTTCTTCGTCTCCTGAGGTGGATATTGAATGAAGGGTGGAAGGACAAAAGGTGATGGATGGGGCCGTGGGTTGACATACTTGAAACCAAGATCTCATAAAAACTACAAAGAGATCAAAGAAGAGATTGGTTATAGGATGTTGTAGAGGGAAGCAGAGTTGGCATGGAGGGCATGAGAGGCCGTGAGGGAGTAGTGGGGAGGATGCTTGAAGTGCCATTTGTTGACAGGGATTAGACATGGAGAGTCGTTTGGTTACCAGGATGTTGGGTGATGAGAATGAGAGACCTATTTGCTGTGTAGCTTTGATTACAAATGGGATGAGATCCCGTATTACTGAGGCCGGCATTTTACATAACCAAACTCCTGACCCAGAGGCCTCTGTGGCTGCCTCTAGACTGTATTTAAAAGGTGGTGAGTCAGACTCCAGTTGACATCCACTCAACTGGAATGAAAATCTGACCATATAGGTGCTTTGTGGAGTCGCAACTTACCATAATGCAGCAACCACTTTGATATGTTGGAGGTGTCTTAGCTTAAATATATTTTGGAGGGAACAAAACATATATGAACTCAGGTTTTGTTATTGCTGTGCTAATGGGACATTAAAGAAAAAATCCTTGAAAGAGTTATGTATCATGTTTTGAAAAGCCATTAAACTACAAGTGGCACAAACCACTGAGCAAGAACAGTTATCATTATTAATGTGTTTTATTACCTCTAGCATTTTCCAATAATTTTCTATATATGAATTCTTGATCGCTCTTACTCAGCAGATCTTTGACATAGCTCAACACTGAGACACTGTAGAATATAAACAGAAATACACAATGTAAGTGTAAGTTAACAAGCAAAACTGGAAATTGAAATTGTTCTCAGTTATATTTCTAAGAAACATGTTGTCAAGTTGGTGAGTAATTTAATTCTTTAGATACCTGTTGACCAATTAACTCTTAATTTGTGAACTAATCAAACCAGCATATAATGAAATTTCAGGTGAAGGTCTGTTCAAAAATTAGTATGAAGAATGCCTCAGCCACACACAAATCCACTGTAAACAAGTCTGAATTCTCTAAACCATACCATTAGATGTTCAAGGAGAAGATTCCTAGCTCTTTCCCAGGACAACTGTGGACAGATAGCTTATACAATGCTAGTCATTTCCTAATAACAAATAAAAATTGTGCACACACTGATTCATTACAAAACTAAATATTAGATATTCTCTCACACTGAAATTTCCTTTCCTAACTAATATCTCCTCATTAGAATTGTGAAAATCCAGCGAACACTTCTAACATGGTGCAGAATCACTCAATGTGTTACTGTCTTGTCAATATCATCCAGCGTTTTGGAGTCACTTATTAAAACTGTAGTCTCAGCAGACCACAGAGCTACTCTATCATCAGACAGAAATGATTGGTGATGGTTTAACCTGACGGCCACCACACCCAGGTAAGGGGAGAGAGGTTTAGGAGAGTCCTTAATGGAAACCTCAGCTGGTGTGGGAATTAAACCCACACTGTTGCATAGCCTAATCATCCAGCCACTGAACTAAACCAACCCCCATACTAAAACTGTATCCCTTGTACCTGCACTGGAGTAATGGTGTTGAAAAGAACATGTTATTGAATTCTACAGGGCACATTCTGAAAGGCTGTTGAAAATTTGGCAACATATGAATTAAGACTTTATTTAAAACCCTACAGGAACAAGAGAGGTGACTGTCACACAGTGCAAACCCTGTACCCTTGACTTCTGCAGTGTTCTACTGCTTAGCAATCCTCAGACGAACACAATCTGCAACTCCACACATTGTTCTCCCCTTTAAAGGTACCTCCTACGTCACCGTCATTTAATCTGCCAGTATTCATTATCACTCCTGTCTATTTATCATACATTGACCTTGATGAGAAAACACGATTCTGGTACAAGATTCATCTATTTGCCCCGATTCACTCCTCACCTTCTGACCCTGGCTGACTTTAGCTTCCAAAGGTACAGGGTCAACTGATCATTTTTGATGCAGCTGTTACATTCAACGTTGACAGGCTATTTGAGAGATTGACTCATTCATTGATGACGATGATGATGATGATGATGAGACATTCAATTTTGATATGCATAATGTCATTAAGAAATAAATGGAAATATTTTTGCTTCAATAGATAAAATACAATATACAATAGATAAACAGCATCGTTGAGTAGTAAACATGAAAATGCTAATAGTGTTGAAACCAACAATGTACTTCAATCGTCAGACTTGAATATGAGTAACTTCCTACCATGCATATGTGAAAACGTGAAAAAGCTTAGTAGAGATATGACATAAGTTTTGTGAATACTATCACAAATATGTAGGGTCTGATTCCGATACAGGAATGCAACAAGGGTATTCTTGTAGTGTATGCTGATCGTGTGAAACTTTGACCCGAACAACAAATTGCATTAAATTATAAAGATTTCATTTCAACTTAAAAATAACTTACATTTTTCTGTTAAGGGCACATGGGATGTTCACAGAAAACTTGAAATTCAAAACTATTTCGACGATCGATGGCAAAGATGGAAGTAGTGTTTCATTGATCCATTCCTTCACATCTATTTCACTGAGTCCAGAGAGGCTTTTTTTAATTTCAGACTGTACACCATCTAAGATAGCAATTAAGGTCTCAGTCTGTGAAAAAGGAAAAGACAGTTTTATTGTACAGCAAATGTTACAATTCTGCCATGACTCCCTCAAAGTGCCACATGCATTCTTTCTCCTCATTAGATTAATAAGTGAAGATTGGTTTTCCACAATAGGAAACTCAGACTAAGTATTTGTTACAGGCCAGTTTAGGTATTAGAAGGGTTGAAGCTACATTATCCTGGTTCTGAGAGTCAATTTTAACCATTTTGCCCCACTCACCATTGCTGAGTCCCCTTAACAGGGTGTGACTTCACTGCGCAGTGGAGAAAACAGCTTAGAAAACCACATGGATAAGTAGGTGCAAAGTCAGTTTTGACAAGACAGTAAACAGTTGGAAAAATGACACTTGAAGTCAGGTCTTCTTGGGCTGCCCCAAATTTCAACCAGCTGCGGGGACTGTGTATCTGAAGTGGGTCAAGAATAACAAGATTCCACAATTCTTGAGTCTCCTGCAAAAACTTTCACTTGTTTGTCTACAGGCAACAGATGAATGCCTTTGCCATCCCTTTAATAAGGCACTTAGGCCTCCCAAGCACTATATGCCCAATATGCTCAGATCCGGTAGAATGGAAATAATTTTATAATTATATAATATTAATATGTTACAATTGATCTGCGATTTCAACATTAAAAATTACACCTCCAGCTTACATTTGGCATTTTGGTGATGAACTCTTCTATTAGTAACTTCAGATCCTGGATGGAGTGGATGTGGATTAAGATATTGGTCAAGGTCTCAAAGTCATCAATGAATCCAGGCTTAGTCAGTAAATCAGCCAATTCACTGGCATTAATGTTATCCAACACCTGTAAAACATAATGAGGACATTTTCACCTTAAGTGTTCAACAGATGAAAGTTGAGTCACTTCTGGGACAAATACCGTTACTTGTTTAACAAGATTTCACATGCAAAATATGAATTTTTCAAAGGCAAAAGTAGACCAAATGTTCATGGGACACAATTTCACTCAGCCTCTCTGCAAGAGCAGTACATTATAGAAGTCAGAATCATGTTGAGTAGCTCACTGCATCATGCCAGGTCACCAACTTTTGGACATAGATCAAGAAAAATCCATTCCATGCACTGCACATCAGGCAAAGTGGGCCTTGAACATGAGATCAAACACAACATATTACACTTCAATGTCAAATTCCAATGCTATACACAGTTTTGTACTGGCTAGCAATATTGGTGAGATTAGAGGATTAATAACAGAGGTGAACTCAGAACTGCAAATCACTGGATCACCAGGCATTTTGCTGTCTGGTTTACCACGAATGAGCCTACCAATCGCAACTTGTTCACAAGTTGCTTTATGATGTCCTGGATGCTTTAGTCAGTTTTATTGTTGTTTTGTCTGTTTGGAGCTGGGAGGATGAAGAGCAGCAACAGAAACCCCCATTAGCTGTGCTTCTCTTAATAAAATGCAGAGAACGATTCCAATATACAGGGGCCGTCAAAGTGATCAAGTATCATCTTCATGGTCCTCACCAAAGCAGCAATGCAGGAGGTCACATTTCTCCAACAGGCTGGTGCAGACGGCAACGACCTTAATATTTATTTCTCTGTTTTCCTGATCTCTCTCTCCAGATATCTCTCTCTCTCTCTCATTTACATAACATGCAACAGCAAAACACTGCTGTTACAGAAAAACTGATGTATAACCAATAAGAGTTAATTTACTTCGGGTCTGTCAACTTCTTCTGGGAAAGAGACTGAGTTAATGCTTCAGGTCTTTGACCCCACATACCTCTTTCTCTTCCCCAGCAGCTGGCATTCCATTGTTCCTTTGGATAATCGTGTCTGAGGTCCACGATATCATTCTATCATTCTGATATCGAAGATGGCAGTGGGATAGGTAGTCTGAGCCCGGGGCTTGCCTGCTCCCATTGGCTTCCTTTCTCTTTTTTTTCTTTAGCTCTTTCTTTTTTTGTTTTCTTTTCTCTTCATTTACTTTTCTTTTATGTCTGGAGAGTGAGAAGTGAAGAGGGAGGCCTCCAGTGGCACCAGGAATGGCAGCAATATGAGGATCGGCTCCACCCCAGCCCAGGGTCTCGTGGCAAGTGAGGAACAGGTCCTGGGCTGACAGCGCAGCCTAGACTTGCAGTCCAGGCCAAAGGTCTGGGTCCATGGCTCCAGGCTTGGGTGCCTGAAGAAGTAGAAGCAGCAGCCTCAGTGCAGTTTGCGGTCTTGTCCCGGTGTGGCGGTCTTTTTCGTCTTTGGCATCTGGGTATTCTAGTGGCCCAGCAGGCAGTCTTGGCCCAACATGGCAGGCTTCTGTTGACTGAGGCTTCAGGCCCACTGTTCCAGCAAGGCAGAACTGTGGGCCGGAAGTGGCAGCCTCCTCATGGAAGTGGCAGTCTCACCCTGGATGCGTCTTCAGCATATTCCATTGTTCCTAAATCAACTTTCCCTGAGAACAAGAGCCGCTAACTGAACTGTGATGAACTTTGTCTTAGTTTTTTTTAAATTATGATGCATGACTCCTGTCATTCATGTGGGTGCAGTGGTGACTCATAAAATGTCTCACTGTATTCTTCATGTAAAAGTACTGGTGACAATAAATTTCTTTTCCTATTTCTACCCTGAACAATATGAGGATTATTAAAAAGACAAGTAGGACCACTGATATATCAAGGGTTGGCACCAATTCTAGAAAACATATACTTTCGCAAACATCTTTTTTTCGGGCAGGCAATACGGAGTGGTTCCAGAGCAATAAAAAAACAAAAGAATGTATTGTGAATATGTTGCCTAGCAGAGTGGTGTTTTGAAAGCAGTGAATAACAAAAGAGCCCATGAAGATGTTACATTAATGCTGGCCAGATGCATATTTGACAAAGGAGCAAAGGTCACACAGGGTGCAACAGGTTTAACGGGGGGTGGGGTAATAGGGAGGCAGGGGAAAGGAGAAAAAAGTCAATACATAATTACTCATGGGGGTCACACCAAAAGCCAACATGGTTTGCCTTCCTTCCAAAGGCAGATTCAGGGCCAGTAGCCATAGGCGGCTACGTCCTACTCATTGTAAGGACTGGGGGCAAAAAGACAGACACCCAGATTCACCTAAATTCTTAAGAAAAATAATTTTATTCTTACCTCATTTAAACCGTCAATAGGAATAAATGAAAATGCATCCTTCAGAGTTACAAAATCGGAGAATGCTTGGAAATAGTTCCTCAAGTAACGGACAAAACTGCCATTTTGATAACAATGAAGAGGGAACGCTGGGAAGAAAACAGAAAATACTAGTATTCAAGCGTCGCAGTCACACCATACATTTGTCCCAGCACGCTGTGATGTGATGGCCAGAGGCTCAGCTAACTTGTGGGGGTGCTACACAAGCTGTGGCTATGCATTGACTCCTGCTGGGGCAGTAAGGTCCCACTGCTGCTTCTTGCTTGCATGTGCAGCATTCACATCGCCTGATGAGCGATGCCAAGTGACATTGCTGTTGGCCCTTCTACTGGACCTTCCCAGACCCTGCTCCTATCAATGTTCTTAATTGGGATGGGACTCCCAGAACTGGATGTTATTCTATCATGGCCAACCATAGGTTCTTGATGCAGAAACAGTCTACCTCAGGATTAGAATCCAAAATACAGCATATAGTGTAGGACTGTAGACACAAGCAGACCAGGTTAGGTAAAGATGACTGGTCCCCTTCATATTGGGCAGCTTGCATTTGATTCAGAAAATCAACATTAATTGCAATTTTTTTTTGGAAAATGTGTAACAGATAAATATTTTGTTGGTAAATCTCAAAAGTTGGAGATAGATGGTATGACCTTATATAAAAACAATCTTTTAGTTTTAAGATTCTCATACTGTCTGCATTTCTGCAATCCTGTCAAGAAAACTGATGAATAACTAAACATCTCATTAGGAAAGGGTGTCCAGCACATCAATGGAAAATACCAGGCTTAAGCATTGGTATCTCTCAGCAGCCGCTACATTAGAGTCTTCTCTACATCGGTGAATCAAAGCGTAGACTGAGTGACTGCTTCGCAGAACATCTAAGTTCTGCTCACAAAATAGCCCCTGAACTACCTGTTGTCACTTTAACACACCACCCTGTTGCTTGGCCAACATCTCTGTCTCTGGTTTGTTGCAGTGTTCCAGCGAAGCTCAACACAATCTGGAAGAATAACCCCTCATTTTCCATTTGGGTACCCTGCAGACCTCCAGACTCAGTTTAGAGCTCGATGACAAACTCTCCCACGTGCAGCCCTTTACCCTATGCACAAGGCCATGTTATCACATAGCCTGCCATTGCACACTACCTATTGTTAGTCACTAACAGTGCCCATTAACAGCTCTTCACCCTCCCAGCCAGATGTAGGACTCGTTTGTCTATCCAACTGCTCTTCTCTCTCTTCGGGTTCTGTCATTTACTCCCTACCCCATCCCTCTCCCTATTTTCTGCACACAAACCGATGTTTTCCCAGCTACCATCAGTTCTGAGGAAGGGTCACCAGACCTGAAATATTGAGACTGACCAAACCCAGCCTGACCAGCAGAGTTGAAAATAGATCACAGATTTCCATTTTACCTGACATTAAACACACATAAATAAACACATGGAAAACCTGAAATCGTGCAACAGGGATGGCTTTCACTTTTGCCATTTAGGCACTGAACTCCCTAGATACCCAGTACAATAGCAAAGCAGTTACGTTACGAGATGACTGAATCAGAGGCCTGGATCTTTGCACCAATCGTGTGAGTTCAAATCCTATCACCATGCCTCAGGGATTTTAATTCAGTTTTGTTTGCTTCTTGTTTTAGATTGGAGGAGGTGGGGGCAGCACAGTGGCTCAGTGGTTAGCACTGCAGCCTCACAGTACATAGGGTTCAATTCCACCCTCGGGCAACTGTCTGAGTGGAGTTTGCACATTCTCCCCATGTCTGCATGGGTTTCTTCCAGATGCTCTGGTTTCCTCTCACCGTCCAAAGATGTGCAGGTTAGATGGATTGGCCATGCTAAATTGCTCATAGTACTCGGGGATGTTAGAGTTGCCAGATATTCCCATCTTCTGTGATTGGTGGAAAAAAAACTAATAATAGACAAAAAAGTATGAACTATTTATGTCCTTCTGAGGCACAGTGGAGCTAAACATGAGAGAATGAGTACAGACCTGTAATTTTCAGAAGTAGTTTTGGAACATGTTAGAGGTGTCTTAAGTCATAAGGCATTTTGAAAAACAAACAGAAATCACAGAATCCCTCCAGTGCAAAGGCCATTCAGCCCATTGAGTCAGTACTGACCCTCCAAAGAGTATCCCACCCAGTCCTAGTGTACCCCAATCACCCAATCCCCATAATCTCACATTAACTATGAGTAATCAGACAATTTAAAAGAGACAATCCACCTAACCTGCACACCTCTGAACCGTGGAAGGAAACCGGAGCACTCAGAGGAAACCCACACAAACGTGGGGAGAATGTGTAAACTCCACACACACTGTCACCCAAGGCTGGAATTGAACCTGGGTCCCTGGTGCTGTGGGGCAGCAGAGCCAGCCAGAAATGGATTTGCCACATTGTAGGACAGGAAAACAAAGATGGTACAGGGGCAAAAACACATCAGTTGGAAGATCAGATACCTGTCATGAAGTGATTAAGGAGAAGGTTTTGTTCATATAATTACCTTTGGCATAATTTAACAAGTTATCGTAAATAATTTCTTGATCATACTCGCTCAGCTGCTGTTTGAAAAAACTCAATGCCATGTTACTGTGGAAAACAAACAGATGCATCAGATACACAAATCACGAGAATTAACAATGTCCCCAAGTATTTAGGAACTAAAATTATTGTCAGAGGTATTCTGAGAAGTGCCTTCCTGTTTGTGTGTGACTTGCTTATATGATTTTTCACTTATTTCATAAAGGATAACAATAAATGCAGCGTGGCTAGTGGTATTCACTATCAAAGAGCAAATCTAAGAAAATGCACACATTCAACCACCTTTCAGAAAATTGCATGTTATATATTATGTGTCAAACCAGAAAAAAACTTTTTCATAATTAGTAACTCCCATAATAGGGGTGTACAAACTCATCATACATTCCTGTTGGATGTGAAAACCTTCGCCCCCCTCGCCCCCCATCAATACTGTGTCAACACCACGCAACAACTCACATCTCACTAGCTGAGAACATGAAAGTTTAACCTGCTGGTGTTAGGTAATCTGAATGTTCAGGGGTTGTGCGCGTGACTTTGAGCCATAAGATACTCATTACAGTACTTGTTTCTTTCAGCCTTTCTTAAATTAAAACAAGACTTTCTTTTAAAACCACGTCAATTCAGCTGGTTAGTAGGAACAATCAACTGAGGGACTGACTGATGATTAAAAACTTAATTGCGTTGCATATTGGGCATTAGGTAAAGTTCAGGAACATACTCGTTCATTGTGTTCAATCCTAAAAATGCTGTGAATATTGTGTTTGTGGATCACAACAGTCCCGCGGGTACTTCAATTCGACAAGTAGTTATAATGACTGGACAGTGGTCAAGTGACTTCAGACTATTTACATTTGAATGGGGTCAGCAAGATAGAATAGTAAAAAAATGCTTACATCTTTTCCAAAGCTAAGCATGGAATTTCGAGGCTGTTATTGGATCCGAAAACGATGCTAGTGATCTCAGGCAGAGATGGAATCAATACATTGTTAATCCATTCCTTCACATTTAGATCATCAACTCCAGACAGGATTCTGGAAAACTCAAGCTCCAACCCCTTAATGACAATCATTAAAACATCGCTCTGAAAAAGGAAACAATCGTGCTAAAATTAAACATGCAAACCTTTAGGTAACAAATTCCTTCAGCTTGCATCATGACATTTTTCTGTCAACTAGAGCTATGAGGCCAGATCACGTTTTCCAAACAGGAAACTAGACCTGAGCAATTGCTACAAACACGTTTGCGAAGGGTCTGACGTTATCATTCTGTGATTCTGACCCTCCAATTTAAGTTGTACCTATCTACTCCAAATCCACTGCGGGGGAGTCCGTATCAGAATGCAGTCTTACTATGAGTGCTACAGATAACTAGCCCCATACAAAGTACAAGAGTTTGGAGGTGATGTTGAACTGGTACAAGGCACTTGTTAGATGCCAACTGGAGTACTGCGTACAGCTGTGGTTGGCACATTACAGGAAAGATGTGAACGCACTGGAGAGAGTGCAGAAACAAATTACAAGAATGGTCCCCAGGTTGAGAAACTTCAGCTTTCAGAATAGGCTGAAGATTTTGGGACTATCCTTGGAGAGAAAACTGAGAGGAGATTTGAGTAGTGAGAGTATGGAACTCACTGCCGAAAATGTAATAGCGGCAATTCAAAAAAAACATTTGAGGGTGGCATTGGATGATTATTTGGATAGAAATGGCATGTCGTGAGATGGGTGGTAAGGCAGGACATTGGCACTAGTTAATAGAAGCAGCACAGGCATAATGGGCCAAATGGCCTCCTTTTACACTGTAATAATTCTGTGTTCCTGTGATTTAGTTACCACTTAAATTATGACATAAAACATTGAGGAGGCCCAATGCTGTGACCAGTTTCAAGAGCGAAGGGCAATACATGGATGAAAGATTGAACCTTGCAGCTGGTTATTATCAGCCGGTTGTGGATCCGAAATGGTGAAAATAACAATTCTTTACACCCGCTGAACCATCTACTTATTTTAATCTGCAAGCAACAGATCCATTTGCTTGTTTATCCGCCTGTAAATGAAGCAGCCAGACTTCAGATAAATGGCACTGCAGAACATTGGGAAACTGCTCTGCTGTCATTTTGAGAGACCATTACAGCTAATATGCATTTCTAACAGTGTTCTAAAAAGCACAGGTAACATTTATAGCTCACATTTTGTGCTTCAATGATGAATTGATCAATAAGTGCAGCCAGGTTCTTGCTGGGTTGGATGTGGACTAAGATATTGATCAGTATTTTGTTGTCATTAATGAATTCAGGACTGCTCAGCACCTGAGCCAATTCTCTGGGATCGATGTTATTCACCAACTGTAAAAACACAATAAAACCATATTATAATATTTTATAAATACCTGAAAGCAGACTGGGTGAAACATATGGCTGTTAAAGAGACAAAAACTAAACACTTAATGAGCCTCATTGGCTATTCATCACAAATCAATATAAAAAGTGTGGGGGCATTCCTTAGAAAGAAATCAGGAAGGCAAAGAGGAATATCGAATATCATTGGCAGATCAGTCGGCACAACATCGTGGGCTGAAAGGCCTGTTCTGTGCTGTACTGTTCTATGTTCTATAAGATTAAGAATAATCCAAACTGGTTCTACAAATACATTAAGATTAAGAGGGTAACTAGAGGGAGGATAGTCCGTTTAAAGATCACAGAGGTCATCTTTGTGTTGAACCCCAGGAGATGGAAGAGATACTAAATTAATATTCCATGTCAGTTTTTACTGTGGAGAAAGAAATGGAGTCTAGAGAATTCAGGGAAGTAAATATTGAAGTTTTTAAAACAGTTCACACTTGAGGAAGTCCATGAGATCTTAGAGAATAAATAGGTGGATAAATCTCCAGGATCTGATCGAAGAAAAGAAACATTGCCTGAATCATTTGAATATCAACGTCATCCAGAAAACGGAAGCTCTTGGCGAAATCTCACTGCAAACCAAAAAGCTCATTTAATGTCAAGCAGAATCATTGTCTTCCATTCATTTTTCATCATTTTCCCATAAAGGTCTTCTCTTTAAAGAAAGTCAGTTACTCCTATGAGGTTCTCCCCTTGTGGCCTGCTTGGAAATGAATGGGGATAGGGACTGTCATGCTGATTATGGGAGGAATACTGACGCTAGCCAAGCTGCAGCCAACAGGACAGCGCATGCAAGCAGCTGGCAGAGCTCAGTCATGACCCAATGGAGGTGGAAGTTAGACCGTTGAGGGAAATGAAACCAGAAGGAAAATCTTTTTTGTGTTGCAGTGGTTGCAACTCTTTCCCACCAGGGTGAGACCAGAATGTTGCTCTGCGAAGAAAACTAAATTCTCTGCTCAGCTGATTCTTCCTTTGCCAATGCGGTGCGATCTCGAGGGGCAATCTCATGCTTTCAATGGCAAAGACACTCAGGAAATGCTGAGATTTGCATTCTCCTGTTCCTCAGGTTCCAGACAGCTTCATTCTGATTTCCGCTTCAATGTTTATCAAAGATGTGCCTTCTGTGTGCTTTACTCAAATTAATAATCCTCTACATAGCTCTATTATAAAACTGTTGCAAGCACTCCGAAAGGTTTTTGCGTACTATTTTTCTTAAATAGGTACAGAATCTCTGAAATCGTTTATGGATCAACTCCAGGAAAGTCAATTAAAAGGATCGCATAATTTTGTTATAATTTCACCGATGAAGAATCAGTGCTATGATAGCTTGTGATCTCAAATAAACCTGTTGGACTATAACCTGACGTCATGTGATTTCTAAGCTTGTCCATCCCAGTCCAACAACAGCACCTCCAGATCATAATTTTAACAACAAACTATAATTAATAGAATTTTGTGACTTTTTTTTAATGGTGTGAACGTTTATTCTAGAGGTAGTGTTCCTAATTGAGTCAGACAGGAGATAGTAGGAACTGCAGATACTGGAGAATCCGAGATAACAAAGTATAGAGCTGGATGAACACAGCAGGCCAAGCAGCATCAGAGGAACAGGAAAGCTGACATTTCAGGCCTAGACCCATCTTCAGAAATGGGGGAGGGGAAGGGGGTTCTGAAATAAAGAGAGAGAGGGGGAGGCAGATTGAAGATGGATAAAAGGTCAAGGGGGCAGGATGAGCCCACTATCAAAGACGTTTTTCCCTCACCACCCTTATCTGCTTTCTGGAGGGACCACTCTCTCCGTGACTCCGTTAGCCACTCCACACTCCCCTCCAGCCCCACCACCCCTGACACTTTCCCCTGCAACCGCAGGAAGTGCTACACCTGCCCCTACACCTCCCCCCTCACCCACATCCCAGGCCCCAAGAAGAATTTCCACACCATGTAGATGTTCACCTGCACACCTGTTAATGCCGTATACTGCATCCACTGTTCCCATTGTGGCTTCCTCTACATCAGGGAAACCAAGCAGAGGCTTCGGAACAGCTTTACGGAACACCTACACTCGCTTTGCACTAAACAACTGCACCTCCCAATCACGAACAATTTCAAATTCCCCTCCCACTCCTTAGACGACATGTCCATCCTGGACCTCCTGCAGTGCCACAACGATGCTACCCGAAGGTTGCAGGAACAGCAACTCCCATTCTGTTTGGGAACTCTGCAGCCCAACGATATCAATATGGACTTCACAAGCTTCAAGATCTCCCCTCTGCCTACCACATCCCAAAACCAGCCCAGCTCGTCCCCACCTCCCTAACCTGTTCTTCCTCCCACCAATCCGCTCCTCCCACCTCAAGCCCCACACCCATCTCCTACCTACCAGCCTCATCCCATCCCCTTGACCTGTCCATCCTCCCTGAACTGACCTATCCCCTCCCTAACTCCCCACCCACACTCACCTTTACTGGCTCCATCCCCGCCTCTATGACCTGTCTGTCTCCTCTCCACCTATCTTCTCCTCTATCCATTTTCTACCTGCCTCCCCCTCTCTCCCTATTTATCAGAATCCCTTTCCCCTCCCTCATTTCTGAAGAAGGGTCGAGGCCCAGAACGTCAGCTTTCCTGCTCCTCTGATGCTGCTTGGCCTGCTGTGTTCGTCCAGCTCTTCACCTTGTTATCTCTGAGTCAAACAGGGATCTGGTTTCCAAATACTGACACAGAGGCAAGAGATCTGGCTTAGAATTCCAGCTGTAATCATATTCAGCTCATGAAATAGTGTTATGGGACACTCACGGGACATTGAAAGACATGGAAAACAGATTTTTTTTTCAGTTTGTAGAGCGGCGACCAAATTCAGAAAGACAAACACTGGAATGTGAACACAAGCATGGTGAAAATTGCCAAATTATTATGCTGGCTATAGGTAGATCAATGAACAAATGTTGATCTGGAATAATTAATCGACAGTTATATCCACCGGATTTACACAACAGAAATCTTTTTGTTGTTATTACCTCAGCTACGTGGTCAGGAGGAACCAGCATAAATACATCCTTCAGAGTTATAAAGCCGGAGAACTTCTGGACTGACCTCTTCAGGAATTGAATAAAACTGTTGCTTTTGTAACAATTAAGAGAAAATGCTGTGAAGAGCAGAAAGTATTCAGTTACTTTTCAATTGTCCTTCTTGAGCAAACAAGAATAACTTGTCTTGAATATCTGAAAGCCAAACTAAACAGGTACAGCTATTCATTATCCAATTACTAAATTCCTAGCAAATGATGACACAATAGTTAAAATAGGCTGAAGCAAGAGACAAGATTTTCTGTTTCATGTTTCCTCTTGAGGGGTATTTCATTTTGGTAAAACAAACAGGTGTAGGACATACACAATTAATGGTAGGGCCTTGGGTAATGTCGTAAAACAAAAGGACCTTGGGGTTCAGGTACATAAAATCAAAGTTTTGGTGATTATTTCAGCTAATTTAGTGCTTCAATGCTATTTATTAAATTTTATTCTTCTTGACTGGGGTTCATCCTAAACTATCTTAAAGGACGTTCTGATTGAAACACATAAAACAGGATTTACCCTAATGTGGAGAGGCAGCTAACACAATTTATCAGACTGATCACCAGCAGGGAGATACCCAACCCTCTACCACCTTAACGATTAAATTCCAGGTGAGTTCTGACTGGATTTTCTGACTATATTTTCCAGTCAGTCCTAAGGTTCCCAAACTAACGGGTGCCAGGTAGCTGCATTCCAGATGCCCCACTAATTAAGTGGTCAATAAATGTCCTCGACATCACCATATGGTGCGTTCCCAGGAGGTGGCAGCTCTCTGGACTATTAACTGGAGTGAAACAGGTACAGAAATTGCTGGAGAAACTCAGGTATGGTAGCATCTGCAAAAAGAAAAGAGAATTAACATTTTGAGTCTGGTAGCATTCCTCTTTCCTGCCTTTATTAAACAGACTAGCTGCCATCTGCCCCATTTTACGTGTGACTTGGGGCAAAGGTGGGATTGTCACTGAAACTCTCCAACCCTCTTTTCTGTGATTCCACCCCTCCTTCTCTCCCTTAAATTACTACCAGCAGGCTTTTGCCAGTGTAACAGCCCTGCTACTTAGCGTGTCAGACAGCCTCCAGTCTGCCTGCATCGTCAGGCATGGTAAGGCACCACTATCCAGGAAGCACTGCAAAGGAGAATCTGCCAGACGAGCATTTAATTTAGTAGCCTCTCTCATTGGTGCTGGAGAGGTGTGGCCCGCTCATAATGATGTCCATCCCTACACTTCCGCTCAGCAATAAACAATTCCTGGCCCCAGTGTGGGACCGGGGACACAGTGGAATGTAACACTGAAGACCTTTTTTCTGAAGGAGTGTCATTAGGTTCAAAATGTTAATGTCTGTTTTCTTTCCACAGATGCTACGAGTTTTGCTGAGTTTCTCCTTCAGTTTTGTTCCTGGAGACAGAATGGGTAAAATGGTGTCCTTCTGAGCTGTAGATTTGCAACGTTAATAATATTCTTCAAAATTCTTCTTACATGAGGACCAGAGGACCGAGGCCAGTCTGTTTAATATTGAACATACTCGTCCTGTGTCTTATACAGCAGAAGCTTTTCAAAATAATGGCAGGTTTGGCTAACAATTATTTTCACCACACTGTCTAAACACAGTTGGCATTCCTGCTCACCTGTGGTGTTGAGGAAGTTAAGAACCCACTCTTGCAGTACCGTCATTCTCGTGTCCGGTGGCATTTCCCTAAGACCATAACCGAGTCCTTTTACGCTGACACAGGAAAGAAATATTTGATTAGATGTCAAATCTACAGAAATCCTAAATCCTTGTACAGAAACAGGGATGGACATTTCAAAGGGCTGCATAACCCTATTTGAAAACTCATTAAATTTCAGTTACTGAACCATGTTCCATTTTAGAGCAAAAAAGGTCAAATTTTTCAGCAGTAGGTTGCATATCAACATCCTGCATTTCAGAAGTTTCTTTTGAAAGAGGTAAATGACAGACACCTCAGGGTCCTTTCTTACTGAGTGGAGTTTCTCTTATACACATACATTTCACATTGTCAGATGAGGCAATAATCATTGAACTAACACAAACATTCTAAACAATGGTACTTATTTGAATGCCCTCAGAACAGCATTCTAAAATGAAATTAGGCAGAACTTGATTTCAATTTACAACACCAAGTGTTTAGAGTGATTTATTGATTGACAAATCCCCAGCATTTGAAAAGGTCCTCTAAACCATTCCAATGTTTGGGGTCTGAGTTCATATTTACAAAAAATGATCTGAATGACCAAGTATTAAAACAAAATACTAGTTATATTGTAGGTGACTTAGTGATAAGTTAAAACATTATGATACAGTTGTTCCTCCCATTGACTATACAATGATGGATTTTTGCAATAGAGAAGTGTACACTCACACAGCTTGGTAACCATCACAGGTAATGTTCCTCATCAGAAGGCGGTTCAGCACTGACTGAGAAATGCCAGCAATGAAAGGCCTGAATCTCTCCTGGAACCATTTCCTCAGGAAATCTGGGTCGGTTAAATTTTCGTTGGTCTTCACAATCTCCCACAGAGCATTCACGAACGTGATCTTTGTCATCAAAGGAATCGATGATGTGTTCAGCATCTGAAACAAGCAATGACGTGTTCAAATTCCGAGTCAAGGAAATTCTTTAAAGATTTCAAAACTGATGAGTTTTTCTTCTCATCAGAAGCAATTTGTTTCACTAACATAAGCATTCAAGGAAGCTGTGCCCTGTGATCAACAACAATAACTCGTAGTTAACTTTAGAAAAGTATCCCAAGGCACTTTCCAAAGCTTTAGAAGCTGAGCCAAAGCAGGAGGTATTTAGGTAGTGACAAAGACTCACTTATGCTGGGAAGCAGGGTCCCCTGGCTCCAGAATGGTGAAGCCTGAAATAATTTGTATACTGAGTCTTTGGCCTTGTTTCGATGTAGCCAGCAAACCTGACACAGAAGTGTACATCAAGATCATGAAAGTGTGTGTATGGGCAGGTGCATGTGTGTATGCGTTTGTTTGTCTCTGTATGCATGTATGTGTCTGTGTGAATATACATGCATGTGTCTGTGAACAAGTGTGTGTCTGTGTACAAGCATGTGTATAAGTGTGCACGCATGTGAGTGCATGTGTATGTGTGCACATATGGGCGTGCCTGTGTGCATGTGTGTGCGCATGTGAGAGAGAGACAGTGAGTGCAAGCCAGAGGCTGAATGGGTTTCTTAAATAGTGGAGGGTGGGATAGGGAGCAGACTGGGATAGGGAGAAGGCTGTTCTCATGTAACCCATCATCTAATACCAAAACCTCACATCTAAGAGAAAATCGCAAGGGACAATTAACATCAAGAGTTAAGTTCTATAATATCCTTTAAGGAAGGAAATCTGTCAGCCTTATGTGATTTGGACTAAATGTGACTCCATGCCCACAGCACTTAACTACCCTCTGGGCAATTAGGGACGGGTAATAAATGCGAGCATTACCACTGGCACCAATATCACAGTACAATTTTTTAAAAAGTTGATGGCATAAATAGAAATAAATGAATATTGCTTGATAGCAATTACCGAGACATGTTTGCAAAGAGACGAGGACTGCAAACTCAGTATTCAAGAGTATTCAATGTTCCAAAAAAATGGGTGAAAAGGAGACGGAAGCAGGATAGTGGTATTAATGAAGGAAAGTCTCAGTGTGATGGTGGGTACTGATACAAGTGCAATTGATCATGATGTGGAATTAGTTTGGGTGGAAATCAGGAATAGCAAGAGCAAGAAATCACAGGTGTAAGCTGTCCACAGACCCTGAAGTGTAGCTTCAATGTAGAACAAAATATAAATCAAAGAAATAATGGTGCCACTTGAGAAAAGCACTACAAATCTCATGGATGATTTTAATCTGTGTACATATCAAATGAGCAAACAGAAGATGAAAGATGAATTTGTGGAATGCATCAGGGATTATTTACGGAGATAGTAGGAACTGCTGATGCTGGAGAATCTGAAATAACAAGGTGTAGAGTTGAATGAACACAGCAGGCCAAGCAGCATCAGAGGAGCAGGAAAGCTGGCGTTTCGGGTCTTGACCCTTCTTCAGAAAAAATTGTACTTATTATTTATTTTTCATGCAATAAACACTGGAACAGATTATTTTAAATCCAGTAGTGTGCAATGAAACAGGATAAGTAAGAGATCCTCATATTTAAGGATCCATTAGGAGGCAATGATCACAACATGGTGCAACTTGAAATTCAGTTGCGGGAAAGAAAGACAGTTCTCAAACCAATGTCCTCATCTTACATAAGGACAGTAACGGAGGTGTGGGGAAAGAGTTGTACAAAGCAGGCCAGAAGAATAGGCTCATAGGAAAGTCAGTAGATGAGCAGAGAGAGATATTTTGAAAGAGAGTTCATAATATCCAGCAAAAAAAAAATCATCTGGTCAACAGAATGGCTTTGATGAACAGAACGAACAATGGCAGTGAACGAGAGTATCCAATCAAAACCTATTGAATACTAATTGTTGAAAACTAGTGGCAGGCCTGGGGTTTGGGGTGACTCAAGAGCCAGCAAAAAGGGAGAAAACTGGTTCTAAATGTAAATTGGCAAGAAATGTGAAAACAAACAGCAAGAGCTTCCAGGGGTATATGACAAGAAAGTAGCTGACATGAGAGTGGGGCTCTTGAAGGATTAACACTCTGCGATCCTTACAGTCGCTGGCTCTCTCTGACACATATTGGTTCCAAAGTCATCATTTTGGGAAGACTGACATAATTCTCATTAAAACTTTCATAAAAATAGACCAACACCCATGTATAACTACTTTGGAATCCAAATTCTTAAAAGGCATTTATTTACCGTATTATTTATTTATAAAATCACCTTTCATCGCATAACTTTTAATATTTCTTGCATTTTCTCTGGAAATTCATGAGTGTAAATTACAGCTTACAAGTTTACTTGATGTATATGATTATTCTGCCTATTGGTGTAAAAATGCATGTTTATACCACATATATTAATAGATTCCCCATTTTACAACTAATACGTTTAAGTTCACATTGGACATTGGCCTCAAGCTTTCAGCTCAGAGATATGTGTTTAGGGTTATATTCACCTGACACATCATGAGCACATGTAATGTTTGGTACATTCCCAGCATGCAGGCTGTGTTGCCAAGATGTCTAGGAGTTTAAAATATGTCCAAACAGAGCAGACCATACCATGGTGACAAATAATCATGATTCCTTCAATGCAAATTTCATACTTAAGGTATTCATGTGTTCTTTGGTTTTTTTGAAGCTTCGAAAGCACACTTAACCTGCCACAAGCTATACTATATACAACAACTTTCCTTATGCAAGCGTATCTGTCATTTTTAATGCTACAACCAATTCTTTGGAGCACACTGGTTAATGATAAAGCTCCTTGTTTATTATTTTATTCTGATCAGCAATATGCTTAGTTTGGTTAGTGGGGAGTGTTAAAACTCTGCAGTATAATGAAATATCATTGACTAGTAGTCATTACTTTGGATGCAACATGAAAAGGTGATGGGTGCACTCTGTATTTAACAGCATGCATTTAACACATTGCTTTACAGAGCTCGCAAGGTTAGAGTGCAGTAAACTTATGAAACTGCTGTTTATTCAGGGTCACGATTTATAGACAAACAATACATATTTTCCCTTTTGGGTAGTTAAAAATCTGAATGTCTGAGGGGGTGGCAGAGGCAGACTCATCTTGGTTTCAAAACAGAACTGAATTATCATCAGAAGGGGAAAAAAAAATTGCAGGGCCAGGCATAAGAGTGTTGAATTGCTGCTGCAGAGGCTGGTCCAGATACAACTAGCCCAAAGGCTTCCTTCTGGGTCACATAATTCTACCTTCTACTTACTACAGCAGCACATTTCAGCAGCAAACTCAGGAATAATACTAACTACAAAATCAGAAATTGCTGGAAAGACGTACGGCTGCACCTGTGAAGAGAAATCAGAGTTAACATTTCAGGTTGAGTGACCCTTCCTCAGAACTCTATTACATTAACTCCGATTTCTCTCCACAGATGCTGCCAGACCTGCTGAGCTTTTCCAGCAATTTCTGTTTTTGGTTCTGATTTACAGCATCCGCAGTTCCTTTGGTTTTTATAATACTAACTACACTTAGATATGTCATTTGCGCATACATAAAAATGATTAAATAGACTATTCAATCCCACTGAGCCTGCTCTGCCATTCAATTAGATCACAGTGTACCTGTATCTTAATTCCAATTACCACTGCCACCCCCCCCGCCCCCCCCCGCAATTAACCATAAGTATTGAAACTCTTATCTAAAAACTAAAAAAAAGTCTTGAAAGTCCTAATTGTTCCAGAACATGTAGCTTCTTAGGTGAGGGAGTTGAAACATAACTGTTAACCTTTGTGCCCATTCTTACGCTTTACAGTTCCATATTCTGTAATCAAATCTTCAATCCTCGAGGGATTAGAGGTCAAGTTCATGCAAGCAAATATTTTTTACCCTGTTGTTGAACTTTTCCAGTGCTTCATTCCTTGTGGTTTCCTCAAATTTCTGAAGGAAAACAGTCAGTGCCGTTTCATCGGAGGTATTCAGAACCATTGGGCCAGTGAAGCAGTCAAATATAGAAGATAAACCTTCGCTGTTTATACGTGCCCTCAGTAGATCAGTCTGCAATGAAATTGGATTTGAGAATTATGATGGATTCAGGCATTAGACAAAACACTATTAATCTAGTACATCACAAAAACAAAATTCTCTAATGGATCCAGCAGTGACTACAAGTGACTGCAATAGTTCAAGGACTTAGCTCACTACCTTCTTTCTGGCAATAAGGGCTTTGATAATCAGGCAGAGCCAATCCCATGATCGAATTTTGTTTTTAAAAAAAAACCATTCCCAAGTAAACATGTTTAAGAAGTACTGCTTTATCTACGCTCATTGAACCTTCTATTTTCCTCTCAAAATAACAGTCCTCATTGTCAGAATTCAGTGAATTCTTGAAATCTGAGCATGTTCCAGAATGTAAATTCACCATAAATTCACTGGGGTCGTAAGTCTTTGCCACATTCAAAGCCTTTCCACCCTAAGTCTAACAGGCTCATAGCAATAGGGCCATAGACTAGACGGATACCCAGCTACAATGATTCCTGAAATTGCCTGGTGTTTCCTATGGCCTTTGTTCAGCTTAAACATGATGACTTGTGCTGATGACAATGGATCAAGGAGAAACTTCAATCCCAGCCATTTTTCAGCTCCAAATCTCTGCGAGGTATGGGAAATACTGGGTAGGTCGTCTGCCAATTAAAATGATAAGTGAAGGGATGCATTGCAGAGCACGAGGATGGAATTGTAACCTAACCCCAAAAGGTGAATGGCAACTTGCACCCTTTCAAAAGGATGTTGAAAAGATCCACCTTTGCTTTCTTTCAAGTGAGGATTAGCATTTTCCATCTTAAAACTGATGGCAATGGGCCGATCTTCCAACTCTTGTAATGTTGGAAACCAGTACTGCTAACATATTGTAAATATTAGTTTCTGTCAGAATTATATGGGATATCATGGCTAGATTCATTGTCAACAAGAACCCACTCTTATATCAGTGATAATGGGAACTGCAGATGCTGGAGAATCCAAGATAACAAAATGTGAGGCTGGATGAACACAGCAGGCCCAGCAGCATCTCAGGAGCTGGGCCTGCTGTGTTCATCCAGCCTCACATTTTATTATCAAGAACCCACTCTTATTGTGTTATCCTACTTATCTTTTAGTAAATCAAACATTCATACTAATAGCATATTAATAGTACATTAATGGAGATTAGCAGCGTCCTACAATCTATAGAAAGGGTCATCAATTCAACAGGTTTACTGCAATGATACTATGGCTTTAAGAGATGTGCGTTACCACGTTTTTTTTACAACAGAAAGATTGAGACAGACGTTGAAAACAGACTGCTCAAAGGCAACAAAGTAAACAGCTTGTGGTTGTTGGGTTTTTTTTAAAGTTGGAACGACAGAAGCAGCCTGAATACGTGGTATCAAGCTCCCACAGAAACAGGATTTCTAGTCGTGGCTTTCTCCAGTTGCTGGGATCTTCAAGCCCGATGTGGAAGCTCTTAATCCTCTCTCTCTCACAACCGAAAGCTGCCGTTCTCTTCCTGCTTCTCAAATTGCATGTGAGACAATCCATTTTACTGAAGTTGCCTTTGCCAAGGATGTGTTTCTCTATTACTATATTAGAATAGTTAAATCGTAATACTTTATGTATATAATATTTTCCAAGGTTTTAGAGCAGATTTGTAGCTTGGGTTGTGGATGTTGTGGTTGGTTGGTTCACCGAGTTAGTTCATCGTTCCGCAGCCATTTCATTATCCTGCTGGGTAACACCATCAGTGCAGCCTCCAGGGAAGGGCTGTTGCGTTTTCCCGTCTGGTATTTAACAGTGCTTCATTGGAGGCTGCACTGATGATGTTACCCAGTGGGGTAATGAAATGTCTGTGGAAAAACAACGAAGCAGCTCAGCAAGCCAACCAACCACAATGTATATTATTTTGTTAAACAATTCAATAGAGTTACAATTAAGCCAATTCTTTTATTTTTATTTTGTTTGTATTTTACTTAGTGTATGAATAAAATGTGTTTTGTTTCAAGCCTGGCAGTTTGACTGATTGAATTTTATCCACAACATATCGCCTTACACTTACACTTGAAAATAGGAAACAGTTAGGGTCTAGGCTACCTTGTTAATATATTTTGAGGGAGATTGGTCTGGTCCATAACACATACTAAAAATGAAACAGGGCCTTACGTTTCAAAGTCAGGCCAGCATTCAGACCGTAAGTCATTGCATCAAAAGTCAACAGATCATTTATTGGACTTAATCTTATAGAAACTGTTGATCATGCTCAAGAACAAACTTTTGAGATGGGAACAAATTATTTTGGAAATTTTCTTTAATTTGGACATATACACACAATGGGTAAGATTGAGACTATGTTTTGCTGTCAGTAAAGTTTATGAATGACTGCATGACAGCTCACACTGCCTTTTTGCGTGCATTATTTTTAAGCACTGTTAACCCACTAATAAAACAGCCTGATTCAAAAAATAAAACAAAGGACAATGGAATGAACCTTCAAGCACTTGCATCCTTCACAAATCGAAATACATATTCAGATGCTACATTTCCAACTGAATTCTGAATTATGACACACCTTACCTGAGAACATGCATATTCTGCAATGTTAAAGTTGCAGATTTCGTTCTGGTTAACATCATTCAGGAAACTATTAACAGCCGAACTGTAAGGAGGAAATTAAAAGGATAAATTGGGACACTTTTTAAAAATACTTTTACCTCAAAGTAAAAATTCTGAGCATCTCAGTATTAGAATTTTAAGTGAAATGCAGGGACTTCTATCTCTAAACACTTATTTGCAATTTCCGCTCTTTAGGAGAGAGAGTTCCCTGTAGAGACTTGAAGACAAATGATATTAAGCTCTAGTTCCAGTGACAGAGCTTTGCTTGATTAGAGCATAGATCATGGCACATCTGAATAGTGGTGTTCTCAAACTGCAAGTGATTAAATTACATGCAAATGTTGCACAACTATTACTTTAATTACATTCACAACGACAATGTTTCAAGTATAGTTTTATTGGTATAATTGGACAACTGCATGGACTGTTGTATAGTGTTGACGAAGTTGGCTTATGACAGCAAACAAAATGTTTTCATTTTGAATCAATATCAGTCATTAAGGACCAAAACAGAGATTGCTGAAAAAGCTCAGCAGGTCTGGCAGCATCTGCGGAGAGAAATCAGAGTTAATATTTCGGGTCCAGTGACCCTTCCCCTCAGCTGATAGTAGCTAGGAAAATGTTGGTTCATATGCAGAAGATGAGTTCAGGGGAGGGGGTAAGGAGTAAACAATAGGTAGGGATAGAACCTAAAGAGACAGAAGGACAGTTAGACAGGCAAAGGAGTGGATAACAATCTGGCCAGGAGGGTGAACAGCTATTAATGGGGATTGTTAGTGACTAACGACACGTTGTGTGTAATAGCAGACTATGTGATAACAAGGCCTTGTGTGAGGGGTTTGGGGTAAGGACTGGGAGAGCTCAAGCCCTAAAGTTATGGAACTTGATATTGAGTCCAGAACAGCGCAAGGTCCCCCCAGACAGAAAATGAAGTGCTGTTCTTCCAGCTTGCGCTCAGCTTCACTACAGCACAGAAGCAAGCCTGAGACAGGGATGATGGCCAGGGAACAAGGCGGCGCGTTAAAGTCGCAGGCAACTGGAAGCTCAGGGGTTTTTTTTTGCAGATAGAACGTAGATGTTCTGCGAAGCAGGCACCCAGCCTATGGTTCATTTTGCCAATGTAGAGGAGACCACATTGTGAGCAGCAAATGCAGTGGACTAAATTGTGTGAATTGCAGGTAAAGTGCTCCTTCACCCGGAAGGTGTGTGTGGGGCCCTGGATAGTGAGGAGGAAGGAAATAAACAGACAGGTGTGATACCTTCTGTAGTTGCAGGCTTTGATCATTAAGGACATGTTAGTAGCTTTTGCTGGCACTCAGGTTACCCTAATATTTTGGTAGCCTCTTTGTTGAAAATGAATATGTTCTCTCAATTTAAGCCCACAGGCTGAGTGTGAACACTCCACAACGTGTGACCAAACTCTGCCAGCACAATAGCAGCCCACTTTTATAAAGGTGCATAAAAATTGGTGAATATTTAGAAACTTAATTTTGACCAAATTTGTCAAATAGATTATATCCCAAAAATCTTCTCAATAAGAATCACTAACAAATGCATTGGCAGTGAGATCATTATCTTCAAAGTAACGTGAATCGTTTTAGTCTTTACCTGTCTTTGCCAGCACAAAATATTGACTCTAAAATATAAAAGAAAACAGAAATGAGTTACATATTCTTATGATGCTGGAATAAGCTGGCAAGAACAAGGTACAAAACTAAACAAATGCATTTAAGCTAGAAATTATGATTATTAGATTATTTAAGAAGTGGATTTAGGAAAAGATAATAATCATGAAGGAAAATGCAGTGGTGTAATTCAAAATAACTTAGAGACCAAACATTCACTAATTATTATGGGTTGTGATCCCACAGAAAATATGTCTGCAGTACTTCACTTTCTTTAAGCAACGCACATACCTAGAGTAGGATCTGGAATTCCTCCAGTCAAACCCAGTTTACGGACTTCAGACTGAAAGTGTGAGTTCACCCAAACCATCACCACAGTTTCATTGGCTCCACTTTGAAGAGCTTGAACAGTATATCCAAGTAAGTCGATCAGATTCTGGGCACTTAAGTTCTGAAATGAGACAATTAAACACGTGATAAATAAACATGTATGAGTGCACGCCTCATGAAAATCAGTTTTACATAACGCTGAGGAAAACTGATGATATATAACCATATGAAAAAAGCGAGATTGTCATTTCAGACTGATCATTGTAATTTCAGCAAATAGATTCACAGGAATAAAATGTGGCTTTGATGCAAATAATAGAGAATGGGAACGTTTAATGTGACTTCTCCTCTGACAACTGAATCACATTTACAAAAATGTCATTAACATCAGTTCCAAGTGCCAATTTTACACCATCTAGAGAATCTCCAAACGTGTGTACGGCATAATTTTCTTCACATGCATTTTATTGGCATCTTCCAGAAAAAGCATAGTTGCTCCTGACTGGTAACATCAAACTACCCAACCAGTAGAAATCAAATAGATGGGCAATTAAAGTGCCTCGAGATAATTTTTCTCTGGAACTTCCAACATTGTCTCTTTTCCAATTTTATCCCACTCGCCTTTCGAACTCCCTTCCTAATAACACGATCAGACTTCAAAGTGGGTAACCATGGGTACCCGCATGGGCCAAGCTTTGCCTGCCTCTTTGTAGGTTACGTGGAACAGTCCCTCTTCCGCACCTACAGTGGCCCTGAACCCCACCTCTTCCTCCCTTACATTGATGACTGTATCGGCACCGCCTCGTGCTCCCACAAGGAGCTCGAACAGCTCATCCACTTCACCAACACCTTCCACCCCAACCTCAAGTTCACCTGGACCATCTCCAACACATCGCTCACCTTCCTGGGCCTTTCTGTCTCCATCTCAGGCAACCAGCTAGAAACCAATGTCCATTTCAAGCCCACAGACTCTCACAACTACCTAGAATACACCTCCTCCCACCCAACGTCCTGCAAAAATGCCATCCCCTATTCCCAATTCCTTTGCCTCTGCCCTGTCTGCGCCCAGGATGAGGCATTCCACTCCCGTACATCCTAGATGTCCTCGTTCTTCAAGGACCGCAACATCCCACCCCGCACAGTGGTCGAGAACGTCCTCGACTGTATCTCCCGCATTTCTCGCAACTCATCCCTCACACCCCGCCCCCGCAATAACGGCCAAAAGAGAATCCCCCTCGTCCTCACATACCACCCCACCAACCTCCGGATACAACGCATCATCCTCCGACACTTCCGCTGTCTACAATCCGACCCCACCACCAAAGACATTTTTCCATCCCCACCCTTGTCTGCCTTCCAGAGAGACCACTCTCTCCGGGACTCCCTTGTCCGCTCCACACTCCCCTCCAACCCCACCACACCCGGCACTTTCCCCTGTAACTTCAGGAAGTGCTACACTTGCCCCCACACCTCCTTCCTCACTTCCGTCCCAGGCCCCAAGATGACTTTTCACATCACCTGCACATCTGCCAATGAGGTACACTGCATCCGCTGTACCCGTTGTGGCTTCCTCTACATTGGGGAAAACAAGCGGAGGCTTGGGGACCGCTTTGCAGAACACCTATGCTCGGTTCGCAATAAACAACTGCACCTCCCAGTTGCAAACCATTTCAATTCCCCCTCCCATTCCTTAGATGATATGTCCATCCTGGGCCTCCTGCAGTGCCACAATGATGCCACTGAAGGTTGCAGGAACAGCACCTCATATTCCGCTTGGGAACCCTGCAGCCCAATGGTATCAATGTGGATTCCACAAGCTTCAAAATCTCCCCTCCTCCTACTACATCCCAAAACCAGCCCAGCTCGTCCCCACCTCCCCAGCCTGTTCTTCCTCTCACCTATCTCCTCCTCGCACCTCAAGCCGCACCTCCATTTCTTACCTACTAACCTCATCCTGCCCCCTTGACCTGTCCATCCTCCCCGGACTGACCAATCCCTTCCCTACCTCCCCACCTATACTCTCCTCTCCACCTAACTTCTCCTCTATCCATCTTCAGTCTGCCTCCCCCTCTATCCCTATTTATTTCAGAACTCTCTTCCCACCCCCCCCATTTCTGAAGAAAGGTCTAGGCCCGAAACGTCAGCTTTTGTGCTCCTAAGATACTGCTTGGCCTGCTGTGTTCATCCAGCCCCACACCTTGTTAACGCTATCAGATTGCCAACACTCCAAAAACTACGGCCATTCAAGGAGAGAGCTCAACGCTAATTAGGAATGAGCAGTAAATGCCGGCCTGGCCAGCGACACTCAGATCCCATCAATGAATTTTAAAAAGGAGAGTCCCAATCATGTTAATGGTGCTCAACCGTAGTTATATTTAAGGCAAGAGGAGAGCAGGATGCAGAGGCTTTACCATTCAGTCAATCTGACAGCAGACGAGGATCAAATCTGGAAGAGGTTAGGAAAGGTGTTGATCTTTCCTCGGGCTCCCCCACCAAGCTAGTTTCTAGAACATTCCAGCATCTCAGTCCCATCACCTAGCTGTGGTGATTATTAGTCACTTCCCCCCCCCAATCCAACAGAGTGGTTGAGTCAGATAGAGATTTAATTAATCCACACACTTTCCCATTAAAAAAAAACTTGCTGGTAGTTAAAATACTTGTCAAAACTACCTCAGCAATCAAAACTTAATCAGCAAAGTATACCTTCACTTCCTCAGGATTCAGGCTTATGAAGGTTGCAAAATCCATGTTTACTGAGTTATTTGCAAGCATCTCAAGATCACCCTGTGGGATACCACCTTAAATAAAAGAAATACCATTCGTAAGAATATCGGAATGTAAGATAAGCTGGAGAAAGCTATTCAACCTCTTGAGCCTGCTCTGCCACGCATACAATGATGGCTGATCTGATTGTGACCTCAGTTCCACTCCCTAACCCTTGCCGACTGAAAATCTGACTAACCCAGTCTTAATCGAATTCAGTGAGTCAGCTGACACTGCTCTCTGAGCATCATCTGGACAAGTTTTTGAGTGGGCAATTGCATGGAAGGTGAAATATAATACCGAAAAAATGTAAGGTATCTACTTTAGCAACAACAGTAGGACGGCAGATTATCATCTGCGTGGTGATAGTTTAAGAAAGGGAGAACTGCAGTGGAGTACACCAACCACTGAGCGTAAGCACACGCTACTGTGGGCAATGAAGAAAGTAAATGGTATGTTGGTCTTCATAGCAAGAAGGTTCGAGTATAGAACAGGGATGTCTTGCTGCAATTGTGCAGGGCCTTGGTGAGACCTCACCTGGAGTATAGCGTACAATTTTGATCTCCTTATCTGAGGAAAGATGTTCTGGCTGTGGAGGGACTGCAACCAATGTTTACCAAACTGATTCCTTCGATTGGATCGGTTATGACTAAATTCACTGGAGTTTCAAAGAATCACAGGTGATCATTTCAACAAGACTAGACAGGACAAACACAGGAAGGTGTTCCCAATGGCAATGGGGAGTCCAGAACCAGGGGTCACTGTTTACAACATAGGTAATTTAAGACCAAGCTGAGAAGAAATTTCTTCATCTAGACAGTAGTGAGCCTGTGGAATTCATTACCACAGCAAGTAATTGAGGCCAATACATTGAATGTTTTCAAAAAGGAGTAAGATACAGTTGTCAGGGCCAAGGGATCAATGGATATGGGAAGAAAGTGGGACTGAATTGGATGATCAGCCAGTGTCACGGTATATTGCACAGACTCGAAAGACTGAATGGCCCACTCCCGCCCATTTGTTTTCTATGCTACAATGAAATCACCTGGAAATTGAGAGTTGCAGGCCCCAGTGCCTTGTTTTTGAGGCCGAATCTCTGGGTTCAAGTCCTATTCCAGGACTTGATGGTCAAGCAAGGTGCATTCATAACACAGGCAAGAAGGTTCAGTATTAACTAGCAAATCCTTTTAACACAACATTGACGGCAGGAAGAGCTGGCCAAACATGTGACAGAAAGAATTTGATGAGTCTTCCATCACTGTCCATAGTTCCAGGCTACACCATACACGTGGAAGTGCATATTGCCAAAGCACCCCTGACTCATCACAGGGCTGGGTGGCTCCATAGCAATAGATAAGAAAAAATAGATAGATGGATGGATAGATAGATAGATAGATTGCCAGATAGATAGGTAGATCGATCGATAGATAAAGCAATGATGTAAATATCTTAGCAAGATTTGAATTTTTTTAAATCTGAAAATGTTATATATAACCTCATTGTCTCAAAGTAATGTCAATATTGGCAAATAAATTTATAAGACACTTTTCTATGCAATATTTTGAGTTTTCTTTTTTAATCAAACTGTTGGGGCAAGTTAGAACACACCTCTGGAGAAGTTAAGACTTGATCATTGATATTCTGGCCCAAAGGTGTTGCACTACGACTATCCCACATTTCTAACATTCACTTCAGGCAAATAACAACTTCTAGTAGAATAGAGGAGAAAGGAATGCATCTGAACTCTACAAGCATTACGAGTTGCTGTTGATTGTTATTTCTAAGCTTAAAGGTGAATAACACACAAGCATTTGTTCATTTACCTAGATATGGCCTCAGTAGTTGAAAGTAGGGTATAGGGCTGCTTTGCTGAGATCTCAATGCGAAGGATGCTTGGTGGTACAACAGATTTTTCTGTGACTGTGTACACGTTGAAAGATCCAGTGCTCCTGCATCCCTGCAAAAGAACACTTACAGCATCAGGCTTTATTCTCGGCTCACGCTTTTTAAACCAAGTTCCACATTTCAATTCAAATGTATTAAGGTACCACTTCCTAAGCAATGTATAACACAATCAAGGACACGCAGACTTGATACAGTATATACCATCATATGGATGCCAGCAGAATTCATTGGTAGATTGTTTGAAGAAACTAAAACAAAAATGACCACTATCGTTTAGACTAATAAAATTTCCACGCAATTAAATTGAGGCATACAACTTTGAATGTTTTGCTTCTCAAGAATGCTTCTTCACATCGGTATTCGCCAAAGAGGAAGAAATGGATCATGCTAATTTAATAGATGGGTCTGTTGATATTCTAAGGCGCATCGATATTAAGGAAGAGGAAGTGTTGGGCATTTTGAAAAACATTCTAATGCAGAAGCAGCAAAGGCACTGCAATGTGTTGACACAAGGGAAAATCGAAATTGTCAAACCTAGATAAAATGTACCTCTTCAGGCAATTACTTGATGCTATTTTTAAGGGACTTAAAATGACCCATTTATTCTGGCTCTCTGTTTCCTGTTCATTAGTCAATCCCTTAGTCTTTCTGTGCTCATTTATCCTGTGCAGCAGTACTTTATGAGGAACTTGATCAAGTGTACTTGCATTTCCAAAAGATGTATCTACTGCTTCCCCTTTATCCACACTGCTCATCTTGTCCTCAAAAAACTCTAGTACATTTGTCTCACATGATTTCATCTTCATAAAAGAATGTTGACTCTAACTGATTGCATTATAATTTCTAAACGATCTGTAACTACCTTCTTAACCTTTCTTCCAATGACTAGTTAGACTAACGAGTGTAATTTTTTTCTTTATCCCCCATCAAGTATGGGGGTTACAAACAGCCGACACCTTTCCGTAATCTCAGGAAGTTTCGAAAATTACAATCAATTCATCCATTATGCCTGCAATCACTTCTTTTTATTTTACATGAAGTCCATTCCAATGATACAGCTTTCTCTTTACACTGTGCTGGCGTTAATGCTGTATTTCTCCCAACTCAGTCTTTGAATCACGCGTTCAGCTCTCTGACCATATTTAAGCAATGCCAATTTGCTCATGGTTCAGGTGGTAGATTATCATCTGTGTGGTTCTACATTTTAATTTTGTGCCTGGCTGCTCACACCTCCCCAGGAAAGCCTCTTTCTTAGTCCTTCTTATATCTTTGGTACCCAAATGGACCATGACAACTGGATTCTCTGATCCCATTCTAGCCTCCTCCTCCCTGAGGAGTCCTTAACTATGGCATCATACAGACAAAACGGCCTTCAGGATTCACACACTCAGTTGCAGAAAGCAGGATCTGTCCGCTAACTGTACTGTCCCCTATCACACATCGATTTACTACTTCCACCTTGATGGCCCACTGCACCATTGTACTATGGTCAATTTGCTTGCTCGTCTCCTATTCTCATTCACAAAGAACGTTGAACCTACTGGGAAATTGCGAGAGCTGAGACTCCTCCATTGCTACTTTCTGGATGCCCCATTTAGAGTCACAACTCCTTTCCCTTGCTACAGGCCAAATCTGAAGTTTTGTCTACTGTAACAAGGTGCACTAGTAACTAAAGAGCTGCTTGAAGTACTGCAGTGTCAGCAAATCTATTTCATCAACTCTGAGCCACAATCTTTGAACTGCAGTCATTAAATGCAGAGTTGGTTACCATGGAACACATTGGTGTTCACTATTATACACAAGTTACAGCTGCAAGACAAAAACTGCCTTGCAATCTTTATTGTGTTTCATTTAGCTGACTCAATTTCAATTTTAGAGTTTTTGGTCAAGTGTTCACTGCAAATATTCCACGTGGATTAACGTTTAAGTATAGGTTTCAACTACTGTTCACATTTCGAGGATTAGATCTTTAATATTCAACAAGCAATTACCTATCAGCTGACCTAATTAAAACCTTTGAACACACAGCAACTTCTAGAGGCTGTGCAACAATTATCTAAGGCAGAATCTTCCTCCCCCTCTATACCACATTCCCAGGTTGGTACCTATACCATGTCACACTCAGTCTTTGTCTCAAATTGTGCTTTCAAACTCCTCATCTTCCAAAGCTCTCATGGCCTTCTTACTTGTAAGTTAGCTCTAGTCCTACATCCTGGCTCTCATTTTCCATTATTCTGATTCAGATCAATTGTGAAATCTCCATATAAACAAAAGTAAAATAATGCACGTGATGAAAGTCAGAAACAAAAACAGAACATGCTGGAGAAACCCAGCAAGTTTGGCATCATCTGTGGTTAAGAAACAGAGTGAACCTTTTAAGTCAAATATGTCTCTACTTCAAAATCTCTTCATCAGATAATTGTAAAATCCTCTCCACTTTTCTCCGCAATCAATCGTAGACTATCTTGTCTCCATATCTCAGTTCTCTCCCAAAACCTCTCCATTTTATCACATCATTTCCTAATTTTAAAGGATTTATTATTATGCATTTTCTTAATCTAGCCTTTAATCACCACCTTAATTCCCTGAAACCTCAGCTAGAGTTTGAACTCCAACTGTAAAGTATCTTGTAAGACTGTGTTCAGTAAAATCTGCAACATGAATGGAAAACGGTGAGATCAGTAAATTCGCAAAAGGAAGATTCAACACTTACGTTAAATTTGAAATTGTTACCAACAGGCTTTCATTCAGAAGGCATAGATTTGGACCACCAATAACTTTTACAGAAACAGCATTCAGAACTCCACCCAATTGAAGATATCTTTCAATGATAGATTTCACCTATCAAAGGAAATTTAAAGTACAATTCAGAAGGCATTTTACCAAGTGGAGCGTATACATTATTTTTTGAGATTGCTGGCCTTTCCCAAATATATATCTGTATAAAATTTCAATATTTTCCTAAAATTGCATTGACATCAATCTAAATAAAAGTTGGAAGGGATGTAAATTGAAGAGATATCAATTTGTTGTCATTCCTGCACTTTTGAGTATTTTGAGTTATACATCAGTGGAGAAATTAATTCTTCATCATTCTGCTTGGGCTCAGTTCAAGTCCATGCTCAGAGATGAACGACATTAAAGAAATAGAAACAGGAACAGGTCAAATGCCCTTTGAGATCACTCTGTTATTCAGTAACAGCATGGCTGAACTTGCAAATTAGCTCCACTTTCCCATCCGTTTCCCATATCCATTTCCTGGCTAAGTGTTCTAGTCAGTTTGCCGTAGGCTTAAAAGAAAACTTCAGTCAGTGACTGAGCATTCACAACCTATAGGATAGAGAATTCCAAACATTCATAACCCTCTAACAGAAGAAATATCTCCCTTTGTCATTCCTGAAGTTGCTGGGCCCCTAATCCAGCAAATCAAGGCTCTAAAACTAAGACTAGAAGCCTTTCAGCTCTTATCCTGTCAAGAAGGTCCTTAAGAATTTTATACAATTTAATGGGGGCATTTCTCATTCTCCAGGGAATGTAGGCCTATTACACTTCATCAGTCCAGTCATGCCATAAATCAATCTACTGAATATTTATATGAATGAAAGTAAATATATCCTTAGATAAGAACAAAACCGTACACATTATTCTCACAAAGCCTTGTATATCTCCATGAAACTTTCTTATTCCTGTATGTCAGCCCTCTTGCAATCTGTTTCTAAACTGCTTGCTATTTCAATCTACCATTGAGTGTCAGTTAGCTCAGTTGTCTGGACAGTTGATTAACTGTGCAAAGCAGCACTAATTCCCATGTTAGCTGAAGTTGCCATGAAGGGCACTCCTTCTCTATTTCTCCCCTTTATCAACTTCTTGGTCATTCTTTTTGATTTTTAAAACCATCATCAGTCTCCTGCCTACAACTTTATCTAACAACATTGTGAACATCTTTCTTTAATCTAATATTATCTTAAAATTCTCTCGTAAGCCACTTTTCCAGTGGGGTATTTATAGCTTAGGGAATGTCTATTCTCTTAGAAATGTGAATTATTTCTTTAAATGATTGCTGTTACTTTTCTATCATCATAGCTTTTAAATTGTGCACGTCAGTCTACCTGAGCCCTTATACAAATGTAATAGGCCTTAAATTTACAAATTTAGGGTTGGACTTAACCACACACCTCTCAAATGCAACATGAAATTCTATCAGATTATGAATTGCCCATCTCAGAGGATCTCTTATAAGATCACAATTTCATCCTGTCTTATTGCACAATAGTTTCTTATGCAAGAATACTCAAATCTCACTACTTCATTAAGCATACTATAGAGCTGTATTTCCTAGATTATCCAAATGAAGTGAAATGCTGGAGGTTATGGCAAATTTGAAAATTGAGGTTATGACAAGTTTGCGAAGTGAGTGCAAACAACAGCCTCTTTATTTTGTTATTAATATTGGTAAACTTTGGAAATAATGTCATCATAAAAGGACACAGACGCCGGTGAGGACAGATCCCAGAAATTCCAAATGGCTTGCTTCTCCAGCAGATGGGCTGTTAGGCAGGAGTGCGACTCCTTTTCTGCACTCACCCAAAATCCTAAGGTTTTCACAGGGTCAAGAGGCTGTGTCTTAGAGACATGCAGCTTGTAAGAGTAGCTCATATGTTATTCCAGTGGGGATGCAAAACATTTCGGCCAGTGTCATCCAAATGTCAAGTGTTAACTTTTTACTCAGTTCCTGGTCCCATCCTGGTGTTATGTTCTCTAAATGGCAATAAGAATCGCTGATATCATGACCCCTACATCAGGAAAACTTGCAGAATTTCCTAGGAGACCTAACGTCTACCAGGGTCATCTACAGAATGACAAAACAGCCGAAGTGAGGGTTAATAGCCCTCTTTCAGGTTTACCCCTTGAGGCTAGAAAGGAACACAATGCCTGCAGTAAAACATTGCATCCCTACTTCCTCAATGCTTGCGCAAGTTACATTAATTCTGTTCGCAAAACTAGCTGGAGTCAAATATCAAATTTTCTTGCAAACAAAATTCTGAGTTGAACAGATGATCAATATTTTACTTAATATTCTCCTGGTTTCCCCTACCATTGGACTTTCCAATTTCTGCATCATTAGTGTAGAAAGTGTCACAACCTCGGTGATATTCCAAAGACTGATGTCTGCTACATTAAACACAGTCGATATGTTCCCCAGCAGTTGAATCTGGCTTTCTGGTAGCCCACTGGGGTATATCTGTTTCAGGAAATACAAAATAACATATTTCAGCAACTGAATGAGAGAAGTCCTAACAAAGTAAAACTTAATTTTTTGCCGCATTTCTAAAACTCTGTAGTCAGACTGACTCAATATCTGTTTGTTACACTGTTCGTATACTATCCTAACAAATGAACCTGAAACAGATATGTAAGAGATGGCGGATTTTGGCTGAAATATTTCCTGAGGCACACAACCTAAATAACAAGAGGGCATTAAAATATTTAATTCAGTGTAAGTTCATACATAACGATAAACAAAATAAAAGCAAATTCTGCCTAGGAAGATAGTAGAATTTGATTCAATACAAATCCGGGATTAAGGGCCTAATGATGACTGTGAATCCATTGTCATTTGTCAGAAAAACCCATCTGGTTCACCAGTGTCCTTTAGGGAAGGAAACTGCCATCCTTACCTGGTCTGTCCTACATGTGACTCCGGACCCACAGCCAGCAATACCCTTGTCCCATGAATTAATAAAAAAAATTAAAGCGAGTGGAAACAAAGGAGAAACAAATGAGTCAGAATAAAAACGTAAAATATGTAATTATTAATGTAAAATGTTTCCATGGGCAGAAATGAAATGTGAACTTTAATCTTTCATACAATTCATAGAGACTGGGAAACAAACAGCAAATGCAGAGGTGACATCCTGCAATGTATTGATAAAAATACGATATTCGATTAAGTGAGGAATAGGGACAAATGCAGGTACCTTTACAGAAGTTTTGGAAATATAAATTGGATTGACAAAACAAGCAAGTACAGGGTTGAACATTACACCACAGCTTTGAAATTCTATGCTGTGTCTGAGTGGGCAGAAAGATGAAGTTGAGGCTGGCTCTTTACATAATTGCTTCCACTTTGCAGATTTTAAAGTGGAAGCAAGTTTAGTTGGTAGAAGTCGTAATGTTAGAGAGGGAGCTGGAGATCGTGGCAGCAGCTGCCAAGTTAACAGGCTAAGTGGAAAGACAGAATTGGATGTCATCAGACTTAATACAAGATTCGAGAGAGCAACACTAAAAGGGAAACACAAACAGCACACCAGATAGAATAAAGGTGACTGCATGCGCTGAGTAGAGAAAATGATAAATGGTGCAACAGATTGCAGTGAGATAACCAACAGCAGAGCTTAATGGGTGCTCTGAAGAAAATAAACATTTAGAGAGCATAGTAATTGGCAAACCCACCAGCTAGTTTCTGCCTCTGTCAGAATACTGAAAAGGCATTACCAAAGTCAAAAATTACATTCTATGTGACAGTCATCATTGTTCCTCTTCGACTGGGTCTTTAGCATAGTTAAGCATACAATCCTCCACTTAGTTCCCTCTCATTATCCAGCTGGATGGGACCGCCCTCATCTCCAAATATTAAATCGTAAATAATCACTTGCAATAGTTTCTTTTTCCATTCTTCTCCATTGCTACTCTGAATTCCTCTGAAACCTATACTGCGCCCTCTTCTACTTCTCACCCAAATACACCCTCCCAAGGTGACATAATCTGAAAACATATCACATTCCATAGTGCTGACAACACCCAACTGTACCTCAGATCCATTTTCTACATTTTCCAATTGGATCTAAATTGTCAGACTGCTTGTCTGACATCCAGCGGTGGATGACTAGAAAATTACCTCCAATTAAATAGTGGAAAAACCAAAAGCAAACTGTCATTTGTATCCACACAAACTCTATTCCCAAATCCCCAAAATAATGCTGCTAACTGGCCATTGTTTGAGATTGAACCGAAGTATTTGTAACCTTGGCATCCTACAGACCCTGAGATTTCACTTCCAATCCTCTCCATCATCCAGCCCATCTACTTCAAACACCGGAATATTGCTTTCGCAGTGCCTCTAGACTTGATTATTCCAATATTCTCCATGTGGTTACCATCTTGACTCATCATGAACTTCAGTTCATCTAAGACTCTGCTGTCAGCACCAGAATTCACTTCAAGTCATCTTTACCCATCACCCTATGGTCACTGACCTATAACTCTTGTTCCGAAAATGCCTCAACTTACAAATCAGCATTCTTGCCTTTAGCTTCGTGGCTCTTATCTCCCTGGTCTCAGTTAATACTATTAGGGGTCAGAGTTAATACAGGAAACACTTAAAAGATGAATGGAGGTTTCCATTCAATTTTAGCCCTCACAATATAATTTAACCATTTCACATGAACCTTTTCAATGATTTCTTTTAAGTTTAAATCAGACCTTTTACCTTGTAAAGTATGAATTACCATGATTTATAACAAAGATTATGTTCACTTTGCTGTGAAAGTGCCACACCCCATTTGTTACCTGTATTAGTCTGTTTTTCAGAACTTCCAGCTGAGCAGGGTCAAACACAAGAGCTCCCAGTTGGAGCACATTGTCTTTCAGCACACGGTCACTCAAACAGAGGTCTAAATTGGTTGTATCATAGATTGCGGGGGTCAGATCATCAATGGACTCTGCTGCTAATCTTGTACAGTCTGAAAGTATAAAGAAACGGCATTTCAGTTTCCTGATTAACCTTAATATTCAACAAAGCTATTTTCAACACGGTTATTGCTCAGTGAACAAATTGTTGAAAAAATACGGAAGAAAAAAGTCTTGCATTTATAGTACTTTTCAGGGCCTCAAGACATCCCAAACACTTTATGGTCAATGACTTATTTTTGGTGAATGCTGCAATGTAGGAAACACAGCAAAACTCCCAAAACAACCATGTGTCAACGACTAATCATTACTGTTTCCCCAGATGTTGATTGAATAGTAAGTACTAGTCAAGTTGTTGGTAAAGTGTTGGAAAAGGTTATAAGGGATAGGATTTATAATCATCTAGAAAAGAATAAATTGATTAGGGATAGTCAGCACGGTTTTGTGAAAGGAAGGTCGTGCCTCACAAACCTTGTTGAGTTCTTTGAGAAGGTGACCAAACAGGTAGGTGAGAGTAAACTGGTTGATGTGGTGCATATGGATTTCAGCAAGGCGTTCGATAAGGTTCCCCACAGTAGGCTATTGTACAAAATGCAGAGGAATGGGATTGTGGGAGATATAGCAGTTTGGATCGGAAATTGGCTGGCTGAAAGAGGACAGAGGGTGGTAGTTGATGGGAAATGATCATCCTGGAGAGCAGGTACTAGTGGTGTACCGCAAGGGTCGGTGTTGGGTCCACTGCTGTTTGACATTTTTATAAATGACCTGGATGAGGGCATAGAAGGATGGGTTAGTAAATTTGCAGACGACACTAAGGTCGGTGGAGTTGTGGATAGTGACGAAGGATGCTGTAGGTTGCAGAGAGACATAGATAAGCTGCAGAGCTGGGCTGAGAGGTGGCAAATGGAGTTTAATGCAGACAAGTGTGATGTGATGCACTTTGGTAGGAGTAACCGGAAGGCAAAGTACTGGGCTAATGGTAAGATTCTTAGTAGTATAGATGAACAGAGAGATCTCGGTGTCCAAGTACACAGATCCTTGAAAGTTGCCACCCAGGTTGACAGGGCTGTTAAGAAGGCATACAGTGTTTTAGCTTTTATTAATAGAGGGATCGAGTGCCGGAACCAAGAGGTTATGGTGAAGCTGTACAAAACTATGGTGCGGCCGCACTTGGAGTATTGCGTACGGTTCTGGTCACCGCATTATAAGAAGGATGTGGAAGCTTTGGAAAGGGTGCAGAGGAGATTTACTAGGATGTTGCCTGGTATGGAGGGAAGGTCTTACGAGGAAAGGCTGAAGGACTTGAGGCTGTTTTCATTAGAGAGAAGAAAGTTGAGAGGTGACTTAATTGAAACATATAAAATAATCAGAGGGTTAGATAGGGTGGATAGGGAAAGCCTTTTTCCTAGGATGGTGACGGCGAGCACAAGGGGGCACAGCTTTAAACTGAGGGGTGAAAGAGAAGGGACAGATGTCAGAGATAGTTTCTTTACTCAGAGAGTAGTAAGGGAATGGAACGCTTTGCCTGCAATGGTAGTAGATTCGCCAACTTTAGGTATATTTAAGTCGTCATTGGATAAGCATATGGACGTACATGGAATAGTGTAGGTTAGATGGGCTTGAGATCGGTATGACAGGTCGGCACAAGGGCCTGTACTGTGCTGTAATGTTTTATGTTCTATTTTCTAAGACAGCGAGGATAACTCCCTGCTCTTTTTCAAAATATTGTCATGGGGTCATTTAAGGCCACATAAGTGGTTAGATGCAACATTGTTTTGTCAGCTGTACCAAACCTCACAGGACTACAATGCCAACATTGAATCATGAAACAAATGCGAAATCTTTCCTACTAATCTGCACACATGCTGATGTGTGTTTTTGCAAACAGTAGAAGAGTTATGCTGGTCACCAGTGATCTTAAAGAAAGCTGTTCACAAAGATCTATTGAGCACTGCAGTATACAGTTAATCTTTCCCAATATTTTCGAGTTGGATGATCAACCATGATCGTGATGAATGGCAGAACAAGGTCAATGGGCCAAATGGCCTCCTCCTGATCCTATCTTCTATGTTTCTATTAATGTATTTCTGGCACTAACTATAGGGAATCTCTGGTAACTAGCAACAGTAATACAATATGACAGGGTAAGAAAACAATTCTGACAGACAGCTCACTGGCATGTGTCATTCACCGCCTATAATATTACAGTAAGTTGGTATATCTTAAACAAACTTCTAATAAAAATGATTATCATTATTATAAAAGGCAGAGAGAATTTTCATCATAGAATGGAGATATCTAACATTCCACAAATGACAAAAATGTAGCCATTCAGAAGTAAGTACATTTTTCAGCAGCGGTTATGACTTTATACATATTGAAAACAAAATTGTATTTCTTTTAACAAGGCATAACAGTCTCAACGTGTTTTGCAGGGGGACTTATAATATAATAAGTTCACATTAAGTCAGTAATTTCAGATTAATTTCCATCTGTAACAACTTCAACAGCATACCTTTTGGAGGACCAAGGAATCATTGATAACAACATAGATCCCTGCATTTAACCACACATGTGAGGACAGCAGAAGACATTGCAAGGTTCACAGTGTAATGTTAACAGTTTCATCACGAACACCACTGCAAAATCCAGGCTATTGGTAACAATTCATTCAATGTAACTTGGGTTAGCACAAAGTCCATGAAGCGTAAGTAGCCAACTAAATTATTTCAGGCAATTTAGAGTTATAGATTCACACACAGTAACAAAGAGGGCCGTTCAGCATATCGATTTTACAGCATCTGTCTTGGAGGAACTCAGTCAGTACCATTTCCTTGTTCTACCCCTATAACCTTACAAGTTTAATGCTTTCAAATGCCTCATCCAAATTCTTTCCAAAATCACTGATCAATTTTCCTCCACCACCTTGCAGCATTCCAAGCGGGAGACCATTACACTCTGTTTAACCTGCCCCCACCTCTTTCCCAAAGCCTTCAATTTGTCTTCCCTAGCCCTTCCACTTACAACTAATGGGAATAGGTGTTCCATGTCTACATTATCCAAACTTATCCCAAGGTTGAAACCACTTCTCAGACTTTTTGAGCATGGGAAAATAGCCATATTTCAAAAGGCCTCAAGATTCAAGGTAGAACATTTTCCTATCCTCAAAGTAAATTCTTCTTCCTAACAGTTAGTTGGATTCACAAAGCACTCTGCCAGACTAATGTTTACTCATGGACTTGAAACTGACAGCAGGGAAATATTTGCTCCACATGTGAGTTTAGTCTCTATATGCATAACATTATCTTGCCAAACACTGTTGTGTACATGGACCGATTACGTACTTGCTAAGTTGTCCGAACCTCTTCTTAGGTTGAGCTGATTTATAAATACAAGCATTTCACTGGGTGGTGTGAATGTCTTCACTTTCTTGATGAATCTTGGGAGAGCTTGTTTAAGGACGTCCTGCACAGAGCACAATAATTGAAAAATGTTCCAGAATTAATACCTAGTCATATGCATGCCCCGATTAACGACTGATGCAATTGGCTCGGAGCCTCAATGAGAACTGTATCCCAAGGTAATGAGTGACTGTTACACAGCTATCTTATCCTGCTACATATAAAACCAATATCACAAGCTTGTGGGGGGAAGCAGCAGGTGTGCAGAGGGTTCTCACTGAAGGAATCATGCCAAATGCAGTACTTTCTAGCAAATATACATTCCTGCATAAGCCTTTGCATCAAGCACAGCTTCATATAGAAACCAGCGGATCTTTTATCTCCAAATGGTAAACTGCCTGTAGGTGCCAGTTGGCCACGGATGTTGAAATGAGAGTCAAGGTAAGAAATGCCAGGGACTTCTCAAAGTTGACACTATTTTGCCAATCATGGCATGTTTAATATTAAGCCAAAATTACTGCTTTTCAGTAAGTTGAACCTTTAACAGATTATGTATGTTGACAGTATGCACTGTCAGGGAATGCCAAACACTGGAGTCACCAGGTTTCATCCTTCTTAGCTGATGCAGCTTTTGTTGTCATGTTCAAATTAACCATCCCCCTAAGGCTCAGATATGACCTGGGGCAATGATAGTGACTGGCCTTCTTAACATATGCTACGGATCTCAAGGGAGACTTACTGTTACTTCAGGAGAAAGGAAATCTGCATGCAGGCCATGTTGTTTAGCCTCTTTTCTGGGTGGGAGGAGGGATCAGAGCACTGTTGGAGGGAGGTGGGGGGGGAGTGACAGTTTGCAGGCTTATCTGCCCATGACTTAGCTGAAACTGACCCAGCGGCAGGGACCTGTGGGTCAGTCGAAGAGTGAAGGTGGATGACAGTCATCCTCAGATGTGTCAATGCACAGATCTCCCATACTAGGATCTGCAGATGCTGGAAATCTGAAAAAGACAGAAGGTTCTGGAAAAACCCAACAGGTCTGGTAGCATCTGTGAACAGAATACAGAGCTAACATTTTCAGTCCAGTGACCCTTGTTCAGAAGTTCTGCTGAGTTTTTCCAGCAATTTTTGTTTTTGGTATAGATTCCCCACAATCATTTCTGTCTATAGGAGAGGCCAAAAACATATTTTACAGTGGGTGAGGTGGATTAGTCTGTAAGTCGTTAATGATTGATAGTCTACTATTTCTGGAACATGGTTTTTCCAGTTTGCTTGCATTACAGTTCATGTTTCAGATAATGTGAGATGTGAGTCAGTTTGTGAAAAGCATTTTTCACAGTGAACAGAAATAATAGTATTATCAAAATCAAACGGTAACATTATAACACGTGAGGTCCAAATCAAGATTTATTGTACATGAGTGGCAGATCTTAACATTTACCTGGTCATTATGTGAAACATTGTAAATTTATTTGTGAAAAATCTTTGGGACTTAATCTCCTCCATACAATTTTCTAGAAAGAGCGAGAAGTCAACATTTTCCTGAACATATTTAAATTACAACAGGAAAGGATGAGTCTTATCCTTAAAGTATTTTGAAAACAGTTTGAAAACACTGAAAACAGATTTATATTTTACCAAACTTCTTTTACTCATGGTTCAGCTTTATCATAATGCTTCACGCACACAAATAAAAAGATCTTTCAAATAAAGCCAAAATATAGTTTGACATTGGAGATATGAAATAAACAAAATGCTGGAGAAGCTCAGCAGATCTGGTAGTATATGTAGAGACGGAAAAACAGAGTTAATGTTTCAAGTCCAGAATGACTTCTTCAGAACTCTTGAACACCTCAATTCTGAAGAAGACCTTGAAATATTAACTCTGCTTCTCTGACCACTTGCAGACCTGCTGAGTTTCTCCTTTACCTTCAGTTCTTATTCCAGATAAAGTATTCTTCTGATATAAGAATACTGTTCAATAAAAAGCTAAAAATGCATATCCATATGCGTGAATTAGTATTGTTTTCAGTTAATTTTGTGTGAACAGCTGCAAAATAGTCCCTGTAAAGACTCAAAAATAGGCATTTGAGATGAAAGGCAATCAGAAACTGAGGCAAATGAGAGATCAGAAGAAAGGTTCAGTAAAACGGGCTTTATAGACTCATGAACTTAACTTAGGGCTTGATTTTCAATGACTACAGCATACCCTGTTTACTTGACTCCATGTGTCAGTCAAGGCTAAAGGAAGATTTCCAAGCTCTCCGATTGTAGATGACGACCAAGATGAAGGAGTGCTGCAGATAAATAAAATCTGAATTAGAGAACACATTTCTATTGGTGGCGGTTTCATTATGAATGCCTGGTGGAGATTTCTACCGTAAAAATGGCTCCCTGCAGAAATTTTCTTGAAATTATTCCTTCAGAATTGCAACAGTGTTCCGACCCACTTGAAATGACCACAGTACTGCCTGCAATGGCCATCCGACCTACAAATTAAGTTAGTGCAAAGTGATCACCAGTTGGCATTGGCCAGGAATTACTGAGAACCTATGTCATCCTGTGTTTTTGCTCTGTAAACAGTGTGGCATAAAAATTATGCCTATATTCTATTCTTGCCATTTGTAATGTTATTTGATACAATTAAGGAGGAAAATTTAAATCTTCCATTCCATAACATGCAACTGAAGGATGAAGGGAAAGAAATTCAAATTAATTGCAGAGATAGCAAGAACTGCAGATGCTGGAGTCAGAGATAACACAGTGTGGACCTGGGGGAACGCAGCAGGTCAGACAACATCTGGGGAGCTGGAAAGTCAATATTTTGGGACAGGACTCATGTTCTTCAGTTCTGAAGCAGGGTCCTGACAAAAACCAAGTATTCAGGTTACACACATCCAATTTTCCCTCGGATAGAGTAAAGCAACCACTGGAGGACAATCAAAAAATCTTCAATAAATTCCACTTAAAGCCAAATTTCTGTTTAAGTAGGAACTCCTTATATACTCCACAAAACAACTGCAGGAGACTACTGGCCTCCTCTTGCTCCAGCACTATTTTATTTTCGTATCTGCCTTTCACCCACCCCCACCAGTAGATCTTTCTCCATTGCAACCAAAATAATTCATCAGGCCATGATCAGTGAGCTGCATTGGGATCATTTGGCACACGAGTTCAATTCCAACGAAGTCTGATACATAACTACCCATATTGATGCTAGCAGGCACATATCAGGGCAATTAATCCTCTGCTTAATTGCCCACTTTTGAGGAAAAGGCCAATTTCTGGTCAATACAGTTTCAAACTCACCCATAGATGCTGGATCCACCTTGGAGCAGAGTTTCAATGGCTCTCTTCTGATCCTCTCTGAATGAGGTACAAGTCTTCAATGCCTCCAAGATGGAAAGATCAGATTCTTTGATGACTGAACCCTCAAGGTCACATACCAAACCTCCCAGTACTGCAATATTCTCTTTGGTCAGATTTCTGCTATTAATTCCCTGCAGTTGAATCAAGAGAATAGTATTAACACATTGGTGGAATAACATTTCTTTTCCACACAAACACAATTAAATTTATAAGGCTGATGAAGACAACATTTGTATGAAATAAAAAGTCCATCATTCATCAACGTTAAAAAGATTACTGAAAGCTCCATTTTGCTGAGTCAGGAAATCACATTTGCTTGGTTACCATTGAAATGCAACAATCAAGGTACATTTCAGTTTTGAAATGACCTATTTTAGGAGTTTGGACATAGGGTTTAGTTAAGGGTAAGGGTTCTAACAGAAAATGAATCGAAACATGGGATTGTATGACTTAGTTTTAACACCAGTCCAGATGGTAGCTAGGTAATTCTCAGATGAATTCTCCATCTTAATTCAATGCACAGAGATTGATGCACACTGACAAAACTCAGCTCTGTTCAAGTTCTAACAAGAAATGGGATGGAAGGTGCACACTTTGCTTAAATAACCTATTGGGCAAATTGTTCTTTTCTCAGAAAGCCAAAATTGTTTTCCTCACATCCAGAAGAGAGAGTGAGAGACACAGAGAGAGAAAACACATGTGTGTATATTTGTGGGCATATTTAGAACAAAGTGCATTCATACACTGAGATAACAAGGTGTAGAGCTGGATGAACAGGAGGCCAAGCAGCATCAGAGGAGCAGGAAGGCTGACGTTTCGGGCCAAGACCCTCCTTCCTAGGCTCCTCTGATGCTGCTTGGCCTGCTGTGTTCATCCAGCTCTATACCTTGTTATCTCAGATTCTCCAGCATCTGTAGTTCCTACTATCTCTGCATTCATATACTACTGACTGCGTAGGACTTCTTCCATCTTAATTGACTAAGGTTGTTTTGTTAATCAACTAGTACTTGTCTTTATTAGAAAACTTAGCTCCTGTATGTTGTCTGTTAAAACTGGATGTAAGAGCATAAGATGTTGGAGCAGAAGAAAAAAAGTTAACCAAAACCCAAATGATTACCTCTCACCTCCCAGAGTTGAAACCAGGGTCTAGGAAAGCTGATGTAATTGAAGTAACAGCACAAGTATTGACCTTGGAAGAAGAGCAATGTAAACCAAAGGGTGAATTGATGGAGTTAGCAAGAATTTTTCACTGAAGATTGAACCAGAAAACTTTGAACCCAAGAAAAAAAGGCTCCAATCGGCAAAACAATTTCGAGACAGAACATTCCAGTGGGAGCAAAAGGAAAAGGAAATGTCACTTCAGGGAGGGAAGAAAAATGAAATAGAATTTATGAAGTCAGAGCTAGAATTTAAAGCAAGGGAAAAAGATCATAGATCTCTGCAGTGTGGGAGCAGGCCATTCGGGGATGTTGACTAACGACTGCACAAAGTTCAGCACCATTCACAACTCCTCAGGTACTGAAGGAGTCCACTTCCTTATGTAGCAATACCTTGACAATATCCAGGCTTGGACTGTTAAATAGCAAGTCACATTCACTCCACCCAAGTGCCAGACAATGGCCATCCACCTTTGATGTTCAATGGCCTTAACATTGCTAAATCCCCCACTATCTACATCGAGGCGGTTACCACTGACCCCAGAAACTGAATGGAACTAGCCATTATAAACACAATGGCTACAAGGGCAGGTCTGAGATTAAGAACTTTGCAGTGATTAACTCATTTCTTAACTTTCAAAAGCCTAAGTTACTATCTACAGACAGGAGTGTAATGGAATACTCTCCATTTTCCCCAATGAGTATAACTCCAACAATACCCGAGGCGCTGAATACAACCTGGACAATGTAGCATTCCAACCATTACCATCAATATTCACTCACTCCATCACAGGACACAACATCTGCAGTGTGTGCCATGCACTGCAATCAAAAGTGAAGGTTCTTTCAACAACACCTTCCAAAGCTGCAAACTCCACCACCTAACGGACAAGAAGTCAATGCATGGGAGTGCAGCTGCCTGCAAGTTCCTCTCCAAGCCATACTCCATTACCAGAACGCAAGAGCTAGGAGCAGGAGTCAGCAAACAGCCCCTTGTGTCTGCTCTGCCATTTAGTACAATCTTGACCGATATATCTCAGTCTTAACTCCACTTCCCTACAAGGTTCCCATAGCCCTCTAACCCATTGCTAATTATAAATGTCAACTACCTCTACTTAAATCTATTCAACCTCCGCACTCTAGTGTAGTGAATTCTACAAATTCGCAACACTTTTAGAACAGTAATTCCTTCTCAATTCTGTACTAAATCTGCCTCCTCTTCACCTAAAATGATGACCTGTGACATCCTGACAGGGAATTATAGTACTGTTACTTCACTGCCAGAAGGTCGAAATTCTGGAACTCTCTTCCTAACAGCACTGTGAGTGTACTTATCCTCCAACAGCAGTTCACAAAGATGGTTCACCACTACCTTTTCAATTAGGGAAGGGCACTGAATGCTGACCCGGTCATGTCCTGTAATATCACAATAATAGCAGTTTGCAATTAATGGAAGGGTGAGACTATTGTCCATCAGTCATCCAGAATATGGATGCTATCACTCCCTAGTTGCACATTTTCCTTACCAAACAGGTTTTGGCATCTTCCAACAGATTTTGTCTTCTTAACGATCCTTTCGGTAAGAGACGAATGTTTGATTTTCCGACACCTTTGAAGAATGACTCACAGTTTCGAGATGTTCTGTTCTTGGAGCTTCAATGTGAAAAATTTGAATTACATTGATTGTATGTAATGAGAACTTCTTTTTTAATTGCTAGAAACACTCAGGACATTACTTTCTGTCAGAATAAGAGGGTGTCAATTTAAATTTTTGAAAATTAACGTTTTAAAAAAAAACTTGCATATTCATAATGACAGGTACATACGTCTATAGGAACAACTGTAGACTGCTCAGCAAATTCTACGATCAAGAAAATTTTGACTAATCTGTGAAATAACTTAATATGTACACTTTTGTTCTGTTTCCTTTGATTTTTGATTGACAAAAAATGATAAATCTCAGATCTAAAACTGACGTAGTATCAACTGTCATTTGGAGAACAGAGATCACAATCTTTACAGACATTTGTATATAACGGACTTCCTATTTTCGGTTCTGAAAGTCCTGACTGATAATTTTAACAGTGTTCACCCTACTCCTCAGCTCTCAGGCCTGTGTAAATAGCGCAAATTTCCATACCCCCATTTGAGCCTTTTGAAAACTTGATTTCCCTGTCTGTATCTTGAAGATTATCTCTGTGTACCGTCTCTGCAGCTGTCACATTGCATTCCTCGCTCTGTTCTATTACCCTAATGCATTTTGTATGCTTTGAACTGCTGGTATTGCTCACAAAACAAAACTTTTCACTGTGTCTAGGTGCACATGGCAATAATAAATCGAATCAAATCAAAATTAAATCATCCCTAATTTTTTGAATTCCATGTAATAAACCCTAGTTTGTTTAATATCTCCTTGTAGCTTAGACCTTGGAGCTAGGTGTCATTCTGAATGTCATTCAAATCTTCCCTGCTGTCTCTCCAAGTCCAATATGTCCTCTCTCCAGTATTTTAGCTATCATTTTAAAATGAAATCTGTCAGACATGAGCTAACCTTTAGACATCCACATTAAATGAAAAATTTAAGGTATTGGTCGTGCTCTTGATTATAGGAGCAAGCCATTTCCTAATGACAGATAAAAAATAACTTATCCATAATTGCCTGGCTTCCCTACAGAAAATAGGGAAACAAGGACAATTTTTAAATCTAAAAAATGGTTACTTAATTAAGAATATTTTGCAGAATTATAATTCCCACATTTTGCATTCGATCTATACAACCTGGTTTTTCATGTTTTCTCTATCTAGTTTGCAAGGCTTTATTCTTTTTCTACACATTAACTTGCATAACATAGCGGACAAAAATTTTAAGTCATACTCCTCGAACTTCCACGACAATTATTTCAAAGTTAAGATTAATAAGAGGCCAAGGTAGGAGAATCAGATTGCAAACAGTGCAACCTTGTCAAGCCTTTCTCCTCCTGGAGACTTACTTAAAATAAAGCAAAACATCTACAGGCAACTTGTCTTTGTCTGGCACATTTCCTTTCGAGGTTAGTCGAAAAAACATGCAACTGAGCTGTAAAACAAAACAGGAAATTAATAGTTACTAAAAAAAAAACCATCTAGACTGTCCAACATTGACCCAACAATCTAAGTGTGACTTGTACCTTCTCCTGATTAGATGGAAACCAATGATTAAAATTTTGGCTTCTTGGATCCTGACTTACATGTAGTGCTGTTTCAAATGCTTCGAATGGTAATGTCAAGAATCAGAGCACTAACAGTGCAACATGGGTTCCTAAGCAGTGATACTAGAAAGATTTACCAAACTGCAGTTGTTCTATTAAAAGCATTATAACATTTATCAACAATAGTAGGGCTTGTAAACAAAAACAAGTTGTACTATTAAAGAAAAACGTAACTTCACTTTAGGTCATAGAGTCATAGAGACACACAGCATGGCAAGGGACCCTTTGGTCCAACTAGTCCACACCAACTGTGTTCCTATAATAAACCAGTCCCACCTGCCTGCATTTGGCCCATATCCCTCCAAACCTTTCCTATTCATGTACCTGTCCACGTTTTACATGTTGCAATTGTACCCGAATCCACTATCTCTTCTGGCATGTCATTCCATATATGTACTTCTGTGTTAAAGAAGTTGCCCCTCTTGTCCTTTTTAAAACTTACCCCATCACCTTAAAAATACGCTCCTTAGTTTTGAAGTCCTCCACTTTCGGAAAAAGACCCTTGCTATTCACCTTATCTATGCCCTTCAGAATTTTATAAACCTCCGTGAGGTCACCCTTCAATTTCCTAGGGTCCAACCTATCCAGCCAATTTTTATAACTCAAACCCTCACCTGAGCATAGTTTCCATTTAGTTATCACTAAATTCCAAGACATAGGTGAAGCTGGAGCCCTTAATTGTGAGGAACAGACCCTCCCACGTACACTAGTATTTACTGCACTACCAGAAATGCTGGTAATGCTGAATATGCCCATTAGTATTTTAATGAGAGTGGACACACCATCTGACATATTACTTGCACTCAAAGTCTTAGCAACACTTTTAATTTCCATAATGTACTGGAGGGTTTGGGTGCACAGGAAATGTTAATCACCCACTTTTTTCCAAAAATGTAAGAAGAATGTTCTTGGGGATAGAAAGTAATGAGGTCAATGTTTGAATGTTGAGTAAAAGAATATATGAGCGTTTGGAACATCCAGCGCTGGCCAAACATACCAAGTTGAGTATTGCTAACAGGTACTGTCTCAATCCCCAGTCTGTCAAGCAAGTCACTTTGACAGTTAATTTTTACTCTGAAATCAACTCGAAGTTAATGGTCAATGAATATAGTTAGGGTTTCTTCCCAACAGGATTTTTAATGAATGACCTCACCTGACTTTCATCAAGCATAGCCCCCTTCCCCTTCATTGCTTGAACGAGCTGAAGAAAATTTGTAAAATTCAGATCTTTGACTGCACCACAACTGAAACCTTGCAGAACTGAAGGTGAGAATCTGGAACAGACAAAAACATTGTCAACCCAATTGAATATTTCACTTCCTTCATACAGGAATTAGCTTGTTTGGCTTTACAGCTTCTGCACTCGAAGCTCGTGATTGAAGCAGCTATTGTAAGATTGCACATTTACAGACATTTTACAAATTTATTCAGGAGATGTGGGCTTCGCTGACTCAGCCAGCATTTACTGATCATTCCTTGTTGCCAAAAGAAGGTGATGGTGAGCTGCTTTCTCGGACCACTGCACTCTGTCCAGTGTAAGTGGACCCACAATGACATTAGGGCTGGAATTCCAGGACTTTGGTCCAGTGACATGGACAGAATGTTAACATATTCTCAAGTACAGATATTGGGTGCTTTGGAGGGGAACCTTTAGGTGGTGATATTCCCATTGCCCCTATCCATCTAGATGGTGGTGGTCATAGGCATGTAAGGTGCTGTCTGAGAAATGTTGGTGAATTTCTGTAGCGCATATAGTAGATGATGCACACTGCTGCCACTGTGCAGTGGTGGTGAGGGAATGCATGTTTTTGTACTGGTGCTAATCCAGCAGCTGCTTTTTTCTGGACGGTGTCAAGCTTCTGAACAGTTATTGGAGCTACACCCATCCAGGGAAGTGAAGATTATTTCATCACACTCCTGACTTGTGCTTTGTGGATGATGGTCAGGAGTCAACTGAGTTTCTTACTGCAAGATTCCTAACCTCCAAACTGCTCTTGTAGCCATTGGCTAGTCAATTAATTTCTGGTGTATGGTAACCCCCAGAATGTTCATAGTGGACAATTCAGCGATGGTAACACCATTGAATACCAAGGGGCAATTCTCTTTTTTTAGGAGATGGTGATTGCCTGGCATCTGTGTGTTGCACAAGTTAATTGCCACTTGCCGGTTTAAGCCTGCATTTGAGCATGGACCATTTCAGTGGTCTCAGTATTTTCACCACGTTCTCTTTTAATGACATATTACATACAATTACATAGACATACAACACAGAAACATATTTCTTTTGGCCAAACTAATCAATGTTGATATTAACAATAATGCACAAGTCTTTTCCCATTCCATCCAAGTTGCAAGCTCTCTCTCTATTCGACTTTCTTTCACATACTTGTCTAACTCCCTTTAGAAGTACATAAAGAAGGATTCGTCAAACTGTGAGTCAGAACCTGCACTGGGGTGACCAGCCAATTATTTTGAGGTTGCAAACTCTGAGGCAGCAATTGGTACAACTGACCTTTGGGCTAATGCTAACAGTGCCTTTAAAATCTCGCAACTATTTGTTTTAAAATTGTTAGCATGGAAGAACCAAATGGATGAAACATCTCTTGCTCTGGCCTGCTCAAATGACTCTACGCCTCCTCACTTCCTTCACTCTCAGTTCTGGGATATCAGCAAATTACAAGCAACAAAAGAGGTCACAATCGAAAACAGTTTGTGAAATATTGACCTGGCTCAGTGGTCAGCATTGCTACCTCAAAACACCAGGGACCTGGGTTCAATTCTACCTTTGGGTGACTATCTGTGTGGAGTTTGTACATTCTCTTGGTATCTGTGTGGGGCAGTTCAGGTGGATTGGCCATGCTCGATGGCCCATAGTGTCGAGGGATGTGTAAGCTAGGCAGATAGAGTTACAGAGAAAGGGCAGGAAGGTGGGTATGGTGGAAGGCTCTCTGGAAAGTGGGTGTGGGCTCAGTGGTCTGCTCCTATAATGTAGGGATTATATGATTCCATTTATTGCAAACAATTCTCATTGAGAGTGCTAATTTCTAACAGCTATGGATAAAGAAATTTTCTATATTAGATTTACTATTGACAACAATGGACTTAAGGCCTCTCATTTTGTATTTGCCCAAAAATAGAAACATTCTTTCTGTATCTAGCCTGTCCAATCTATTCAAAACATAATAGGTCAGAAAAAAGCCCAACTACTTAAATATTCTCATAGTTTTAAACTCTCAGTTCTAATGCTCTTTGAACAATTTTTTTGTTCTTTTTCTAACACATAAGTCCTCCTTCACAGGTGGGAGATCAGAACTATATGCTATTTAAATGTGACCAGGCCAGAGTCCCAAAAATGTAACATAAACATCTAATGAAAGAGAAAAAGAGTATAATTTATTTATGATGTCTTAAATGCTAGTATCCCTGAGCAAACATCTCACCGTAACTTTGACATCTTTCTTAAAGTAAGGTGCCCAAACATTCTAATTGCAACCTAACTTATGATTTGTATAGATTTAGCATCATTTCTTTCTTTCTTGTACCCTTTATTCCTGTTTACACAAACTACAATTCCATAGTGTTGGCTGACATGCGATCTATTATCATGTGCAAATATTACTCACATGTCATAATCATTACTGCTTTTCACAACACTTTCAAAAAACACGGCAGCCTGAGGATAAAAGCATAGGAGAAAATATTGAAATGTTACTGATTAACTGCTTTAACACAAGTGCTTAAACATTTTTTTGCATGTTGACTGCTAAGACATCTTTGAGATGCAATTTCACTTGTTGATTAATTCCATGTTTTGAACATATGCATTCCATTATGTTACATAGATAAAGCCTGCAATGTCAATATCAAAGCATGTCAGCTGTGGGCATCGAAGCTCCTGTCGTTCCAATACACTGGCAGGGCCTGCTTCCAAAGTGGGTGATACAGAAAGCGGAAATGATGTTCTCAAAATTCTCCACTTGTCACATAAGTGGATGTAAATCCATGGACAGTGCATTAAAGATTTTCCGATGAACCATCTGCTGTGCAAACCTGGATCAGTGTAATCTCGGGCTAGGAAAGTATTGAATAAAATTCTCATTCCAGAGACCAGAACACAATCCAGACCAACACATCAGTGCAGTACTGATTGAGCGCTGCATTCTGTCCGAGGGACAGTTGTACCATCTGAAGGATAAACGTGAATTTAAACCAAGACTTTTTCTGTTCTCTAAGGTGGGCATAGAAGGTAGCACTATCTTGAAGAGGTGCGGATGTGTTGTCACTGATGTCCTGGCTAGTATTCAGGTCCCAGTCAACCAATTATCTGATCATTTATCTCATTAATGTTTTCTGCTGTGTGCAGTTTGCTTGTCACATTTCCTATATGAAAGAAATGACCAAGCATGTCAAGAGTATTTAAGGTTTGGTAAAGAACTGTACAAGTACACCATTCTTCAGCTGTCATTGCATTTATAGTCTTCCAATCTAACTTATGGCACTTTGGCTCAGTCTCATCTGCACTGGCTGAGCTTTAAAGCAAATTGTTTGAGAGGCAGCATTTATTGCCAGTCCCTAATTGCCCTTGAGAAGGTGGTGGCATCCTAAAACCACTTCAGTTGGAACACGGTGACAGACGGTGACAGACAGTGCTGGCAGATAGGGAGCACCAGGAATTTGCCCAAACAACACTAAGGGGAACAAAAACTGCTGGAAAAGCTCAGCAAGTCCGACAGCATCCATGGAGAAATCAGAGTTACTGTTTCGGGTCAAGTGACCCTTCCTCAGAACTAAAGGGGGTTTATTTCTGAGTCTAGATGGCGAGTGGCCTGGAAGGACACTTGCAGGTGGTTTTCCCATGCAGTTCCTGCATTTGTCCTTCTCGATGGTGGGGGTCACAGGTTATGTTTTCCATTTGCCATACCTCTGCCCACATGAATCATCATTTTAGCTCAACTTACAAGTAAACATGTCCATGTATTTTCTGTACGTATGGCCCTTTCTACATTTAGTGTCTCTTAAATGTAGAATCCAACTCTGGTAGGTTCCATGCCATTATTTTCATCCTGATTTTATGCAATAATAATGGGTTGGTAACTCATCATCTGGTCTTCCTGTCTTTACTGCATTTTTGTGCCTGCACTGCAGGAAAGCTATTTTTAAGGAACTGACTGAATCTTTAAAATGCGCATTAAATTATCAAGTATTCTTTCCCCAAATAAGTATCATTTCACACTTCAAAAAGACTATAATAATTTACCTGACTGGGAGCCCACTGCTTGTCGTTGACGTCACTGAGGCCTAAGTTTGAGTTTAGCAGGACAGGGGGGACCTCTTTGGCCAGAACAGATGGAATGTTCTTCACTGTTTGTACAGGGTCTTCCACATTCCGCAACACCTCAATAACAAGGAAACAGAACAGTATTTAAATGCAAATCCACCACATCCTGTGAGCAACGTCTGAGGTAAAAACATTCTTGACACAACAGCTTTTGTGCTCCAGAGATGCTGCTGGGCCTGCTGTGTTCATCCAGCCTCACATTTTATTATCTTGACACAACAGCGTTGGCTTTGGGAAAATATACACAGCAGTCAGAAGAAAATTAGATTTTACATCGATTCTGTTAAAGTTGATTGTGCACTATGAGTCACTCACCTGCAGAACACATATCGATTGTAGAGGCTGTGGTGCTGCTCCAATATTCTCAACAAATGTTAAATTTGAGATTAAACTGATGAAGATCCCAGGATTGATACCTTGGAACACATTGCTTGGAATACCAGACACCAAGGTTCCTAGCTTTTGCAAATTCTCCTTGTTATTGACCTAGTTTTTGAAAACAAAAGAGACAAGTCAATTCAAAACTGCTCAGAAGTACAGTGGACACTTTTTAAACATGGCAATCCACATTTTTTTTAAGAAATAGAGGGCTGATAAAGCCAAAAATGGCTATGGTTGCATGTAAATTAAGTCGCTGCTAGAGAGAGAGAACCATGGATTTTCACACGGTGAATGTGAAAGGAGCTTCAAACAACAGACCTTTAAATGAGGGCTGAGGAAAAGGTGAGTTACATTAGATTGGACTGTGATATCTTGTTACTACAAAGTCAAGGAAGGGCCAGTGGATCCCTGCTCGAGAGCAAGGCACCTACTCAGAATTATGTTCCACACTGCTGACACATTGTATTTTTACCACTGAAGAATACACAAGGAGAAAGGTTAAAAAAACCAGTTTCAACTCTGCTGGAATGTACTGTAGGGATAGAATACTCATGCCTAGGTTCAAGCATTCGCACGCTGTGACAGTTACAATTGAAGAACTATCCCCGAGGTAACGTTGTGTTGCAGGTAAAGACCTTTGCTAGCTCCGTCCTGCAAACTAGTTGCAAAGGAAACAAATCTCTCCCAAATTGAATGTTGGAATTCAATCACAGACGAAAAAAATCAGAACTACAGAACTCAACTAATCTGAAGATTTAAGTGTCAAGAAACCAAGTGGTCAACTTACCAATGTCAACGCTATCGGTAACTCCACGGCAACAGCTACAACAGTAAACTATCTGCTCTTCGTGAACAAATCAAAGGCCGATCAGTTTTTTTTTTAATAAGCACTTTATTCTTTAGGACTCACCTCTTATATCTAAGATATGTGCATATGCGTCATAGGATGTCTGCAGTGTGGAAGCAGGCCATCAGTACACACCGATCTTCTGAAGAGCATCCCAATCAGACCCAACCCCCTAACCTACCCTTGTATTTCCCATAGCTAGTCCATCTGGGCAATTTACCATATCCAATCCACCTAACCTGCATATCTTTGGACTGTGGGAGGAGACCCACACTGACACAGGAAGAATATGCAAACTGCCCTCAAGACAGTCATTTGAGGCTGAAATCGAACCTGGATCCCTGGCACTGTGGGGCAGCAGTGCTAACCACTGTGCTGATCTAATGTGCATGCGTTTTGGTAGCATTTCTTCTGCATCTAGAAATTAATAAACTCTCTCTTTTCGTAATTCAAGAAAGCCGAGTTAAATTGGCTCCTTTTCTAAAGCAATGAGGACACTTTGTCCGGGAGCAAGGTATCTACAAAGGAAGGAATCCTTTTGGGGAACGGGTGGGGGGGGGTGGTGGTGGTGGATGGTGGCCGAATAAAGAAGTGGAGGCAGTTCATTCCCCTCACCAAGTGACCTGAGCAGTTTGGGGTATCCCATCTGGAGCCATAACAAATTGAGGAACCTCATCTGGGATCTTCTCAGAACACTAACTATTAGAACAAGAAAGCATTCTGAACTTAAAGGAAGACAATAAGATCATCTGAATTGGTTGTGAGAGTTTAAGTCCAAAATAACAAGCGATTTTTTTTTTTTCCCCCTGCAACCGGTAGTCCCTATTTCAAATTAGGTTCAGGACAGAAAGGTATTATTAGTCTCCAATTCACATTCGCAATTAAACATCGGAAGAAATGGATTTAAAAGGCCGACTGCAAAATACAATCAAACGCACTACCACAACAAAGTAAGATGGCGGCCGTCATCAAGAAAGGAAATCCTGAGTCTCCAAATAGGTGCACAAAACAGTGTCTAAAATTTCATCTCTTAGTCAAAGCTGTTGTAAAGAATTAAGAACATAGTAACAAGAGTGGTCCATCCTACAATGTACTCCCTTAAAGCCAAAATATCCCGTTTAATGTGTGGTAACCAGATTTGCTCATCCCAAGTGGAATCTAACCAGCGTTTTGGATATGTGCTGCATAACATCTCCATGCTTGTACTCCAGTCCAGTAGATACAGTGACCAGCATTCCATTAACTTTCTTAATTATTTTCTGTGCCTGTTCATTATGTTTTAAAGATCTATGCACCTGAACCATCCAGTCTTTTGGACATCTACCGTATTTAAATCCATACCATCTAGAAAGCACCTTGATCTACCCTTTTATTTGGTTCAAAATGGATAATGTCGTACTTGTTCATATCAAACTTCATAATCTGCTGTTTTACCATTTTGCTTAGTCTACCAATCCCTCTTTGTAATTATATGCTATCATCTGCAATGTCTGCATTGCGCTTAACTTTGTGTCATCAAATTACAAACTAATCTGCAGTTGTATGTTGTTGTAAATGAGGAACCAATGACGTGCAGCCATTTATAAAATTGTCCCTTACATCCTTTTAAATTTTAGACATTGATAGGAGGCAGGTACATACAACAATTCATCAGCCTGGTTACAGAATGAGAATACGCTCAAAGTTTCTGCAATCCATTCTCGAAAGCCCTGCCCAATTGTCCTTTCCACTGAAGTGACAGCAGAAGAAAATCAGGCAAGGTAGCAGATCCAAATTCACCACTTTTACACCATCATTCCAATTTAAAATTACTCCCAAGGCCTCCCACATCAAAGTGACAAGAAACAGATAGCATAATTATTATAATCATTATAATAGTTATCTTCATTCACTTATTCAGCTCTTTATCCAAGCAATATCTTATCTTGTGTTATTTTTGGCCATTACCTGGAAGCCATTTTTAAGTAACTTAGTTACAATTGCTTTAGCCTGGCCCAGATTCCATCTTTTGACTTGACCCAGGGTTGGCAGAGCTTCCTGCAGAATGTTCGCTTCAATACCTCTAATCTGGGACAATGACAGCCCAAAAGCTGCTTGTCCCAAACTATTCAGAGTGATGACTGAGAAGTTGTTGAACTTGCTGACCAAGAAGATTGCGAGCTGAAAGTAAAGATAGCTGGCATTAAGGCATGAAAGTCTTGCAAAACATATTCTGAGAATAGGCTGGCTATAGTCATTTTATACTAGTGAGCCTTCCATGACATTGGTCTTGGACAACAAGGTGTAGAGCTGGATGAACGCAGCACGCCAAGCAGCATCAGAGGAGCAGGGAGGCTGACATTTTGGGCCTAGGTCCTCTCCAGTATCTCAGATTCTCCAGCTTCTGCAGTTCCTACTATCTCGTGACATTGGTCTTGATAAGTGAGAGAGTATACTGTTTTATAACAGCACAAAAATATTGCAAATGTGAATGATAATGTTTAAATGACAGTTTTTTTTCTAGGACCTCACTACTTGAAAGGGTAAAGGAGACAGAAACACCCAATTCACTTAAAAGATGCACTTCAAGCACCACAACTTGCATTGCTACAGACCAAATGCTGGAAAGTGGGATTAGATTGGGCAGCTCGTCTTTCCCCAGCAAATGATGGGCCAAGAAGCCTCTTTCTGTGCTGTTAACATCCTCAGAGACTATTCTAAAATTGTTGAACATTAATAACTGCTCACAGAAAGTCTGCACTTGTTTGATTGGTGATCAATTAATATTTTGGTGACCATGTTCGGACTATAACCGATAAATTGAAGGTATTTTGCTGAAAACACTGAATGGTCAGATAACTTGAATTAAGTAACTGTAAATTAAGAGAAATAAAGGGGTCAGTTAGCTCATACAATTAGACTGTGATGTAGAATGATAGTGTGGGCTGTGATTATTAAAGGAGATTTGTCTCCTTGCCTTACACTCAATGGGGAGTGCTGCCAGTCAAGTGATGTGAGAGCATATCTCTCTAAAGAAAAATTATCCTATGGTTACTTGTGGACCATGGCTAATTACCCAGCCAAATTAAGAGGAGCAGGTTTCAGTCTTGGAAAGTTGCTGTAATTCCCAAGAAACAAAAACTTGGTCACATTATAGCAGGACCCCGGCAACACCAAATCAGCAGCCCATCTGACATCAGCACTGAAGTCAAGGAAATAGATCAATCAGAGAGTAAAGTGGTTTACCAATTTATATTAGGCGTTCTGCAATAATGTCAAAGATTAATTTCACTTCTGCTACATTCCAGAATGCTTTACAAAAGGACACATGCAACCTTTAACGAACATTCGAATGCTGAATACTACCACATGACACACGAGACTGCTTATAGACCTCTGCATGAATCCATCTGTTAACACTTTGTAAATAAACCTATTCTCCCAACTCTCCTTGGAGTGTGCTTTGGGGCTCCACTTTATATTAGGTAACAGACAGAAATGTTTAAAAGGCAAGGAATCAGCACTTAGTAACAGAAGGTGAGAGTATCTATGACCGTCCTTTGCATCTGTCACTCTGTAAACAGGGTTTCCAAACATTGCTGGTGAATTAGGAAAATGCCAAGGGAATTCTCAGTTATAAATTCTGAACACACAATCATATTGGTTATTTCCAAGGACTGTGATTTTCATCAATGAACTAATGGATGGCTAGGTAACCAGGTTAATGGATTGGTTCACTTTTATAGCAGATCAGACAATCCCTTAACAAAAATTGTAGGAATATGGTACTGAAAATCTGAAGCCTGGTTAGGAATACCACATGGAAATGTGGTCAGTTTATTCACAGATACCTGATGCTAAAAATTGTGACAAAGATGACGACAACATCTTTGAAAATATTGTCATAGCACCTAAAAAGTTGACAACTCAAACAGCCTTGAATAAACTCAGAGCACAATGGGGTTGGTCTCAAGAATTAGATGTACAACATCAAAACTTGTAAATATCACACATCTTGGGGTGTGATGAGGGACAAATGTTACAAAATACAGGAAGCCATAAATAAACTTGCTGAGAGAAAACGAACTTCAATATAAACTGGAGGTGGTATGTATGAGGATTTGCTAAGAGAGTACGGAGGCCAGATACTTCTTGGAAAACAGACTGAATGAAGTGCAGGTCAAACAGATGAGTCGTTTTGATTCCCAAACCAACAAAAGGCAGCAGTGAAAGTTAATAAGGCCATCAAAAAGCACATACACAGCAAATGGACATCCTTCTTTAAACGTGTTCAAAACTGATAAGTGGAATTTTGATAAACATATATTGAGTTTTAGTCAGGCTTCAACTTTTGAGTAGTGCACACAGTTCTGATCTCCATGCACCTTGAGAGAAAAGAGGCAATGAGGACAATTTCTGAAATGTAAAATATTTATAATGATGATGGCTGAACTGAAAGTTTATTCCAATCAGGAAATAATGAACAGACTGGGGTTTCTCTTCCAGAAAAGAGGAGATTGAAAAGTGATTCAGAGATAGTAGGAACAGCAGACGCTGGAGAATCTGAGATAACAAGGCGTCCAGCCGGATGAACACAGCAGGCCAAGCAGCATCAGAGGAGCAGGAAAGCTCATGTTTTGGGCCTAGAGCTTTCTTCAGAAATGGGGGAGGGGAAGGAGGTTCTGAACTAAACAGGGAGAGAGGGGGAGGCGGATCAAAGATGGATATAGGAGAAGATAGGTGGAGAGGAGACAGACAGGTCAAAGAGGCGGGGATGGAGCCAGTAAAGGTGAGTGTAGGTGGGGAGTTAGGAAGGGGATAGGTTAGTCCAGGGAGGACAGACAGGTCAAGGGGGCGGGATGAGGTTAGTAGGTAGGAGATAGGGGTGGGGCTTGAGGTGGGAGGAGGGGATAGGTGGGAGGAAGGACAGGTTAGGGAAGCAGGGACGAGCTGGGCTGATTTTGGGATGCGGTAGGGGGAGGTGAGATTTTGAACCTTGTGAAGTCCACATTGATGCCATTGGGCTGCAGGGTTCCCAAGCGGAATATGAGTTGCTGTTCCTACAAACTTCAGGTGGCATCGCTGTGGCACTGCAGGAGGCCCAGGATGGACATGTCGTCTAAGGAATGGGAGGGGCAGTTGAAATGGTCGACGACTGGGAGGTGCAGTTGTTTAGTGAAAACTGAGCGTAGGTGTTCTGCAAAGCGGTCCCCAAACCTCCGCTTGGTTTCCCCGATGTAGAGGGGGCCACAATGGGAACAGCAGATGCAATATACCACATTGGCAGATGTGCAGGTGAACATCTGCTTGATGTGGAAAGTCTTCTTGGGGCCTGGGATGGGGTGAGGGGGGAGGTGTGGGGGCAGGTGTAGCACTTCCTGTAGTTGCAAGGAAAAGTGCCAGGTGTGGTAGGGCTGGCGGGGAGTGTAGAGCAGACAAGGGAGTCACAGAGAGAGTGGTCTCTCCGGAAAGCAGACAAGGGTGGGGAGGGAAAATGTCTTTGGTGGTGGGGTCGGATTGCAGATGGCAGGAGTGTCAGAGGATGATGTGTTGGATCCGGAGTTTGGTGGGGTGGTATGTGAGGACTAGGGGGATTCTGTTTTGGTTGTTACTGCGGGGATGGGGGTGAGGGATGAGTTGCAGGAGATGCGGGAGACACGATCGAGGGCGTTCTCGACCACTGAGGGGGGGGATGTTGCAGTCCCTAAAGAACGAGGACATCTGAGATGTACAGGAGTGGAATGCCTCATCCTGGGAGCAGATGCGGCGGAGGTAAAGGAATTGGGAATAGGGGATGGAATTTTTGCAGGAAGGTGGATGGGAGGAGAAGTATTCTCGGTAGCTGTGGGAGTCGGTGGGCTTGAAATGAATATCGGTTTCTAGGTGGTTGCTGGAGATGGAGACAGAGAGGTTCAGGGAGGAGAGAGAGGTGTTGGAGATGGTCCAGGTGAACTTAAGGTTGGGGTGGAAGGTGTTGGTGAAGCGGATGAACTGTTCGAGCTCCTCGTGGGTCACGAAGCGGTGCCGATACAGTCATCAATGTAACAGAGGAAGAGGTGAGGTTTAGGGCCAATGTAGGTATGGAAGGGTCCATGTAACCTACAAAGAGGCAGGCATAGCTTGGGCCCATGCGGGTACCCATGGCCACCCCCTTTGTCTGTCGGAAGTGGGAGGAATTGAAGGAGAAGTTGTTGAGGGTGAGGACGAGTTCAGCTAAGTGGATGACAGTGTCAGTGGAGGGGGACTGGTCAGATCCGTGGTGAAAATGAGGTGTTGGGGATCGGGGAATTGCAAGTTTTGGAGGAGGTGGAGGGCGTGGGTGGTGACGCGGACGTAGGTAGGGAGTTCCTGGACCAAGCAGGACAAAATGGAGTCCAGATAGGTGGAGATGAGCTCGGTGGGGCAGAAGCAGGCGGAGACAATGGGTTGACCAGGGCAGGCGGGTTTGTGGATTTTGGGAAGGAGATAGAAGCGGGCAGTGCGGGGTTGGGGAACAATGAGGTTGGAGGCTGTAAGTGGGAGGTCACCTGAGGTGATGAGGTTGTGGATGATTTGGGAGATAATGGTTTGGTGGTCAGGGTGGGGTCGAGATCAAGGAGGCGGTAGGAGGAAGTGTCGGAGAGTTGGCATCTGGCCCCGGCGATATAGAGGTCAGTGTGTCATACTACAACTGCGCCTCCCTTGTCCGTGGGTTTTATGGTGAGTTTGGGATTGGAGTGGTGGGAGCGGAGGGCTGCACGTTCTGTGGTGGAGAGGTTGGATTCGGTGAGAGGGGTGGAGAGGTCGAGGCAATTGATATCTCCATGGCAGTTGGAGATGAAGAAGTCAAGGGAGGGTAGGAAGCCTTGGGGTGGTGTCCAGGAAGAGGGGGTGTGTTGGAGGTGGGAGAAGGGGTCAGTAGAGGGAGGGTTAGACTCACAGTTGAAGAAGTAAGCATGAGGGCAGCAGAAAAACTGCTCAATGTTCAGCCGTGACCGGTATTCGTTGATGTGTGGGTGGAGGCGGACAAAGGTGAGCCCTTTACTGAGGACTGACCGTTCATCCTCAATAAGGGGGAGTTCTGGGGGGATGGTGAAGATTCAGCCGGGCTGGGTGTTGCTGTTTCCTCTGGAGCTGCTGGCTGTGGAGGCAGTGGTCGGAGCAATGTCAGCGGTGGGCGGAGTTGTGCTGGCAACTGTACTATATACTATAATGTACTATATACTGTAAATACTATAATGGCCTGTTTGAGTGTCTTTGTAATTATTAAAGGGTTTAATAGGGTAGACATAAAGAAAATGCCATAACGATGACAGTTTGAAACTTTGAGGGAAGGCCAGAAGCATGTTCCATAAGTGCAAGAGAGTCACGAATAATTTCAGGGATTCAGGAGAAACTTCTTTCCCTAAAATGGCTGTTAAGTGACTTGTTCAGGTAGGTGCTACATACACTTAATTGTGGTTCTATGACCATACAAAATAGTCACCCTAAACCTTGGGATTGGCTAGAAATAAGAGAGTATGCAACATAAGTATTTAATAGAAACCACCTCAGTCTGTACTGAATTATTGAAGTCAGGTGTTACTAACCTTTAAAATATAAGGATTACAACAAAATAATTAAAGGGACTACTGAAAGCTAAAATACTATACTGACGAAATTGTTTTCACTCAAGATTTCAGTGTAGACCTGTTTCAAGCTTAGAAAAAGATTCCCGTGTTTACAAATATAATTCCTTAATCACAGATCATCTTCTATATTAATATAATACAGGCAGACTCATTCAAAATTAACTCTCGCACACATGTTTTTTCCAATTTACCTTTCGTTCATCATCGCTCAGAAAAGATGTATTCCCAGTTCTGTTGAGTGGAGAAGTGAGTTTACAGACATCATTGACCTTCTTAATTATAGCCAAAGTTTCCTGCACATTCAAGGACTTAAGTGCATCAGTGCCAAGGATAAAGCAAACAAGAGAGTCTGGTAGACTGCAAAAGAGGTCAGTTACGTGTTAGGTTAATTTGTCTCCAAGAACATTGGTGCACTATATTCCTGACAAAGATGTCAAAGTCCCGCAACAAATTAATCAGAAGTAAATATGCATTGTCTTAAAAGCTGACTTTATCTATCTCACTTCATTTTCTAAGATGAATCTCCCTGACCTCTACAGATCAGATTCTTGCATGGGTGGCTATTTTCAAATTATACAAGGTAAAGTTAAAGCTAAGATTCCCTAGTGGGCCCGGACCATAGGGCTGCTCTCTCATTACAGCAAGTTGACTGGTGCCATCTTAGTTGGAGAGCCACCACGCCTCTGTTAAAGGACAAGGTTGAGAAGGTGAGAACTTCATGGTAACCTCAGCCAGTGGGGAATTGGACCCACGTTGTTGGCATCATTTTTCATTGCAAACCAGCCATTCAGCCAACTGAGCCAACTGGATGGCTAGTTTGCAACACAGAGTGACAGTAATAGTACAGATTCAATTCCTATACCCCCTGAAGTTACCGCAAAGGTCTTTTCTTCTCAACCTTTCCCCATGCCTGGGGTGTGCTGATGCTCAGATTAAACCAGCACCAAGTGCCTCTCTCTCATGACAGGACAGCCCTATGGTCCTGTGGGATTATGGGAATTTTACTTGCTACATTCTACAATGTTGCCCACAACTACTCACCACAACCTTGGAGGCAGGCAATGAAATATTCCTGTGAAATGGTGTCATCCGACTCTGAAGTTTAGCGATGGCATGGCAGTGGCCTCATAACCAATTGAATGTAAAGAGGTTTGAGACACTTTATAGGGCAAAAATACACAATTGAATGGAATGCCCTCCAACTTCTTTTCATCAGCACAACACAACCTCCATTCCTCTATGAGTTAGGGATGTAAGTGCAGTGATCATGTTGACAAGCAACGCAAAGATTGTAGGGCAGAAATTCATTCACAAATTCCCTTTGGGCAGACATTGTTGGTTTGATCAGGGAAATAAAAATTCCACTAGACTGTCCAGATTTGTTTCACATGGATCAATTTATCAGTAGTCATCAGCAGAGCATTTTGCAAGACAGGACGTTTTAGGATAACTTTTATTAGGTTGAGCTAATTTTGTTTTGTTAGTTTACTGGATGAGGGGATCACTGTTCGGGCTAGCAATTATTGCCCATCTCTAATTGCCCAGTGGGTAAATAAGAGTCAACCATTTACTGTGGGCCTGGAGTCACTTGTAGGCCAGACTAGATAAGATGGGCATACATAGCACAGTGTGGAGCTGGAGGAATGCAGCAACAGAGGAGCAGAAAAGCTGACGTTTTGGATCAGGATCCTTCTTCAGAAATGAGGTGAGGGAAGGGAGCTGGGAAATAACGAGAGAGAGGAGGAATGGGACTGGGCAAGGTAGATGGGATGGTGAATGGTGAGTGCAGGTAGGGAGTGGTGGAGATTGGTCAGTGAGGTGGGAGGAGCGGATAGGTGGGAGAGAAGATGGACAGGTCAATGAGGTGGGGATGAGTGGGAGGGCTGGTCATGGGATGAGGCCAGAGTTGGAGAGCTGTTACTCACTTAATTGACTTAAATTATAATAAAAATCTATCAATTTATCAATACTCTGTGTACTACATTTACTGATCTTCCTGTTTCTTCAATCAAAGTTGTGCATAATTTAGAACACCCCTAGTGTTGTTGGATGGTACGCTGAGCTGACTGGTTTTCATGCAAAGGTTTTGTCTCCTTTCTAAGTGATATCGTCAGTTCTGTGTAGCCTCCACTGAAGCGCTGTTCTGTCCAGCTCTGAATTTATATGCTCTGGTCTGTCATGCTGGGCAGTCTTGTTCCTAGTTTTGTACTGAAGTGGTATGTAGATGGGGTCTATTTCAACAAGTTTGTTAATTGCATCGGTGGTTGAAGACCAGCCTCCAGGAATTCTTGGGCTTGTCTTTGTCTCACTTGTCCTTGTGCTGTCACTTTGTCCCAGTCAAAATGACGTCCTTCTATGTTGGAGCGTATTGAAATGAAGGAGAGTTTGGCGTGCTGATTTGCGCGAGTTGGTGTTCATGTATCCTGGTGGCGTGTTTCCTGTCCATTTGCCTTATGTAGTGTTTCTCGCAGTTGCTGCATGGTATTTTATCAAGCACATTTGTTCTGCTCATTGTGGGTATGGGGTCTTTCATCTTTGAGAGTAACTGGTGAAGTGTGTGTTATCCTTATTGCAAGAGGTTGGAGGAGTCTTGTAGTCAGTTCTATGCATTAAACGAACTGTAGCATGGCCAGTGTGTTTAGGTGTACAGTCTTCTTGGTGTATTTGTTTATCAGGCATTGGCAGATGAAGCTGTTAGGATAACTCCTGTTTGCAAAGACTCTGTATAGGTGTTCCTCTTCATTTTTGCACAACTCCGGGGTGCTGTAGTTTGTTATTGCTTGTTTAAACAGAGTGTTGACATAGGCCTGTTCGTGGACGCTGGGGTGGTTACTGCTGTAATTCAGGAGGCCTGGTTTGCAACCACTGATGCAATTACCAAACAGGTTGAATTAGACCCTACGTACGTACCACTCGGGTACAAAACCCCGGAAACAAGACAGCCCACCATGACACACCAGATCTTATAAATTCACAGCAGGACAGAACAACAGCACTTTAACGGAGGCTAGACAGCACTGATGACTTCACCTAGAATGGAGACTAAATGTTTGGGTGAAAACCAATGGGCTCAGTGAACCAACCAACAACTCCAACCACAACCTGAGCTACGCATCTTCGTTAAAACATTAGAACACTCCTATTAAATCGTCCGTGAGCCATCTCTGCTGTAAGGAGAAAAATCCCAGATTACCTCAACTCTCCATATGCCTGACGTCCCGCTGCATTCTATTTCAGTAAGCCTCCACAACACCCTGTCCAAATCAGCTTTAAGGTGCAATATTTTCAAAATATTACTTTATTTTTACTCCAGCAAAGTTAGCACACAACATACCTGGTAGTATTAACAAGCGAGTTGTTTTTCAATAGCAAGTTAATAAAGAATCTTGTGATTTCAGTGGATAGCATCAGTTTTTCAAAAAGAGCCTGATTTGTAGGGTTTGCCACAAACTCTTGAAGCTGCAGAGTTAACATAAATTACTTATCAAATAACACACTATTTTCATTCCTTACTGAAAATAAAGGTTCAACATTTGCTGGGCAATAAAATGTTTCGCAGTAGCGCTGAACAGAAACTGAGGGCTCAACTTTTGTGGAATCAGGGAGACTCAGAAGAACTTTAAAAATGGCAATACGGGGCCCAGATCTAAAGGTTACACTCTCATTCTGGCACATATAATTTCCACGGCAAGGGAAAAGGAGGCAGCATGTGAAGAAAACCCCCAAAAGAATGTCAACACCATTCTGTAGACAGTCACATTTCCAAATGACTGCGGCTCCAAATGAAGAGGTTTATAAGGCTGTAAACTGAACCCCTCAAAATTTGATCACTGGTCGGACATATGCAGTTCAATAACAGCATCTTAGAATCCATACCGTGTGGAAGCAGGCCATTCCACCCATTCAATCCAAGCTATGGAGAGCCAGCTGAGAAATTTTAAGAGAAAGATTGAAGGATTGTGTAAAAAAAAATCTCTTATCCGATCATAAAAAATAACAATCTCCCCACAGAAATTTGACTGAACTAAATAGCTCAGTCTGCACTGAACTGGAACAGGGCTATCAAAGCATAATACCCGAACTGTTCCTTGGTGACAATCTCTTTTTTTTTAAACCAAGTTCTGAGTTTAATGCAACTTTTCAATGATACTAAGCCCTATACCAGGCTATGACAGTTCGTGACTTTATTGTTGGCCTTATTTATGTTGGTAAATTTTTATGATTAGTGGCTAAAAAAGGTGCATTTGCACAGTCCAAATTGTATGCTTTAAGCACTGAGGTATGAACATTGCACTAGCTAATGCTCACAAAAGCCGGCTAGTCACACATTGGCAAGCGAGTTCTGAAAGCAAGACAACAAAATGTGAGGCTGGACGAACACAGCAGGCCAAGCAGCATCTCAGGAGCACAAAAGCTGACGTTTCAGGCCTAGACCTTTCTTCAGAAATGGGGGATGAGTTCTGAAATAAATAGGGATAGAGGGGGAGGCAGACTGAAGATGGATAGAGGAGAAGTTAGGTGGAGAGGAGAGTATAGGTGGGGAGGTAGGGAAGGGATTGGTCAGTCCGGGGAGGACAGACAGGTCAAGGGGGCAGGATGAGGTTAGTAGGTAAGAAATGGAGGTGCGGCTTGAGGTGGGAGGAGGAGATAGGTGAGAGGAAGAACAGACTGGGGAGGCGGGGACGAGCTGGGCTGGTTTTGGGATGTAGTAGGAGGAGGGCAGATTTTGAAGCTTGTGGAATCCACATTGATACCATTAGGCCCGAAACGTCAGCTTTTGTGCTCCTGAGATGCTGCTTGGTCTGCTGTGTTCGTCCAGCCTCACATTTTGTTGTCTTGGAATTCTCCAGCATCTGCAGTTCCGAGCTCTGAAAGCAAATCAATTTTACCAAGAGTCAGTCATATCTGTGCTTATATTAGTATACATACCTGGGTCTCACCATCAAAGAAAGACTGAAGATCAGTCAGTGATATTTGATTCAGAAACAGTCCCAGGTAGTCAACAAACCAGGCAGTAGAGTTCAGAACTGGATCACTTGCATTGTAGCATTTGGGTTTGGGTTCTGCAACGTAAACATTACACTGATAACTACAGAAAGCTTGGGACCCATCTTCAGAAAGTAAAACCGCATTGATTTAAAGCAATTATCGCACAAAATTCAAAATATATTCTCCATTTTTTTGCTAAATCAGTTTCTCATCTCACCATTCCCTTCAAAGCTGCAGCACGGTGGCTCAGTGGTTAGCAATGCTGCCTCACAGCGCAAGGAGCTCAGGTTCAATTCCAGCCTCAGGCAACTGTCTACATGGAGCCTGCACAATCTCCTCATATCTGTGTGGGTTTCATCCAGGTGCACAGGTACCCTCCCACAGTCCAAAGTTGTGCAGTCTAGGTGCCCATTGTGTCCAGGGAGGTGCAGGCTTAGTGGATTGCCAATAAAATGCAGGGTACATAGACAGGGTGGAGCGGAGCGCGGGGGTAGGGATGGCCTGGGTAAGATGTTCTTTGGAGGGTCGGTGTGAGCTTGATGGGCTGAATGGTTGTACACTGTAGGGTCTCTATGATTCACTGCAAATCATTTTTGTTAAGAACAGTGATTAAACTTAAGTTCTAAGGAGTGCAAACTGGTCCCTCATACTGGAAAATTACTCCATTCACAGAACCAACAACAGTATGCAGACAATCAAAGAAGATGACAAGTACATCATCAACAAATGACTAAAAACGGTTCTAATCGAGGACTTTGATAGTGCTGGTCAAATGCTAGGAGGCGCGAGCCTGTGGTTCAACAGTAGTTTTTACAATTAGGAATCAGAAGATACAAGCTATGAACCACACTGCAAATTCAAGACTGACATCCAGCAGGATTAAACACATCACATGGGTATGGGTTCCACTCCCTTTACACCACATGACAAACCAGCATGTTGAATGGCACGGATAATTGTAGTTAAGATGGAGCATTTATGTTAGGCAACAATAAAAGGCTACATGAAATGGGTGTTTTCTAATTATAAACAAATGCATTCCTGTCATGGCAATAAAGTACAGGTGGCCATTAATGCGAATAATCAAGTACAAAATACAATTAAGAAGAGATCATACAGTCCTTGAGCCAGTATCCCCATTCAAAAAGATACTGAATGGTCTTTGACCAGAACTCCACTCCTAACATGATTTTGACACCTCTAATTTCCTTTCAACTCCAACTCCAACAAAGTCTTGCTTATACTCAATGTGTGAACACCCAACGAAAGCCCTCTTGCAGTAGAGAACTTTAGATATTCACAACTCCGAATGAAGGAATCTCTCTTCAGCTCAGTCTGAAGTCACTCTCTTTTTCCTGATGCAAACTTTTCAATACAAATCACAAAGCAATTCAAGATTATAGTACATTTATTCCATAAATACAATACTTTAAAAGTGAAAAACTACTTTTATTACCTTGTTGTAAATAAATTTTGATCCCATTATAGATTTCTCTCCGTTTGCTAGAAGTCATCTTACTGTAGAGGGTGTTCAATGTTCTCACACTAAATGTGAAATTTAAAAATACGTTAACACTTAATCTTTTCATTGGGTATTATTGCAAGTTTTATCTTAAAAGACAAGCGAAGAAAATAAATGTCCAATAATATGATGAAAAAGAAAAGCAAATTGCAATTTGGATCTCTATGCTCCCTCCCAACATACACTCACACATTTTATATACTATATATAAATACGTTAGACATATAAGTGTGAACGGGCATAATGATAAATCGAAGATGCATTCATATTTTGGGACTTACTATGCACGACACCCCAATTCCAGACTTTCTTGGAATTTCAGAACACAATATTCTTGGCACTACACCAGAGCTACAGATTTGTAAAATTTAACATCAAGCCTACCAACTACTCTAGATAGGTTACTAATGAATTTTCATTATTTAGATAAGGACCTGGATTGAACAAGAAAGACAGTTTCAGCTCCATTTGCCCTATTGGTAAGGCTTCTTTTCACACTGCAGCCAATGTAACTAAAGACCCCTCCTACCCTGGTTATTCTCTCTTCCACCTGGCAGAAGCTAAAGAAGTTTGCATATAAGTATGAATAGATTCAAGAACAGCTCCTTCCCCATTGTTATTAGACGTCTCAAATTATAAATTTAATACTGATCTCACTCTCTCCACAGCCATAACATTGTATTCCTTGCACTGTTCTATCACCTTAACGCACCTTATGTGTTATGATCAGGTGGCACTGCACACAAAACTTTTCACTGTAGCTAGGTACATGAGACAATTGTAAATCAAGTCAGATCATTGTTTACACTATGTGTGACATTACGAATCAACCTGCAAACAGTCCACCAAAGATCCATTCCTTAAATAATTAGAAGTCTTTTGTAAGTACCATACGGTTCAATTTAAAAACAAAGGAAGTTTTTTTCTACCACTTCCATCATACATCCCCTCGACTCTAATTTTCTTTTCTCCAACTAACAGAGACCAACAGCAGTAAGCCTTGACCCTATTTCCACTGCTCTGCTGAGTCTGGCTTTAGGAAATTTCATAGTATTAAGTAACATCGTATTGATACTATGATTGATATAAAATGACAATTTTTCTTTCAAATAAGGGTTGTATGAACTTTCCCCTCAATCAATAATTCACATAATTGGGGATAATGATTGCATTATTCTAGGTATCTAACCAGTGGAAACAAATAAACTCCAATTTGAATTGTGTGGTTGGTTCAGAGATAATGGGAACTGCAGATGCTGGAGAATCCAAGATAATAAAATGTGAGGCTGGACGAACACAGCAGGCCCAGCAGCATCTCAGGAGCACAAAAGCTGACGTTTCGGGCCTAGACCCTCTCTGATGAAGGGTCTAGGCCCGAAATGTCAGCTTTTGTGCTCCTGAGATGCTGCTTGGCCTGCTGTGTTCGTCCAGCCTCACATTTTATTATGTGTGGTTGGTTCGCTCAGTGAGCTGGTTCATTAGTTCGCAGACATTTTGTTATGTTTAATGAAACATTCGTGAACCAATGAACCAGCTCGGCGAGCGAACCAACCACAGCATCCACAACCTGGGCAACAAATCTGCTCAAGGATCCAATGTGAATTAGAAAACATCAACAATGAAAGTGATGCAGATGCTCCCGCACCCAGATACATCTGAAGCAGAAAGTGATTAGAGTCCAGCATTGCTTATACTTACTGTTACCCACTTGGAACCAAAGTGAATTATAAGTAAATATTTTACAGGAAGTATTGATGCTGATGTAACAGCTAAAGTAGAACTGAGCAAGAAGCCTGCAAAGAACATTTCTGCAGTGATAGAAACAAATGTGAGTGTATTTACATTTTCCTGTAAGGAAAGCATGGAATTTTCAGAGTGATGTTGGAAGCCAAAAGGTCAGTTGTAATAAAAGGCAAATACGGTTGCAGTCTGACATTAAGCCATTCATCCACATTAATATCTTTGTCTTCAGACAATGCTGTAGCAAAGTGGTCCCAGAAAACCTCTAGAAATGCAACACGATTATCATCAGTCAGACGGCTCTGGAAAAGGAAGAGACATAGTTTTGTTTCAAACAGTGAAACACTCAGCTTGCTGTATAGACCTTACGTAATTTCAAAGTGAAACATTTCCCAATTTCATTCTAATTAAAAAAAAACATGTTTTCCTTTATTGATGGGATGAGGGAGCTGCTGGCTAGGTGACATTTTTTGCCCATCCCTAATTACCCAGAGGGCAGTTCAGAGTCAACTACATTGGTGAGGGCCTGAAGTCACACACAGGTCAGGCCAGGTAAACATGGCAGTTTCCTTCTATAAAGGACGTTATTGAATCCAGACGGATTTTTCTGACAATCAATGATGGACTCTTAGTCATCAGTAGATTTTTAATTCCATACTTTTTCTTGTTGAAATCAAATTCCACGATCTGCCATGGCTGGATTTGAATGTGGGTCCCCAGAACATTATCTGGGTCTCTGAATCCAGCAAGAATACACTGGCCCATCGCCTCCCCTGACATGATAATGATTGTGCTTCAAATTCTAAGTAAGATTCAGTGATCTACAAATCGGAATGAAAAATTCAAATTCTCAGTTTGTGGTATGCAAATCAAATGCTGGCTGATTGCTTCCTTTCACACTATATGCAAACATTTTCAGCAATGCCTTAGGATCTCTGAAACTGGTTAAACCAGATTCTACTCCATCACAAGGCTAGTGTTACTTTCTCATTATCTGCATCAATGTACAATTTGCAACCTTAATTACAACTAAATTTTGGATTTAATGCACTGTGGAGTATGAATGACACTCATTCTTTCACCATTTTAGCTTATCTGATAGAGAAACTCTCAGTAATGCCTTTGTTATAAAGTCAGAGTCATAGAGATGTACAGCACAGAAACCAACCCTTCATGGTGACCCGATATCTTAAATTAATCTAGTACCATTTGTTCGCATTTAGCCCATATCCCGCTAAACCCTTCCTATTCATGTGCCCATCCAGATGCCTTTTAAATGCTGTAATTGTACAAGCCTGCACCACCTCCTCAGGCAGCTCATTCCATACACACACCACCCTCTAATTTAGCAAAAAAATAGAGAACGTGGAATTTATTTTGAACTTCGTGATATAAATGTGAAGAAGTTGCCCCTTAGGTCCTGTCTAAATCTTTCCCCTCTCACCTTAAACCTACGCCCTCTAGTTTTGGACTCCCGTACACTAGGAAAAAGATCTTGGCTATTTACTCTATCCATGCCCCTCATGATTTAATAAACCTCTACAAGGTCACCCATCAGCACCTCGCCCTTCTGGACTTTGTAATCTCGTGCAATTTCTGATGTTATAAATGCATGATAAGTTGTTACAGTAGTATTCCCCATCTTACCAGTGCTGTTACTGCCCTATAGCACCCAGTTTAAAACCACCTGGTATCCTGCAGAATTTCATGTGAATGGAAAGCAAAGAAGGTGAAGATGAGATTTATTAGGGGTGCTCAGTGGAATAGATATATAGAATCAGCTTCCACTGGCAGAAGAGGCTGACCAGGGAACAGACTGAAAATTATCAGAAGAAAATAATTTTTACACAAGTTATGGCCCAGATTGAAATACCTGAAAGGGTGGCAGATGCAGGATCAGGCCATTCAACCCATCAATCCCATGATCAACATGATCATGGCTGACTGATCACTTCAATGCCTTTTGCTCAGCCCGTACCCATAATTCTGCATGCCCCACCAAATGAGGAATCTATCATTCTCTATCTTAAAGATACTCGAAGCATATTAAATAGTAACGTTCAAACTAAGATTACAGATATACATGAAAAGAAGAAACTTGGATGGCTATGTGGAAAAAACAGGGATATAGGATTGAATTAACAGTTCTTTCAAAGACCAAGCAGAGGTATAATGGACTAAACAACTTCATTCTGCGCAAGATGATTTTTTAAAGGAAGTAGCTTGCACTTAAATAGCTCCTTACACAACCTCAAAACATCCCAAGATACTTGGCAATGAATTAAGTGTTTGCAGAATGGACTTATCTCTGTTGAAGTAAATATGGCAGCTTATGTGGACGCAGTATTGTTCCAGAACAAGTCATTTGCGTTAGTTATGTCAGTGAGGAATATACATTAGACTGAACATCCGTGCACACTCCATGCAACAAAACTTCACAATCCTTGCATACCCCACTACTGCAGCCTCACAGCGCCAGGGACCGGGATTCGATTCCAGCCTCGGGTGACTGTCTGTGTGGAGTTTGCACATTCTCCCCATGTCTGCGTGGGTTTCCTCCAGGTGCTCCGGTTTCCTCCCACAGTCCAAAGATGTGCAGGTTAGATGGATCGGCCATGCTAAATTGCCCGTAGTGTTCAGGGGTGTGTGGGTTGTAGGGGGATGGGTCTGGGTGGGATGCTCCAAGGGGCGGTGTGGACTTGTTGGGCCAAAGGGCCTGTTTCCACACTGTAAGGAATCTAAACCTGTCAACATACAGGTTGCAGATATTTTTCGAATCAACCAATTCAGAGATATTTATGCACACCTCTGGAGCAAGTGGAGCTTAAACTGGGGCTCACAGCCGAGAGATAGGGATGTTACCACTGCATTACAATACCGTACATGTAGTTTTCCTCAGATTTTCTATTCAACCTTTTCAAAGATGTGATTGCACACCTCTGGTGCAGGTGGGACTTGAACCTGGATCTCCTGGCTCAGAGACCATAAGACCATAAGACATAGGAGTGGAAGTAAGGCCATTCGGCCCATCAAGTCCACTCCACCATTTAAATCATGGCTGATGGGCATTTCAACACCACTTCCCTGCACTCCCCCCGTAGCCCTTGATTCCTTTTGAGATCAAGAATTTGTCGATCTCTGCCTTGAAGGCATCCAATGTCCCAGCCTCCAATGCACTCTGCGGCAATGAATTCCACAAGCCCACCACTCTCTGGCTGAAGAAGTGTCGTCTCATTTCAGTTTTAAATTTACCCCCTCTAATTTTAAGCCTGTGCCCACGGGTCCTAGTCTCCCCGCCTAACGGAAACAACTTCCTAGCGTCCACCCCTTCTAAACCATACATTATCTTGTAAGTTTCCATTAGATCTCCCCTCAACCTTCTAAACTCTAATGAGTACAATTCCAGGATCCTTAACTGTTCATCATACGTTAAACCTACCATTCCAGGGATCATCCGTCTGAATCTCCGCTGGACACGCTCCAGTGTTAGTATGTCCTTCCTGAGGTGTGGGGCCCAAAATTGGACACAGTATTCTAAATGGGGCCTAACTAGAGCTTTATAAAGTCTCAGAAGCACATCACTGCTTTTATATTCCAACCCTCTTGAGATAAACGACAACATTACATTCGCTTTCTTAATTATGGACTCTACCTGCAAGTTAACATTTAGAGAATCCTGGACCAACACTCCCAGATCCCTTTGCACTTCTGCTTTGCGAATTTTCTCACTGTTTAAAAAATAGTCCATGCCTATATTCTTTTTTCCAAAGTGCAATACCTCACATTTATTCACGTTGAATTTCATCAGCCATTTCCTGGGCCTGAGGTAGGAACATTACAAGAACGCTACATGCAGATTTTTTTTATTTCTTTTGTATCCTACACATGTGCTCTTACACACGCCTGTCCTTTTTTTTAAACCTATCACCAAATCACCTTTGGCACTTTTTCTCCATCTACTCGCCATCACCTGTAAATCACTCATGTTTTCCAACTGAATAACTTGCATTCAAAATAGTTAAGGGCACTGCAGAGCATCAAAGGTGAGGGAGAGGTAGGAAGATTGGGAAGGGTCGAAATGTAATCGGAATGGGAGATAAAGCACTCTTCCCACTGTGGTGCCCTCCTCTCTCTCTCGGCTACATGCAGTTATTCGCATCAGAGACAGTAGGAACTGCCGATGCTTGAGAATCTGAGATAACAAGGTGTAAGAGCTGGATGAACACAGCAGGCAGGAAGGCTGATGTTTCAGGCCTGATTTCTGAAGAAGATGTGTTAATCCAGCTCTACACCTTGTTATCTGCAATTATTAGCTCACAGGCAATGTGTCCATACCTGCCTATATTCACCCCTTGCCCTCCCATGAAGGGGCACTTAGACCTGAGATCAGAACTTCAGTTCACAAAGAGTGATATAACAGACATTGTTTTGAAAGAACTATTTATCTCCGCAGCATATAATCAGGAACATAATATGTGAAGCTCACATCTTGGACTTTTTGGTTGAAAATATCGATAAATGTAACTAGATTCTGAACGGATCCATAAGTAGTTAACACTGCGATCAGGATCGTGTTGTCGTTAATGAATCTTGGCCTGTTCAGAAGATCAGCCAATCCACTGGGATCGATGGTTTTCAACACCTGTATAAACAAGAGGAAGATTCTCAATTTTATATCAATAGTGTCATTCACTGAAGATTATTGAGCATTTAAATAAATTCATAATGACAAAGCAGCATATAGCTGCATTTATTTTGACACACGGGGCAATCAAAGTTAGCTCAAAATTTGGCATTTTGGTTTAGTTTTGTTTGGAGTTTGGTTTGGCCTATGTAATGAGAATTTTGCACAATCTTCATCACCTTGTTTTTCAGCATGAACAGGACGCAAGGTAAAAATGGGGATTTGCCTCCATTGTAAGGAAATCAGGTGCTTCATTCTACGTCCTTGAAATGGTGATCTGTCCAAATCCAGTCACATAGAACAGGAATATTGCTGAAAGAAGGCACATTGAGCTGAAGCTTTTGGGTTTTCACTCAACAGATCATCTCTCAAGGATACCATTGTAAGGGGGAACGTGTGAGGACAGACAGGTGATTGGTTGGCCAATGGCCTTGACAGCATCTAACAGGAAGTTACCATCAAGCCAGAATGACATTCTGTTTATTACACAATTCAGCAATGTAATATATGTATTTCAGTATTATTTCACTGCTGGGTACATAGGCCATTATTACAGCATCTGGAAGATAATTTCAAAAGCATGTCCCTTCAGCTGTTCACACAAACAAAGCTACATCCAACCAGAAAATCTCAAGACATGATGTTCAACATTAAATATCGTTCAGCAACTGGACAGCATTTACCAAATAATCCAGAATGTGTTAAGAATTAGCACTTGTGTGCACACGTAACTACATCTACTGATAACAACAAGCAAACACATTGTGACTGTTTCAACTTTTAAAATAGGCGACAGCTGCTCTCTGATTCTTTAGGGCAACACTTTGACCAGAATCAGAATCAACCTGCTTTAGTTAATTAAACAGAGTTTGGCATTTAATGTGAGTCACAATTAACTGTAACATCTCTATCACTGCGCCCACATGTCAACTAGTTGGCTCATTCTTTTCATACAGTATTAAATGTGGTCCTCAATATATTAGCATTCTTGCAAAGTGCGAAGTTGGCCAAACCAGTTTTATCAAACAGTTAGACAATCAATGGGGTGGCACGGTCACTCAGTGGTTAGCACTGCTGCCTCACGGTACCAGGGACCCAGGTTCAATTCCAGTCTCTGGAGACTGTGTGGAGTTTGCATATTCTCCTGGTGTCTGTGTGGGTTTCCTCCCACAGTCCAAGCATATGCAGGTTGGGTGGATTGGCTGTGCTAAATTGCTCGTAATGTTCAGACATGCATTGGCTAGGTTGATTAGCCATAAAAAATGCAGGGCCAGAGGGACAGGGTGTGCATTTGGGTCTGGATGGGATGCTCGTTGGAGAGTCAGTATGGGCTGAACGAACTGCTTCTGCACTATAGAGATTCTATAATTCTATAATTTTGCCTTGGACACCGGATAGTTAAAGCATGTTGATTAGTTTCTATTGGGAGTTAAAGCAAATAACAACATGCGCTGATTTACACATCTTTTAATTGAGTAATTTCTACAGAGATGTAATTGCTTTCATGTGTAGATAGTTTTCCGTGCCTGATTTCAAAGCATTGGATAAAGTTTCTTTAACCTTATGTTAATCGAGGCATATTAGTACATTAATATAAAATGATAACACTAAAGATGAACAAGAAAAAAGAATGCAGAAAATTACAGCACAGGAACAAGCCTTTTGGCCCCCCAAGTCTGCACAGACATGCCGCCCATCACAACTAAAACCGCCTCTGTTTCCGGGGACCGTATCCCTCTATTCCTATCCTATTCATATATTTGTCAAGATACCCTTTAAGTGTCACTATCGTATCTGCTTCCACTGCCTCCCCTGGCAGTGAGTTCCAGGCACCCACCAAGCTCTGTATAAAATACATGCCTCGTACATCACCTTTAAACCTTGCCTCTCACACCTTAACCTATGCCCCCTGGTAACTGACTCTTCCACCCTGGGAAAAAGCTTCTGACTGTCCACTCTGTCTGTGCCCTTCATAATCTCTATCAGTCGCCTCTCAAACTCCATCTTTCCTGTGAGAACAACACAAGTTTCTCCAACCTCTACTCATAGCTAATGCCTTCCATACCAGGCAACATCCTGGTAAATCCTTTCTGCAACGCCTCCAAAGCCACCACATCCTGCTGGTAGTGTGGCAACCAGAATTACACACAATATTCCAAATGTGGCCTAACTAAGGTTCTATAAAGCTGCAACATTACCTGCCACATTTTTAAACTCAATGCCCTGGCCAATGAAGGCAAGATTCTGGAGGTCCCAAAAAAAAGCGGAAAGTGTTGGAAAACACAATACGCCTGACAGCACCCAGAGAGATGAAGTGTAAAGCTTTAAAGTCAAGCTTGACTCTTCTTCAGAACTGTTAACTCATTAATAGATCCTTTTTCTTACTTTTTCACATAATCATATTCCATTATTATTGAGTTTGAGTGATTGCAATCATTCAACGAGATGACTGAGTATTTTAGTGCAGAGTTCACTTATAGAATGATGCAGTGGTTACAGCACTAAAGGAAGCCAGCAAATCCAAGCTGGTCTCTTAGAACAATTCACTTGGAGCTATTCCCCCCAAAACATCTCTACAATATACACCAATCTCAAAGTTTCCTACTATACAAGTATGCCACAGTACTCTGGAGAATTTTCTTTAACTCCAGCTATTGGAGGTATAACTTCCATTTACCCTCTCGTTACTCTCAATGCTTCAAATCCCTTGTTATGATTACTTATCCAATACTGCCAAGTACACACGTTTGTTGCTGTCTTCGACACACTGAAGGACCTTCAGGCATATCCACTCACTTCATCTCAGTTTTATCCCTCAGTGTCCCTCCCTTAATGAATTTCAGACACAGCATGACGTTGAGCCCTTCTTCTATTGCTTTGAACTCCATGCCCATTTCTTTGGACAAGAGTCATCTCATTGCCCCCCAGGCCCCTTTACCCACCTCCAACAGTCTCCCTCCACTTGGACCTCTCCATACCCTTGACCAGTTCACTTAGAACTGTTGATGTGACATCAGGTGTTGAGGAAGGGTCACTGGACCTTAAATGTTGGCTCTGATTTCTCGCCATAGTTGCTGCCAGACCTGCTGAGCTTTTCCAGCAATTTCACTTTCTGTTTCTCTCATTTCAAACTGAGCTTGCAGCATTTGTTTTTCACAAAATTCGAACAGAGATTAATCCTTACCCACCTTCTACAAGATCAAAGATGATGTAAGCGTTTTGCTCTGCTTTCAGCACATTTCTAGCTATGTTAGGTTAATTTTATCTAAGTTTTAGTTAGCTACAAAACACAACAAATCTAAACTACAACTAGAAACTCTCTCAGGAAACAATGAAATCGAAACTAAAGAAACTGCCTAAGCTTCAGCCATCACTGAGATGTTATGGCCTCCTCTGAGCTATCCTGAAACAGACTTCCAAGTTCATTATCTTTCACTTAGAACTTCTTGAACTCCATTTGAAACCTTCCTTCAGTCCAAAAAACCCCAAATGTTCACCACTAACACATATTTCCTTTCACTCATTCAGACAATTTTGTTTTGATGCTTTATTCCATTTCATCCCACAATTTCTAACTTTGCTTATAGGCCTGTTGATGCCACCTTATCAAATGCTGTTTAGAAGTCCAGCTAGACCACACCATAGCATTTTTCTCATCAACTTCTGGCTCATTAAAAATCCCAAGCAAGTTAGTTAAACACAGTACACATATGACATTTCAGTGCTGGTTTTCTTTAATTATTCCACTTCTGGCAAACAACTATCAACTTTGTCCAAAATGATCATTTCTTAAACTTCCCCATTACCATGCTTAAACTATAGTTGTTCAGCCTATTCTTACACACGTTTGAACAAGGATGTAACATTTGCAATTCTTCAGTCATCTGGTACGAAACCAGAGTCGAAGGAAGATTAGGAAATTATGGCCAGTGCTTCTGTGCCTTCAGAATCCATGGATGAACTCCACCCCGGTCCTTGGTTCTAATGCATGTTAAGTACTGACAGCATATATAATACCATCCCCTTATCAAACGTTAACATTCCAAGTGGCTGAATTACTTCCTGTTTCATCATGACCTGGGTCGCATCTTCTTCCTTGGAAAATACCGGACTTCCTGTTTTTTTTTTGTTTTTCTTTAATTCAAACACTGGATTTGGGCAACACTAACTAGGCCAAATTTTATTGCCCATCCTAAAACTCCTGTACCTGGAAAATGCGATGGTGAGCTGTCTTCTTGAAATGCTTAATTCTTTGCGACGCAGGTATTCTACAGAGCTGTTAGTAAGGAATTTTCAAGCTTGTTTCATCTTAATCGCTTTCTTTTACACCATCCGAAGACTTTGGATTTATCTGTTCTATCTTTCACCTTTGGGGGATCATACTTTGACTGGGGTTCATGCATGGATTCTGAGGCACAGAAGCACTTTGACTGAAGAATTCTTTATTCTTCAGAAACAGCTCATTGTTCGGTATGGTATTGCACAACAACCTTTCTGGGCCAAGCTGGCTTTGTTCCCCCAGTTAATTCTTCTTTTCACTGCATTGTTTCCTGTCGTTGCCAATAGCCAGATTAAACCTAATGATACAATGATCACTGCACCCTAGCATTTTTCCCACTTGGCCCACCTTCTTCCCCAAAACCAGTTACTCTGTACGTGCTGTTTTATGGGATTGGAATCATACTCTTGCAGAAACCTCTCCTGAACACACCTTAGGAAATCTTGCTTCTTCCAGTGCTACTATCCCAGTTAATATACTTATAATTAATGGCTCCACTACATACAATTCCTGCACTGCTTTGAGATTTCATTGCAAGTTTGTTCCTTTACATCTCTACTCACATTTGGTAGCCTATAGACATTGCCAAGCAAAAAAAAACTTTTTCTGTGGCTTAGCCTTAACCAATAAGATTATTTCCTTGGACCCTCTGGTCATCCTCTCCCTCCAACATTGCAACGTGCTCCCTAATCAGTACTGTCACCTGTTCTGCTTTCCTTCATTCCCGATCTTCTCTGAATTCCTGGAACATTTAATACTGGGTCCTGCCTTCTTTGATCCAGATCTCTGGCTTCATCACAACATTACACTATCTGCATCTGCAACTCACCAATCTTATTTAATGCAATCTGTATATTCAAATCTCTGCATGGGAAGTCTACTTCAGAACTTCATGACCACCCCACTAATGCTGTACCTTACCCAATTTCCTACTCTAGCGATATCTGTTTCTTCAATTGCACTGTATACCTTGGTGTTTCTCTCTAAATGATCCCCTGGTTTCCACTACCTCTCAAGTTTAGTTTCATTTGTGTTTACGTTACCAGTTTATACTTCAACAGGTATTACAACGAGTCATACATAGATGCTTATGAAATTTTCTTTGTTTTTACCTCAGCAAGTTGACTGTGAGGGACCTGATGAAATGTATCCGTCAGTGTTAGAAATTCTGAGAAATTTTGGAATCGATTGTTTAGGTAGTCAACAAAACTGTTGTTCCCAAAGCAATGAAGGGGTGAGACTGTGGGAGAAACAGGAAAATATTTGCTAAGTTTTTTTTTCAAAACAACAAACCTGATACAACAAAGATGTAAATTACTGGTACTCTAGTCAAGTCATATTTATTCTTTAAATACACAAAACAATCAAGGCAAATACAGCAATTCAGCACTGATGGCGCAATTAAGTTTTTAGTAATCTTACAGTTTTGTATTATTGTTCATGATTCATCAAGGAGAGAAAGATGAGAAACAATTCAAAATAGGTGCTGACATACATAAGTGGTCAGCTTAACCTTGAAATGACACGACATATCAGCAAATTAACATTTTGCCTTGACATCCTTTTAACATGTTTCTTCCCCACTATGAGTACAAAGCTAATTTCACATTAATGGATTAAGCATTTGACCATTCATACGCTCAGAATATAACTTCAAGTCTAAAATCACAAATCAATTTGACAGAAATTCACACAAATATCGTATTAGGGCACATTTATTAAACTGAACAACTTGATTTCTCTTTAAATAGAGTCATAGAGTTGTACATTATGGTTGTACATTATGCCCACCAGATATCCTAAATTAATCCGTTCCCACTTGCCAACATTTGGCCCATATCACTCTGTTCATGCACCCATCCAGATGCCTTTTAAATGTTGTAATTGTACCAGCTTCCACAACTTCCTCTGGCAGATCATTTCAAACACACACCACCCTCTGTGTGAAAACATTGCCTTTTAGGTTTCTTTTACATCTTTCCCCTCTCACCTTAAACCTACGCCCCTCTAGTTTTGGAAAAGGCCTCGATTATTCACCCCATCTATGCCCCTCATGGTTTTATAAACTTCTATAATATCACCCCTCAGCCTCCAACTGTCCATGGAAAAATAGCCCCAGTCTATTTAGCCTCTCCCTATAGCTCAAACCCTCCAACCCTGGCAATTTATATTCATGGAATCAGGTGTCTTAACCAGTGACTACATAAATGTTTACTCACTTTCAAAAAACAAATCTACAATATTCCTTGCATGTGAATGCTCAATCTAATAAAAGTTCAAAACTATAGATATTTATTAATATAAAAACAAAGTGGACAAAGATAAATTACTGTAGCAAACAAATTGTGCAATTTTAAGGACACCATAGAATGTAACCTCGTCTCAAGTTGTACTCATTTACTGGTGATTCATCTTAAAATATGATCAAAAGAACCATCAGACCAAACATTAATAAATTAATTTGGAAGTGCATTATATCTATGAAGACAGCAGGGTGTCAGTATTATTTACTTATTGTCTTTTAATATGGGTATCTCTTTTGAAAGCTTCTAATTCCATCCCCTTGACCCATTCCACCATCGCAAGCCCCCTTCTTCCAGGCTACCGTATGCTAAAAGAAGTGAGACACCTGTGACTGTTTGTTTTATTCTCCCAGCTACACCTGCAGAGAGATACTAAGCCTTCACATTGTACCTCTCTGAGAAATATAGCTGGAATCTAGACTTCAGCAGAATGGTCTCAGGATAGGTGTCTGTCTATTCCCTTGCACTGTGTGCTGCAACTGTGTGTAGGGTCATCAGAACACTCAGACATCAGACAAACAACGAACTTCTCCTTCAAATGCTACAAGTCTACTAACACACAAATAAAAGCGAGTAAATAATACAAATCATTGCATCGTTACCATTATAGGAAGCTAATATATTCCTGTATATGGCTTCTTGAACTGCAATATCTAGTTGCTGTTTGAGTGAGCTCAATGTGGAGATACTATAAAAGACAAACAAATATATATTACAGAGAGATCATCACAATTAAAAGTGAAGCTTTGTTCACACCAATATGACCCAAGTGTGCAAAATTCCCCTTTGGAATCAGACTATGAGGGCCATTTTCCTGACTGGACTCAAAAATTCGGCTGGATTCAGAACATGCTAACTTGCTGAAATAAATTTTCCCATGACACACTCATCCGTTTCCAGGCATTTTCAGGGATTCTCGCCTCTATCTTTTCACTTACAGATACTAAGGAGTTCTGTGCATTGGCCTAGCCCTTCATGAAAACATACACCTCTCTTCGCCTCCCAAAAACACATACTCATTCCACCCCTCCCAAAAAAAACACACAGCCAACCCTCCCTTCCCAAACACTCATACATCTGTGTTCCAGCCATGCCCTTTAGTTTCTTTAGCACATTTTCAGGCTGCTCCTCATCATCTCATCACCATGTTAGTGTTGAGGCCCTTGTCTGGAAATGGAATGTGATGATCGACTCGGTGTTAAAGCAGAGTCTTTAGATTGCTTGCATAATGTTCAATAAAGTCACCAAATCTACATACAGCTGGTATCAGCCTGAGTGCCTGGCACATTGTTGTTAGAAACACTGATGACTTTAAAGAAAAAAGTAGCTCAAAACTGTTTCTTGATCACAATGAAAGGCTTCAATAAAAGTGTTGCAGTTCAGCACATTTTCAATATTGACCATCTGGCTAAAAGTATTCTTTCTTGCAACCAGTGCAAAAACACAAAGTTTTTTTTTAGTTTCCATTTGTTTATAGTGAACTGAAAGGAAATCTATATTAGACTTACATGACTTGAGACCCATTGCAGCTTTCAGTGACAAATAATGAAGCTACCAGGGTTTCATTCAGTCCAGGTAACAGTGCTTGTAGCCTTGTTCCAAACCAGAAACGGAGCTCAGCAGTACTGGCATTTGAAAGAATAGACTGGATGAGGTTGAGAACTTCCTCTAACAAAGCTGTTTGCACTCCAGGAGAGAAGTCCACTTTTCTCTGAGAAGGCAAGGAATGAAATAACTTTTAAACACAAAGGTAGGGCAGGAATCACCCCCAAAAAGATTCACACTCTTCCAATGGAAAATAAGGAACGCCATGCCGAGCGCCTGCAAGTCTGACTGGTGCTGCACATGCTCAGGCAATTTTGTATATTCTGTTTTTGTCATAATCCATACATATGACCCACACAGCAGCTGAAACTATTAGACAAATTATAATTTGCAGTACTTTAAGTACTTTTAGGAGTACCTTCAAATTTGGAGCATTATTCGAATAGAGGTAGGCAATAACAACTTAACCTGCTTGGCATCAAAGTATTGCCAGTAATGATCACTTTGGAAATGAGATCAATCGCCTGGAGAAATTGCTGTGTGGTGGTGTTTATGAGCTGAGATTGATCGAAAAGAAGTGATAAAGATTCCCACCTTGTCAGCAGCAGTTCTGAATGCATCAATGAACTCAACAATGGCGCCATTATTGATGTTTCTGAAAAGTCTCTGCACTTCGTATCCGTTCCTCAGTGCCCCATTGCCAGCCAGTTCCCCCAGTTGTGAAACAGTCAGTAATTCTATGACATCAAACTATGAAAAATGAAAAGAAAATAGAAATGTGAATCCTTCTACTAATCTGCAGTCTGTCCACTTTGAGAAATATGTCGCATATAACTTGTGGAGATATTATAAAACCAAGAAACTGGTTCAGGCAAGCAAGACACAGTGCAAACTATTGCACCTGCTTTATGCAGTATGTTGTTAGAATACAGTGTTATGATCACGGCTGATATTACTATTGTACAAGCCAGATTCCAGAATGAAATCTGACTTAATAGATCATATTTTATTGTTGATTGATTTTAACAAAGTGGTCTCTCACCGAAACATAACCGTACAATATTTTAGTATTCTTCTTAACAACAGGAATGAAGATAAATTAGAAATAAGACAACTTACTTATAATACAAATTTAATGGCTTTGAAATACATAGTGAATTATAAATCCATTAAACATACCTTACAGATCTCAAAATACTCTGTAACTGTACTACCACCCCAATATCTCCTTCTCCAACATCTCAATTGGTTTAATTTGACTTCAGCTTCCAATTTGGACAATCTAATGGCTCCAGGAAGAAACTGTCGAACAACTGTGCTTAAATATTCTCAGCTTCAGATGACATTTTCAGGGTTTCAGCCAAATACCTTTAATTTGGAACAATCACTAGTTCTTTATTCTAAGATAACTTGGTGTTTAAAAAATCTAAACTATCTTCTCATGTTCTCAGGAGCAATCTTACACATGAAACGCTCTGCAGAACTGCCCAAAACTGAAAATACATCTCTCTCTAAGCTATGGGTATTTCCCCTAGGCTTAAGAAGTCTAGAAATTGCAAACAGAAACCTTCAAGTATAATTATTTAACCTGAACTTAGCAAGAACTGCAGATGCTGGAGTCAGAGACAACACAGTGTGGAGCTGGAAGAATACAGCAGGCCAGGCAACATCAGAGGGGCAGGAAAACTGACGTTTCAAGTTGGGACCCTTCTTCGGAAATCTTCAGAAATTTCTGAAGAAGGGTCCCGACCCGAAATGTCAACTTTCCTGTTCCTCTGATGCCGCCTGACCTGCTGTGTTCCTCCAGCTCCACACAATTATTTTCCTTGCTAGGTTACAAACACTCTCAAGGTAAATAAGGCACTGAGGAATGACTTTCCTACCTGAACTTCAGCAATGCTCCACACTTCCATAAGGCTGTGCTCAATGAAATGTGATATGGGACAAAAACACAATGCAATCCCAAAACAGGACAAGAGGACTGCATCATCTGAGACTGTGACATTGACTGTGGGAATGAACTTGCATGTGTTCTGCACTAGCGCTTGAGACTGTGAAGTGGGGGAGGTCACTGACAAACCACTCAAAACTATTCTCTCTTGCCAGATTAATGTTGGGGCCTGCTAAATAATGCACAACCATACCAGCATGAGTGGATCACTGGACGCTTGAGTATATTTGGAACGAAGAGAATACCTAACAGTTTGAGCTGGCTAAGATCCTTCAGCTGTGTAATAACAATATGTGAAATAACAATGAGTGTCTTCTGTCTACGCCATACTCAGCAGTTCTGAGGTGGTGTACCATAATGAGGCCTCAACATTGACAGGAAAATAACTTTGATAACTTTCTTCTTTGACCTGGGTAACTCACCCCAATGAAGTTCTTGTTCAGAGCTAGGAGTTTGCTGTAGGGGACGAATGATTGGAATCTGCCGAAATTAGTTACGAGCCAAGCTTTACTTCCGTTAGTGCCAGCAGTACATGCAGTTTCTGGTAGAGAAAACAGACAGATTACACCCATACTCATGAAATAAAACAAGCAGCTGATATCCCCTGATTGCATGCACTCAAGACAGGGCGATACACTTAGAAACCATCACCCCTAGCGCTGGTTTCTTTCCTCCATAAACTTAACTGGGCTCAGAATCAGAGACTGCAGGTCATCAATTTTATACTGATGCTGCCTGGCAGTCCCTGATCCAAAAAATGGCCATATATATCACTGCTTACATTTTGCTCCATCAGCTTGCATCAATGTAACTGTGCAGTACCTCCAACTGATTTAAACATTTATATAGCCATTATTATGGTCGGTTAACCATTCAATAGCTAAATTCAATGAGAAAAGTCCCACACCGCTGGCTTCCCAAGGTGATTGATGGTTTAACAATGAGTATAGTTTTGAAATTTCAAATCATCCTGGTAAATAGAACATAGAACGTAGAACATTACAGCACAGCACAGGCCCTTCGGCCCTCGATGTTGTGCCGATCTGTCATACCGATCTCAAGCCCATCTAACCTACACTATTCCATGTATGTCCATATGCTTATCCAATGACGACTTAAATGTACCTAAAGTTGGCGAATCTACTACCATTGCAGGCAAAGCATTCCATTCCCTTAATGTGGGAAACAATTTGCTATTTCTTGACCAGAAATGTAGAAGGAAGTTTTAACAAAATTGTATAGGTCTGATTCAAGTTGGTGGGTAAAGATTCCTGATCCAAACCAGTCATTGACCTATCCATTTCTGTCATTGACTAAGGTGGGAAGGAGGTGAGTAACCAACTGTATGAAGGAGGTTTGCTGGACTGCAACAAAGTTACAGAAGGACTCAATCTTTTCATTTCAAATTGTGGCAGGTCCTGCCTCCTGAACCTCACTAGCTATGTTTCCAGGTGACGAGTTGACAATTCCATTGGTGAATGTCTTTATATCTATCACATGGAAAGATTGAGTATACACTCAGAGTTAGACAGCACAGGAACAGAGCCTTCATCCAACTCATCCATGCTGACCAACTTTCCCAAATTGAACTACTCCCACTTGCTTGCAACTGGCCCATGGTCCTCCGTACATCTCCTTTCCACGTACCTATATAAATGTGCTTTGAACAATGTAACTGTACCCACTTCTACCACTTCCTCCGGCAGCTCATTCCACATACAGGTTGAAACTTTACTCTCAGGATCACATGAAAGCATAAAAGATTGCAGGAACATGTTCCATCCAGCTGGCGGCAGTAAGATGAGTTGAAAGCTAAGATCAACTACCACTGTATTTGTTTTAAATCACTCACAGGACATAGGCATCTTCTGGCTATGTTAGCATTTATTGTCCATCCCTAGCTGCCCAGAGGGCAGTTAAGTGTCAACCACATTGACCTAGAGTAACATGTAGGCCAGACTAGGTGAAGATGACAGATTTCCTTCCCTAAAGGACATTAGTGAACTAGATGGATTTTTCCAATGATTGACAATGGTTTCATGACCATCCTTGAACAACAGAGAGCTCAGTGATCTACTCCTGTTCCATTTCGTTGAATCATAGAATCCCTACAGTGTGGAAACAGGCCAATCAACCCAACAAGTCCTTACCGTTCCTCAAAAGAGCATCCCACTCAGACCCATCCCCCTGCCCCTGCCCCATAACCGTATATTTCCCAAGGCTAATCCACCTAACTTACACACCCCTGGACATTATGCGCAATTTAGCATGGCCCATCTACCTAGCCTGCACATCCTTGGACCGCGGGAGGAAACCAGAGCACCCAGAGGAAACCCACACGGACACGGTGTTCTCATGCATCTTGAACTAGGATCATTGCAATATCACATCTAATTGCGCTTTTGTTGAACTAGGCAAAATCGTTTGAGTGTGCAGTACTTCAAAACATAGCTGGGGAACTTAGCAGGGGCTTCTGGGCCTAGTGTCAGGATAACACATTGGCTGCTTAGGATTGAGATGAAGAAACGTTTCTTGAAAGAGGTTTGGATTTTTTGGAGTTCTGCAGATGTTCAGCCATTCAGAATATTCAAGGCTGACCTGCACTTTTTTCATCTTTAAGGCAATCAAAGGTTTAGAAGCTTGGCTTGGAATTTTGTTTGAAGATAAGCCATATTCTTAATGAATGGGATAGAACAGCCCCGGGGAGCCATTCGACCATCTAGTTTCCCTTTTTCTGTTTCTCTTACGTTGGCCTCTTTTGAGCTATGTCCTTTCTCTATCACAGAAGTGCAGGTGAAGATCAAAACGATTGTCCTGGCCTGCTGGAGCAAGTTCATGCTGAAGGTGGGGGTGTGGGCAGCTAATCTTTGGAGAAAAACACTCTGCTGAAGGGGAAACAGAGTTACTCAAGCCCAATTCTAGTTTGGAATTCCATATTGTTTCTGGTTCTTTTCATCAGAGCTAAGGACCTGAAGCACCACTCTGTCTCATGAGCTTAAAAAGCAACAGTACCCATACTCAGTGCAGTGGGAAAATTCATGGCAAGCCTGCCAGCATTAGACAGAATACTGGAGATACATTACCTGCTGAAACAAGTTGGGCAGACAGGTAGTTTAATATAAAATCAGAAATGTTCCTTTGTTGTTCCATTGATAAATCTGGATGTAATTTGTCCAGTTCTCTCACTCTGTAAGCAAACAAATATGCAACATGTTGTGTGAGGCTGTGTTTATCACTGATCAAACAGTAGGTGAATGCTCAAAAATGAAAGCTAAAAACCAAAAGAACTGCGGATACTGGAAATCAGAAACAAAAACTGAAATTGCTGATAAAGCTCAGCAGGTCAGACAGCATCTGTGAAGAGAAATCAGAATTAACGCTTCCCCATAGCCCTGCATTTCCCAAGGCTAATCCACCTGACTTACACACCCCTGGACATTATGCACAATTTAGTATGGCCCATCTACCTAGCCTGCACATCCTCGGACCGCAGGGGGATCCCACACAGACACGGTGTTCTCAAGCATCTTGAGTGACCCTTCCTCAGAACTCAAAAATGAAATATTGCTTATTGTGTATTGCTTTCATTTTGCAGAAGGTGAGGGGGGGGGTAGGAAGGGATAAAAAAATTTTTGTCCTTGGTTACTACATGTAAATAATAGAAGGGAAGGCCTCTTGTTTTTAAGTGGAAGGATAAATTTTTCATTTGCATTCATTTCTTTCATGTAGCAGTAGATTGAAACTAGTAGGCATGTGTAATCTATGCTTTCCATGAAAAAAAGTGTGGCTTACTGCTGCCAACTGAACTTTTTTGGGCTTGAATTTAATTTTATGCTTGACCAAAACAGAGTATTGAAAACTTGGCTGCCATTTGCACTCTGACCTATGACACTGCAATGATAAGGAAAATCAGCTAGGCATAAAAATTATCACTTCTTGCCCAGCAGCAACACATGAAATGATTCAAACTCCAGACTTTATAGGACAGTTATGTTTTAAACTGTTTCTTTTAATTCAAAGTAAAGTGGGGCAGTTTGGAGAAAGGGACATGATCTCCCTCACACTCTGCACAAAGACAAGCCTATGTGACCAGGTAGCCATGCAGACAGGAAGACCAGCATAAAATTATTGCAAGTAAGGTACAAGTTTTAGTGCCTGGGCACTGGGCACTGGGCACAAAGGAAGAAGCAAATGGGTGTCACACATCAGCAGCAAGCAGATGCAAAATTTGGGGAAGAAGGCCCACCACAGACTCTGCTGTGCCAAGCAAACCAAAAACTGTATTTCCTTGTTAATCACTAAAATAACTCCAAGTCACCCCCTTTGTTTACTCATGTCCTGCATAGCCACTGGCCAACCAGCTCAAAGCCTGTCGCCAGAGTGAGGAGAATCCCCAAGACTCCTGTTTATATCTATCAGCCAGGACTCCTTGATTGGCCCAGGTTAACAATCCCAATCAGGGAAATTATACTCAATGATATCCACATGACCAACCTCATTCCAGTCACTACAACCACAAAATAGTTGAGTCCCAATTTGAACAGACAAGGGATGAAGTGAGATTTTGCTCATTGATGATGGACCATTTTGCCACAATAATATTGTGGATTTGTGTTGACATTTAATTCCAGATGAGCGTAAGACTATGCCATAAAGTGTTTTAGTGGTGTGAAAGGTGCAAATTCTTTCTTCCTTTATTTCAATGATCTTTAAAAGCTTGACTATAAGATCTCACTAATGAAAACAGCATCAACGACCTTAAGTACAAACAATAGGTATCATGTACTAACATGGCTCAGTTCAGAATTGACACAAAGTCAAAATTTGAATATTATGAATCTCTTGCCTTTAAAAATTGCAGTCATTGTGAAATCACCACGAAACAATAGATATATACTCACATAGACTGGTAAGCTTTGCAGGTTATGTTGTTGGGAATGGTGTCAAGCTCTTTTTTTGTAATACTGGGCAGCAAAAGAGATAATTTGGTCTGGAACCAGTCAATATAGTCGATGGTTTTAAATATCGGAAACTGAGGTTCCAGCAGCTTTATGATTCTGCTCAGCATTATGTGCCACACTCTCGAGTTTTTAATAACAGTAATGTTCGCCTGAAATGAAGAGAATAATGCCTGGACTTACTTCAATACCCTTTGTGAGAAACCCCAGTGACATTTCAACATGAAAAATAAGACTGTGTCGCCCCAACATGTGTGAAACATCCCACATACTCCTGCCTTAATCACTAGAATGGCTGGAAAATAGCCCTCATTAATGTGCCTGTGTTCAACATACGTATCTCACTGTCTATGACATTACTTGCTGTCAGAGCCTCAAGTGAGAATTTAATGGGACTTTAAGCCTAGGCACATAGGCCCAACCCAGCAATCACTGGAGAGTCTAGGCAAGACTGTAGTCTCAACTCCACAAAAGAGTTACATTTCTTTAAAACATTTTTACTAGCATCAAAATGCCCACCAACCATGATTAAATGGTGGAGTGGACTCGATGAGACAAATGGCCTTACTTCCACTCCTATGTCTTATGGTCTTATGGATTGCCAAGTAGATGGAGTAAAATCTATCTGGAAAGCAGCCACATTCCCATTTCCCATCTTCCACACGCACCAACAACCTACTTATATGCTAATTTCTAGCGTTGCCTTCTGCACTGGTGCAATAGGGGTGTCACAGTGACACAGTATATATTAGTGCCAAGCAAATGAAGGACCTGCCCCTGTCCTTGAGCATATCAGCGAATTGAACAATGAAGGTCTAGAGTGGGGAAATCTTGGCATTTGTTCAGATGTGCCGAACGTGGGCATGCAAATATCGAACAGCATGGACCATGGAAATGCAGACTTGGTGTCTGACAGTGACCCCCAACCAGACAGTGTTGCTGTGTTAAGTCTCCTAGGCTTGGTGCTTCAACACAAAGGTGAGGGACCCAGCAGAGAGTTATTGCTCAAGTGACCAGCATTAGTGGTACTTGTTCATAGTTCATAGAATCCCTACAGTGTGGAAACAGGCCCTTCAGCCCAACAAGTCCACACCAACGCTCAGAAAATCCCACCTAGACCCATCCCCCTAACCTAAACATCCCAGAACACTATGGGCAGTTTAGCATGGCCAATCCACCTAGCCCGCACATCTTTGGGCTGTGCGAGGAAACCAGACCATCTGAAGGAAACCCACACAGACACAGGGAGAATGTGCAAACTCCACACAGACAGTCGCCTGAGGGTGGAATTGAAGCCGGGCCCCTGGCACTGTGAGGCAGCAGTGCTAACCACTGAGCCACTGTGCCACCCCTAAAGCACCCTTCAGGTGCAAACTGCAAGTGCTGGTTAGAAATGCTAATTTTTAACTGGTGCCTATTTAATATGCACTCTCATTTAAACCGCAAAGGAGACAAAATTGCTCTTAGGTGATGATAAGAAATAAGAATGCAGCCAACAAACTGGCATCTCTTTATACTCCCAGTCTGATTTTGTTTCCATTGCACCCAATAGGAATTTTAGGAGTAGAAACCCAACAGTCCATGATCATTTGTTTTGTACCTCTGTCAAAGATGAGTTTTGGTCTCAAGATCCATTCTTATATGATGAGGTCGAACATAAAAAAATAAGTTGACAAGTATTACATGATAGAGTCATCACCATTTGGATACGCGGGTAATTTGCAGCTTTGCAGCAAGTTGCATACGGAGTGTAACTTTCAACATGTAGAAGGTCGCTGAGAGAAAATCAAACAAGTTCTGCACCGGGCAGACCACATGTAGCATTTAATCGCTGTCCAGATGGTAAAGATGGAAATTTTACACATGGACACTCAAATAATCTATCTCACCTCTTGAGTTTCTTGATTAAATTGAGTAATGTATTTGTTCAAGTCTTTGAAGCCTCTGCTTGCAAGGGTATCGAGTATCTTGCTGATGTTCTCTGTGCTGTTCAATGCTGAGGTTACAGTCAGTTCAGCAAGTTGGTATGGGGTGAGTAAGTCCAAAACTTCAAACTGAAAAATATACCAAACAGTGCACAAGTTAAATACAGTGATATTCATGGGCCACTAAAGTACGATGATGGAGATCAGCGGTAGGAGATTTATCTTGATGTGAGTATGGGAAAGGGTGCCAGCAGCTACATTACTCTTGGTTAGCATCATGTCACCTCCACCCCGCCCCCCCACCCCCGCCATGTCATTTTTGGGAGACTCAGTTCAGGGATAGGACAGCTACCTGCCCACATAAATCAGCCAGGCAAGCTTGTTCAGGTCATTAAAAAGCCAACTAAAGCCAGTGAGCAGAATCCAAACAACATTCACGATGTGGTCAACCACAATCCCTTCCTGGTGGTGCACTGAGTGGGAATGGGTCCAATGCTCCAGGATGACTCTGAGATTCCCCCTGCCTCATCTACCTAACCACAAGCCAGTCTGGTAGGTTTACTTCCGACAATGTTGGTCCATAACTCGTCATTTTTCCGTTCACATCTTTTGAGAGGGCATTTCAAGTTGACGGCATTTCACCTGTGCCTGCAAGAGAAGTTTTCTGTCCTGAAAGATCTCCTGTTGGCCCTCTATCATTGAGAGCCCACCCGCTGTTCTTACATGGAGGGCAAGATGGACCACTGATGGGCCAAAGCAGGGAGAAAAATGTCGGCTCACCGCTCTCACATAGTGCGGAGTCAGGGCTGCATTTGAGACCAGCATTGGGCTCCCGACTGAAATCACTGCCTGAAGAGGTGAGGATAAAAGAGTTTCAATCACTTACACCAGAGAAGTTCTTGTTTAGAGTTGCAAAGTCACTGTATTTAAATTGTGCCATGAATCGGAAGAAGTTCTTTATTATCCATTCACGAGTTCCACTGATGTCGTCAACACACACTACACCTAGGGAACCTGCAGGACAAACACTAATGTTACTAGCTGTGTGATTTCACTGCACGTTATTTATATAGCCATAAGACAGTAATTTACAGTTCCTTTGCACTACAGGTCTTGCTGCACTTTATTTTGCATTCTATTACATGATTGCCTTAAGTTCAGGGGTATTCTGAAGTAGGCACCTCTACTTCTGTAAAGTAGACATGACTTTCCTTCTGCTCTGCAGATTGTTCATAGTACTTCAGTTATACCAGAAAGTCCCCATTGGAGACAAGATGAGATTAGCTACTTGATGTTACTGGGCAGCTTACCTTTATCGATGGGACCACAGCTGTGTTTTGAGCTGCAGTCATTGGCTCATAAGGACTAAACATGATGTTCATGCTCCCCACCCCCACCACACCCAACTACCCACCCACCAACACACTCTCACACACACAAACACGCATACACACATTCACACACACACACACACACACACACACACACACACACACACACACACACACACACACACACACACACACACACACACACACAAACACACAGCCACACACAGGCACATGTGCCACGATGATACAGTGGAGTAAATTTTGATTACATTTAGTGGGGCATGAGTGTCACAGTTCATGATCTGCAGATGAAATGGCTTCCATGCTGTTTCTCTCTGCTCCATGTGCCTGCAACATCTGTGCTCTGCAGTCATGATTGCAAGCCTGCTCTTACAGATTACTGCTAAAGGGAATAATAAAGTGTGAAGCTGGATGAACACAGCAGGCCAAGCAGCATCTCAGGAGCACAAAAGCTGATGTTTTGGGCCTAGACCCTTCATCAGAGAATTCTAGGCCCGAAATGTCAGCTTTTGTGCTCCTGAAATGCTGCTTGGCCTGCTGTGTTCATCAAGCTCCACACTTTATTATCTTGGATTCTCCAGCATCTGCAGTTCCCATTATCTCTCTACAGCAGGGATGTTGCACAAGCCTGGGAATAGTGTGGGAGCACACTGCCAGGGCCATTCATGATGGAGCACCTACCCACGATGGATGATCTGGTGATCACTGTAGCACAGATGGAGTCCTCCTGAGTTTTGTGTATTTGCTCATAGGATGTGAGATCCATTTTTTGCCTACCCGAAATTGCCCTGATGTGGGCGGTGGTGAGCTGCCTTCTTAAACATCTTAGTCCTTGCCATGCGGGGACAAATAGAGCGCTGGCAGGAAGGAGTTCCAGGATCCTGAATCAGCACAACAACGGGACGGCCATGAACTTCCAAGTCATGGTTGTGTGTGTGGCTTGGAGGAGAGCTTGAAATGTTTAATCACACTTGTGTGAACAATACTGCAATGCACCTCAGGGGATCCATGCTTACCAGGCAGGTTCAGAGTGTTACAATTGTGACCTCAGGTTTCAGTGCACAATAGTGGCATGCAGGCTATAACAGCAGTCCGTTAATATGTATTCCAACAGATTTTGAGATTTGATGAGGTGCCACATCTTAGGAGATGTATTGTCTCTTTGATGGATGGACCTGTTGGGCCATCTCAGATGACAGCATCCATCATTTTAGCTCTGCCAGCTATGTTTCTGTCATGTCACCTAAGCCTGTCTACCACTACCCTTGCCAAGGTATAAACTGACCCAGATCAATTCACAGCATTTCCAAGACCATCTGAAGTCTCTCACAGCCATGCTACAGTTACCAAGACAACATTGCACTAGGTCAGAGAGGATCACCTACGGAACTGGTATTAAGTATGAACTGTCTTTGATGTTTGTGAAATTGGATGTATTCTTCTACATAGGGATTAGTGAAACCTTTTGATGGTGGCTTCTATTGTTCAATGTTGCCATTCTATTACACTGCTTCTTACAAAGCTTCCCTTCTGAGCTTCCTCTATTCCATTTGCAAACTGAGAGGCCCTACAACAAGTGCTCCCATACCTAGGTCAGATAGTCTTTGATCCTCCTTGGCTACATTCTAACAAAGGCAAATGAACACTGCTCAGAAAACATATTGAAAATCACCTTCCCTGCCAACGGTGGAGGAGTGCTTTAATTAATGCAGGCTTGGATCTCATCTCGCAGCTGCACACCTGCTCTATGCTGACGGATGCTCGGGTGTTGTCCCCCTGCCACAGCACCAACAAGCAATGCTGTGGAACATTTAGAATACTGTGTCCAATTTTGGGCCCCACACCTCAGGAAGGACATACTGGCGCTGGATCATGTCCAGCGGAGATTCACACGGATGATCCCTGGAATGGTAGGTTTAACGTACGATGAACGGCTAAGGATCCTGGGATTGTACTCATTAGAGTTTAGAAGGTTGAGGAGAGATCTAATAGAAACTTACAAGATAATGTATGGCTTATAAAGGGTGGACACTGGGAAGTTGTTTCCGTTAGGCGGGGAGACTGGGACCTGTGGGCACAGCCTTAGAATTAGAGGGGGTAAATTCAAAACGGAAATGAGGAGACATTTCTTCAGCCAGAGAGTGGTGGGCCTTTGGAATTCATTGCCACGGAACATGGGGGAGGCCGGGACGTTAAATGTCTTCAAGACAGAGATCGATAAATTCTTGATCTCACAAGGAATCAAGGGCTACGGGGAGAGTGCAGGGAAGTGGAGTTGAAATGCCCATCAGCCATGATTTAAATGGCAGAGTGGACTTGATGGGCCGAATGGCCTTACTTCCACTCCTATGTCTTATGGTCTTATGGTCTTATGGAACATCATGACTGCATACTTTCAAGATTTTCAGTGCACCCAGAGGATATCACAGTGGTGTGGTGGCATCATATCCAATTATTCCAGCAGCTCACGCTAAAGCCCTGAGTACATGGGTTTGAACCCACCAGTAGCTGGAGGAATTTAAATTTAATCATTTTTTTAAAAATCTGGAATATCAAGCTAGTTCCAGTGATGGTGCCATAAAACTACCATCGGTTGACTTAAAAACCCATCTAGTTCACTGATGTCCTTTCAGGAAAGAAATCTGCCATCCTTTATTGGTCTGGTCTACACCTGACTCTGGGTCCATAGTAATGACTGAAAGTGAACTGCTCTCTGACATAATCCATCAAGCCATGCAGTACAAGGGTAAGTGGAGATTGGCAAAGAGTGCTGGCCTTCCAAGTGACACCCACATCCCATGAAAGAATAAGGAAAACAAACTGACCCATGCCTTCAAAGGTCACAAGTCACCTCCGTTTCTTACAGAGATTATTAAAATGTACTGATTCCACACTCTTATCCCAGGGCAGCTCATTTTGCTGGAAATCAGGGGGAAGCTGTAAGCTTCTAATCGCCGATTAATAACGAAACAGGAGTGTCTCAACTCCACACCATGTCTGCTTTGGATTGTGCTGGAGAGTTTTTTTATAAGCTCCATTAGCAAATTTTTTGGACCATTCAAGTGTTTGGGTGAATTATTAAGACCTAGGCCAATGTAAAGAAAGCTTGGAAGTGCTAAACAGCATACTTGGGTGCACAGAGCACCTGTAATGGGTCTCTGTGCCCAAGTGCTCCCTGGAGCATTCAGGAACTAAGCATTTTCTGGTGCAACAATGAGAGATCTTACAATGTACAAGAAATCATCAATGCATCCTTTTATCAGGGATATTTATATTTAAATATTTTTGCCGTACCTTATTTTTCTGCAGTAGCACAGTACCAAATGTACCCACGATAAAAAAATCTCACTACATACTCTTGTGGAAATAGTAATAAACTATGGACTATTGATTTTAAGATCCTGCCAAATGATTTTAAAGCCTTAGACTCTCATGTCTACAATATTACATTGAATGGAATGATACTAAAATCACCGGCAATTTATTCTTTGCAGTATTTATTAGTAAAATGTATATATTACCTGACACACTGAGTTGGAAATTCAGAAACCTTTTACCAAAAGCATAGATCTCATGATGCTGTGACAGTGTAAAATTTAGGTATAAATTATCCAGACCTTTCAATCTATAGAAACAAAATAAAACAGATTTTATGATTTGCACCTGAGAATCGTACCTCTGTGTTTATCAGTCAGCTGTATTTTTTGTGGGTTTTGTAATAGAGTTTCTCTCTGGTTCGGACCTGAGTTGCTCAACTCATTGATGTGCCCTCTATCACTCAGTCTGCACAGTCACCATCCCTAACTATTAAAGCAATTCATTTAAACAAGCAAAAGGAATAATTCACATTCACAGAATCATTACAGTACAAAAGGAGGTCATTCAGTTCATTATGTCCAACCTAGCTCACTGCAAGGGCAACTCAGCTAATGCCAATTCTCCTGCCTTTTCCTCTTTTTCTTCCAATTTGCTTCACTTCAGGTTCATATCCAATTATCCTTTCAAAGCCACAATTACGTTGATTTCACCCACAACTTAAACAGTGCATTATTCAGTGCTGGTCAAATTAAAGCTCTCTATAAATGAGTAACTGGAGATATTGAAACATTACAGTAATAAAACCACAAAAAGTGATACCACACTGTTCTACAAATTCTATTTGTCCAATATAATCTTAAAGAGCAATCAAGAGTACTATTATATATTTATCCTCACTATCATAATAATTAGGTGCTTAAAATAGTACAGATTACACCATCAACAATTCAGCCATGGAGAGGTTAAAAAATATTGTTCTGTCCCTTTCTTTGTCACATGGTGTGCACCATCACACAGTGGCTAGTTTGGTCCTCTACATTTCTGAAGATTTGTCCTTTGTGACCCTGTCTGAAACGGGCAGGAATATTGTTAAAAACAGTTAAAAAAAAATTAAAAAGTGAAGCCACATGTGGAGTGAAGAATGGAATTTCGTTCACTTGTTTTGGTAGGAACACTATTTACCCCTTTTTACCTGTACAATGGGTAAGTGGAGGATCTGAACCTGGCTCCTAAGTGGATTTCCCTCCTGTGGAAGCCATCACATTGTAAGTCTGCTGGTGGTGTCAATAAGCAGGTTAAAGGAACAGAGTTGATGATTTATTCCCTCTCCTGTCAAGCTCCTGGTCTCAAAGAATTGGATTTTACAGTCTCAGGTGGCAGGCAGGCAGTAGGAGGCAAAAATACTGACTGCATGCTATAGGTGCTGTTCCCATCACCTACCCAGCCTCCTGCACTGCAATTCTATTGGGGGCAGGAGGTGTTAGGACAGCAGCACACCAACTGGCCAATCAACAGCCACTGAAGGGATTCCTCTTGCTGCTGCTAGAATCTACCTTGGGTCATCCAGGGCTTTCACTGGTCTGATCACAAGCCAACAATGTGTTGGGGAGCATGGCTTATGTATGGTCCCCCATTTCCCCAGGTCCTTCATGATCCCTCCCTCCCAGTCTCTCCTTCCCTGTCAACAACACTACCCAGGTTCCCTTGGCCTTGTGAGATCCACCATCCTCCCAACTTAAGCCCATACCCAGCTCCATCGACAATCCCCATCAGAAAGTACATACAGTTGCAGTCACCGCTCCTCACTAATTGGCTGAACACTCTCAGAGATGGAGCGTTCTTCCCAGGTAGATGCAGATGGCTCATCTCAACTAAACTGTATGGCACCGCAAATGGTTGGCTAAGAATTTCGTGGAAGGAGGATCTCTGTAACATCCAACCCAAAATGTTCCAGCAACTGTGGGGTATTTTATCCCTTTCAAGCACCCTCATCATTCCCATTGCATCAATGCTGGGATTTGCTGAAATCACATAGTGGGTTGGACTAGATTCAGAGGAAACTCTGTCTTGGTGAAGGATTGCCCCAAAACATGGACAATCCCTTAATGAACAAGTTATTACGCAAGGAAAAGCTTTTCTTTGTTTACTTCCAAATGATATAACCAAACATTGCATTATGACTGCCAATTATAGCTTTATGCTTCAACAGATCCGATGGCAACCTAGTGTCTTCAACTTCAACCGCACAATATTTTTACCACATGGTATGAGGCCCTGTCATTTCCAAAATGGCAGAAGGAGCAAGGAAAACTACTTGACAACACAGCCTGCCTCCTTTTGAGGTTTCCAGAACATTCCAGCATAAATCTCTGTCCTAATATGGCGAAGGGGGCGGCCAAGCCTGAGATCATCTGAAGCAGATATCCCAAAATGCCATGTTTATCACTTCTAGGCTGTTCTAGTGCCAAAGTCTAGTTTTGCAGTTAAGTTTCTTTTTGGATACATAAACTAGATCAGGCCAGCTTTAGTGACCCTACTGTTCAAAATATATGAGTCAAAGCCTCAAAATACAATTCTAATTATTTTACTCAATACAAAGACAATGCAATAGTACTTGACTTGAACAGATATCATGTCAACATTGTGTTTCACTTCTCAGCTGACCTTAGGGGGCAGCAGCTCTCAGAGGTGAGACCTCCCCAATAACTGGGGAGGAAGAGGCATCTTGAGCAAGTTAAAGGGCATGAGAGTTACCGAATGGCACTACTACCAGCTGGCAAAGTCGGGGGGGCAGCTACAATGCTTTGGTTTGTATGGGGAGACCCTGCTGCTTGAGAAATTAAAACCAAAGTGTGATTTATTGTTGCTCAAGATAAGAAAGCTGCCCATCAATAAAGCCTGTGTAATTTGACAATATACTCACATGGCTTGATATGATTCACATGAGATGTTAGTGGGGATAGAGGCCAGCTCCTCGGCTGTGATACTGGGCAGCAGCAATTGTAATCTTTTCTGAAACCACTCAACATAATCTGTGGTATTGAATCTTACAAACCGAGGTCCCAACAGCTGCATTATCCCATTCAACAATGTGTCTCTTACTACTGTGTGTTGAATGGATGTGATGTCCATCTGAAACAAAAGGATAAGTCGATTCATTCATTGCACAGTAACTATTTGCATGAAAGTGAAAAATACTGGAAATGGATGTTTATTTTCACTGTTCCAGTTACAAGCTGTGAATCAAATCACACACCTTTTACAATAAATGTTATTCAATCCATTAACTTCACTTCTAATAAAGGTTGGGCATTCTGCACTGCCAATTAATCTATAGCCGATGGAGATTTAGCTCCATAAAACAAAAATAAGCCATCCAGTTTGATATTTCTTATATCCACCCAACTAAACATAGTTACAGACTTTAATAATCACTTTTTCATTATTCCTGTAAGTGTTAACAAGTAGACTAAGGAACAAGACCTGCACTGATTTATTTGTAATGATTAGAATCCCTATAGTGTGGAAAGCAAGCCAGTCACCCAAAGCTGGGATCAAACCCAGGTCCCTGCTGCTGTCAGCCACCATGCCACCCTATATTTGTTTCTTTTCTTATTGTCACTGCTCACGCTAATGCTGGTTAAAATGTAAAATGTTCCAGCACCTTGTTCCACAAACTACGATGTAACTCAATTCAGGGAAATGCATATAGCACCAACTTCTGGATGGAACTGGTGCCTTTGCTTTGGTCCCAATAAAATGCCATCAGTGTCTGTATTACAAAACGTTAATAATTTCCATAATTTCATTGCCTATTATGTGGGTAACTTTCTGAAAGTAAAGTTTAAATAAATAATTTCTGAAGAAAAGTCTAGACCCGAGATGTCAGCCTTCCTACTCCTCTGATGCTGCTTGACCTGCTGTGTTCATCCAGCTCTACAACTTGTTATCTCAGACTCTCCAGCATCTGTGAGTTCCTTTAAATAATTGCAATTTTGTTGGTGCACAAGTTAGAAAACTTCCAATCTTCTATTTTCCCAATTCAAATATTTATTGATGCACAACAACTTAAACTTGAAAGGATAACAGATACAATCAAAAGTTAACGAGAAAGCTAAACGCAGCAAGGCCGAAAGTAAAACTATCTTACCTGCCGTGTGTCATTAATAAATTGGGTAATGTAGGCAACCAAATCTGTGAAGCTTTTATTTCTCAGGATGTCAATAATCATACTGATGTCAGATGCGTTATTCAGTGACTTCACAGTCAGTCCAGAGAGTTGTGATGTACTCAAGAAGTCCAGTATTTCAAACTGCAGAAATGAAAAGCTGTTATTAAGACAAAGCTGATATTTCAGTGTCCTCAAAATCAATAAGACCAGGGAATTCAAAGTTTAGCAAATGTTTCTGATGGTCCACCTGGAACCTGCATTGTACATGGTGATGTGTACATTACTTACCACAGAGAAGTCCTTGTCCAAAAGTAACAATTCGGTGAAGGGAATCTGTGACATGAATTTATCAAAGTTCTTCAGCAACCAATCACGAATTCCAGTTGTGTTAGAAGCACATGGCAAACCTGTCGAATCAACAGGGCAAAGTTCATGATTCCTGTCCGTGCAAATCCACGTGAGGTAAATTCCTTATACAACTATCAAACAGTAATGGAACTTAGTGTGGTCCTCTGTGATTAAAATAGTTTGCTCACTGCTGCGTATCACATACCACAACATTATGTATTAATATATTCCAAGAAGGGGCCAGGGAGCCCCATGCTTACTAATTATTCGAGAGTTTTCAATGTCATTTATAACTCCCTACATACTGAAAATGTCCACCCCACTTTCAGGTTTGGGCTAATAGATGACTGGTAACATTCACAGTGCCCTCCTTCAATAAGATTGAATCTAACCATCTCCCCTTAATGATCAACAGCATTACTGTTGATGTTGAGAATTTCAGTGACATCAGTGTCCAGCAGAAACATACCAGGATCAGCCATATAAGTGATGTGGCTGCAAAAGCAGCTCGAATGATGGGAGGACGTTGCTTTATCGCCTGACTCAGGAATAGCACACAACTTTTACAGCATAGAAAGAGGCCACTCAGCACAACATGTCAACAACAACTTTAAGGAAAACAATTCCAACTTCTCTAATCTATCTTCATTGCTGACATTCTTCATTCCTTGATCTATTCTCTGTATATCTTTTCTGTACTCGCCAAGGTCTGCACACCCTTCCTGAAATGTGGTGCCCAGTACTTTATGCAACACTTCAGCTCAGACAGAGCCAGTGTCTTACACAAGTTCAGCAGAACTTCCTTTCTCTTGTACTCAAACCCTCCAATAATATAGCCCAAATGTTGTAAGCTTTATTAACTGCTTTCTCAACTTCTCCCACTATCTCCATTGACATAACGCATGTGCGGCAATTCTGTCAGTGCTGACTCCCTGAACATCCATCCATTCCCTCTGGCTGGCTCTGTGCCATATATTATGCAGATAAATACTCTGTGTTCATCCATTCCTGCAGTATGGACTCTGAGCCATTCATTCCCACTATTCTACCTTTGCTATCCCCTGCTGTTATATAGATGCTGCGTGAGTATCACAATTTCCTACTTTGCTGAACTGCATTCCATTCAAAAACTTTGAGATGAACAAATGTAAATTGGCCACGCAGCTAAGTCAAGGCCAGCCTGCCACCTGATATCAGCTCTTCTGCGACTCCCTGTGAGGATTTATGAATTGTGGTGAGTGAGAATGCTGCCTGATCTAACATGTGCAAGCTTATGGGGCACAGATAAACTGACACTAAGATCAAGAAACTGACCATAGCTTGAGAATTAATTCTGTAATCTCTGGTCCTTAAAATATCTGTTTGTGCATTTCACAGCATTACACTAAATGGAAATTTGTGAAGGAGTTATGGAAGCACTTAAGGGCAGAAACGAGTATCTTACCTGATAAACTGGGATGAGAATTCAAAACGTTTTTACAGAACTTGTAGATATCCTGCCACTGCGAGGGTGTGAAATTTAGGTATAAATTATCCAGTCCCTTCAATCTGTCGAGATAAATGAAAATCATGATTTCGATCTGAGAACCGTATCTGTGTACTTGTCAGTTTTATACATTTTGGATTATTTATTTTCTTACACCAGTGCCCTCTGTAATAGAATTTCTCTTCGGTGTAAACGACAGTCACACCTCACTCAGAGATCTTCCCTTCAACTGTTTAGTCTAAAAAAGCAGTGGAAACACAAGACAGTACTTAATGGAGGAGATGGGGGTCTCAACTGCCTACAGAGACATTGAGAGACCTGTGTCACCTCTTTCAAGTTTGTTGGTGCCTGTTTTGACACCATCACCTTGATAACTTGTTGTGATCTTGCTACCTTAAATAGTTTCTACAGTTTTTGATTACTTGTCACTTTGGCTAGACCCTCAGCATGTGACTCTTTTGAACCCTCTGCTTATAAATTCTGCGCCTATGTGCTTCTCTTCACTTCACCTGATGAAGGAGCAGAGCTATGAAAGCTTGTGTTTGTAAATATAAACCCTGTGGGACCAAAACCTGGTATCGTATGACTTCTGATCTCTTTTGAAATTCTTAAGTCTTGCAGTTCCTTTGTACTGATTCTCTTTTGAACTAGTTTGCAGCATTCGGAGTAACAGATTTCTTCTTTTCTTTACCTGCAATGCAGGGATCTTACTGGTAGTTTTTAAACTGTGCTATCCACAGCATCAAGGACAGACGCTAATTCACAGCTGCCTATTGATTATGGTCCTCAGCAGGGCAGTTGCCATAGCAAACCTGGTTAAACCCCTAACGGAGCCTCCCCCATCAAAAACTGAGGGACGGTGAGTGATACTCTTGGCGCCAGTTTGGAAGGATTTCGAGGCATAGAAGTTGATGGTATTTTGACTCATATTTTAACTGATAGTACCACTAGTTCAGCGAAGCCGATGAGGGTGTCAGTGGAGGGGGAGTGGTCAGGCCTGCTCCTGCCCCACTGAACTCATCTCCACCTATCTCAATTCCATTTTCTCCTCCTTGGTCCAGGAACTCCCTACCTACGTCTGTATCACCACCCATGCTCTCCACCTCCTCCAGAACTTCCAATTCCCAACGCCTCATTTTCATCATGGACGTCCAGTCCCTATACACCTGCATTCCCCATGCAGATGCCTAAAGGCCCTCCGCTTCTTCCGGTCCTGCAGGCCCGACCAGTCCCCCTCCACCGACACCCTCATCTGCCTAGCCGAACTTGTCTTCACCCTCAACAACTTATCTTTCAATTCCTCCCACTTCCTACAGACTAAGGGGGTGGCCGTGGCTACCCGCATACGCCCAAGCTATGCCTGTCTCTTTGTAGGTTATGTGGAACAGTCCCTCTTTCGCACCTACACTGGCCCTAAACCCCACCTCTTCCTCTGTTACATTGATGACTGTGTCGGCACCACCTCGTGCTCCCAAAGGAGCTCAAACAATTCATCCACTTCACCAACACCTTCCACTCCAACCTCAAGTTCATCGGGACCATCCCTGATACCTCTCTCTTGTTCCTGGAACTCTCTGTTTCCATCTCTGGCAACCACAGAGAAACCGATATCCATTTCAAGCCCACCGACTCCCACAGCTACCTAGAATACACATCCTCCTACCCACCTTCCTGCAAAAATTCCATCCCCCATTCCCAATTCCTTCGCCTCCGCTTCATCTGCTCCCAGGATGAGGCATTCCACTCCCGTACATCTCAGATGTCCTCGTTTTTCAAGGATTGCAACTCCCGCCCTCAGTGGTCAAGAACGCCCTTGACCGTGTCCCTAGCATTTCCCACATCTCACCCCTCACATCCCTTCCTACAATAACCGCCAAAACAGAATCCCCCTCGTCCTCACATACCACCCCACCAACCTCCGGATCCAATGCATCATCCTCCGACACTTCTGCCATCTGCAATGTGACCCCACCACCAAATTTTTCCCTCCCCACCCTTATCTGCTTTCCGGAGGGACCACTCTCTCCATGACTCCCTTGCCCACTCCACACTCCCCTCTAGGCTCACCACACTCGGCGCATTTCCCTGCAACCACAGGAGGTGCTACACCTGCCCCTACACCTACCCCCTCACCCGCGTCCCAGGCCCCAAGATGACTTTCCACATCAAACAGATGTTCACCTGCACATCTACTAATGTGGTATACTGCACCTGCTGTTCCCGTTGTGGCCTCCTCTACATCGGAAAAACCAAACAGAGGCTTGGGGGCCGCTTTGCAGAACACCTTCGCTTGGTTCGCAATAAACAACTGAACCTCCCAGTCACGAACCATTTCAACTCCCCCTCCCATTCCTCAGGCGACTTGTCCATCCTGGGCCTCCTGCAGTGCCACAATGATGCCACCCGAGGGTTGCAGGAACAGCAACTCATATTCCGCTTGGGAACCCTGCAGCCCAATGGTATCAATGTGGACTTCACAAGCTTCAAAATCTCCCCTCCCCAAACCCCATCCCAAAACCAGCCCAGCTTGGCCCTGACTCCCTAACCTGTCCTTCCTCCCGCCTATCTCTTCCTCCCACCTCAAGCCCCACTCCCAACTCTTACCGACTGACCTCATCCCACCCCCTTGACCTGTCCGTCCTCCCTGGACTGACCTATCCCTTCCCTAACTCCCCACCTACACTCACCTTTACTGGCTCCATCCCCACCTCTTTGACCTGTCTGTCTCTTCTCCACCTATCTTCTCCTCTATCCATCTTCCATCCGCCTCCCCCTCTCTCCCTATTTATTTCAGAATCCCCTTCCCCTCCCCCATTTCTGGAGAAACGTCTAGGACTGAAACGTCAGCCTTCCAGCTCCTCTGATGCTGCTTGGCCGACTGTGTTCATCCAGCTCCACACCTCGTTATCTGGTTAAAGCTCTTCTGAATTTTCACTTTGCAAAGTACAGCTCCCTACTAATTGCAAGAACTTCTTTGAGATTCTCCAGTAACACAGTATTTTCATTAACCACAACAGCAGAGGTCGAAAGCAGCCCAGCCAAAGGTTCCGCAATGAAATGTTTAGAATATGAGCAGGCAGGTTGTTTGGAGGAAAGGTGAGAGGTGTGGGTTTGAAGTCTTGGTGCAGCTAAACACGTGTTCAGCCAGCTTTCTGAAACAGCAGATCTGGCACTAAACCAGTGTTGTTAATTGATGCAACAATCTGCCCACACCCTAGGCTTCTGGCACATGTGCGGCAATGCAACTTTATTGTCTCTCGCAAAACTGTGACCGGCACAGATTTTGTCAAATGAGGACACCCTGCCATTTCTATCATATCTGGGCCCATGCATATGAGTGCAGGTCTGCAGCCAAGATTCCTTCCACATTGATAAACCTGATAATGCAATAAAACCGAGATCTAAAAACATTAACTGAATGTTCTGTACAAAGTGCCACAATCAAACTAATTTAATCAAACACACTATGTTGCCTTTTAGTTGTGAAACTAAGCATGTTACCCGTCAATAAACCTTGTATAATGTGCACTCTATACTTACATGGCTTGATATGATTCACATGAGATGTTAGTGGGGATAGAGGCCAGCTCCTCGGCTGTGATACTGGGCAGCAGCAATTTTAATCTTTTCTGAAACCACTCAACATAATCTGTGGTATTGAATCTTACAAACCGAGGTCCCAACAGCTGCATTATCCCATTCAACAATGTGTCTCTTACTACTGTGTGTTGAATGGATGTGATGTCCATCTGAAACAAAAGGATAAGTCGATTCATTCATTGCACAGTAACTATTTGCATGAAAGTGAAAAATACTGGAAATGGATGTTTATTTACACTGTTCCAGTTACAAGCTGTGAATCAAATCACACACCTTTTACAATAAATGTTATTCAATCCATTAACTTCACTTCTAATAAAGGTTGGGCATCCTGCACTGCCAATTAATCTATAGCCGATGGAGATTTAGCTCCATAAAACAAAAATAAGCCATCCAGTTTGATATTTCTTATATCCACCCAACTAAACATAGTTACAGACTTTAATAATCACTTTTTCATTATTCCTGTAAGTGTTAACAAGTAGACTAAGGAACAAGACCTGCACTGATTTATTTGTAATGATTAGAATCCCTACAGTGTGGAAAGCAAGCCAGTCACCCAAAGCTGGGATCAAACCCAGGTCCCTGCTGCTGTCAGCCACCATGCCACCCTATATTTGTTTCTTTTCTTATTGTCACTGCTCACGCTAATGCTGGTTAAAATGTAAAATGTTCCAGCACCTTGTTCCACAAACTACGATGTAACTCAATTCAGGGAAATGCATTTCGCACCAACTTCTGGATGGAACTGGTGCCTTTGCTTTGGTCCCAATAAAATGCCATCAGTGTTTGTATTTCAAAACGTTAATAATTTCCAAAATTTCATTGCCTATTATGTGGGTAACTTTCTGAAAGTAAAGTTTAAATAAATAATTTCTGAAGAAAAGTCTAGACCCGAGATGTCAGCTTTCCTACTCCTCTGATGCTGCTTGGCCTGCTGTGTTCATCCAGCTCTACAACTTGTTATCTCAGACTCTCCAGCATCTGTGAGTTCCTTTAAATAATTGCAATTTTGTTGGTGCACAAGTTAGAAAACTTCCAATCTTCTATTTTCCCAATTCAAATATTTATTGATGCACAACAACTTAAACTTGAAAGGATAACAGATACAATCAAAAGTTAACGAGAAAGCTAAACGCAGCAAGGCCGAAAGTAAAACTATCTTACCTGCCGTGTGTCATTAATAAATTGGGTAATGTAGGCAACCAAATCTGTGAAGCTTTTATTTCTCAGGATGTCAATAATCATACTGATGTCAGATGCGTTATTCAGTGACTTCACAGTCAGTCCAGAGAGTTGTGATGTACTCAAGAAGTCCAGTATTTCAAACTGCAGAAATGAAAAGCTGTTATTAAGACAAAGCTGATATTTCAGTGTCCTCAAAATCAATAAGACCAGGGAATTCAAAGTTTAGCAAATGTTTCTGATGGTCCACCTGGAACCTGCATTGTACATGGTGATGTGTACATTACTTACCACAGAGAAGTCCTTGTCCAAAAGTAACAATTCGGTGAAGGGAATCTGTGACATGAATTTATCAAAGTTCTTCAGCAACCAATCACGAATTCCAGTTGTGTTAGAAGCACATGGCAAACCTGTCGAATCAACAGGGCAAAGTTCATGATTCCTGTCCGTGCAAATCCACGTGAGGTAAATTCCTTATACAGCTATCAAACAGTAATGGAACTTAGTGTGGTCCTCTGTGATTAAAATAGTTTGCTCACTGCTGCGTATCACATACCACAACATTATGTATTAATATATTCCAAGAAGGGGCCAGGGAGCCCCATGCTTACTAATTATTCGAGAGTTTTCAATGTCATTTATAACTCCCTACATACTGAAAATGTCCACCCCACTTTCAGGTTTGGGCTAATAGATGACTGGTAACATTCACAGTGCCCTCCTTCAATAAGATTGAATCTAACCATCTCCCCTTAATGATCAACAGCATTACTGTTGATGTTGAGAATTTCAGTGACATCAGTGTCCAGCAGAAACATACCAGGATCAGCCATATAAGTGATGTGGCTGCAAAAGCAGCTCGAATGATGGGAGGACGTTGCTTTATCGCCTGACTCAGGAATAGCACACAACTTTTACAGCATAGAATGAGGCCACTCAGCACAACATGTCAACAACAACTTTAAGGAAAACAATTCCAACTTCTCTAATCTATCTTCATTGCCGACATTCTTCATTCCTTGATCTATTCTCTGTATATCTTTTCTGTACTCGCCAAGGTCTGCACACCCTTCCTGAAATGTGGTGCCCAGTACTTTATGCAACACTTCAGCTCAGACAGAGCCAGAGTCTGACACAAGTTCAGCAGAACTTCCTTTCTCTTGTACTCAAACCCTCCAATAATATAGCCCAAATGTTGTAAGCTTTATTAACTGCTTTCTCAACTTCTCCCACTATCTCCATTGACATAACGCATGTGCGGCAATTCTGTCAGTGCTGACTCCCTGAACATCCATCCATTCCCTTTGGCTGGCTGTGCCATATATTATGCAGATAAATACTCTGTGTTCATCCATTCCTGCAGTATGGACTCTGAGCCATTCATTCCCACTATTCTACCTTTGCTATCCCCTGCTGTTATATAGATGCTGCGTGAGTATCACAATTTCCTACTTTGCTGAACTGCATTCCATTCAAAAACTTTGAGATGAACAAATGTAAATTGGCCACGCAGCTAAGTCAAGGCCAGCCTGCCACCTGATATCAGCTCCTCTGCAACTCCCTGTGAGGATTTATGAATTGTGGTGAGTGAGAATGCTGCCTGATCTAACATGTGCAAGCTTATGGGGCACAGATAAACTGACACTAAGATCAAGAAACTGACCATAGCTTGAGAATTAATTCTGTAATCTCTGGTCCTTAAAATATCTGTTTGTGCATTTCACAACATTACACTAAATGGAAATTTTTGAAGGAGTTATGGAAGCACTTAAGGGCAGAAACGAGTATCTTACCTGATAAACTGGGATGAGAATTCAAAACGTTTTTACAGAACTTGTAGATATCCTGCCACTGCGAGGGTGTGAAATTTAGGTATAAATTATCCAGTCCCTTCAATCTGTCGAGATAAATGAAAATCATGATTTCGATCTGAGAACCGTATCTGTGTATTTGTCAGTTTTATACATTTTGGATTATTTATTTTCTTACACCAGTGCCCTCTGTAATAGAATTTCTCTTCGATGTAAACGACAGTCACACCTCACTCAGAGATCTTCCCTTCAACTGTTTAGTCTAAAAAAGCAGTGGAAACACAAGACAGTACTTAATGGAGGAGATGGGGGTCTCAACTGCCTACAGAGACATTGAGAGACCTGTGTCACCTCTTTCAAGTTTGTTGGTGCCTGCTTTGACACCATCACCTTGATAACTTGTTGTGATCTTGCTACCTTAAATAGTTTCTACAGTTTTTGATTACTTGTCACTTTGGCTAGACCCTCAGAATGTGACTCTTTTGAACCCTCTGCTTATAAATTCTGCGCCTATGTGCTTCTCTTCACTTCACCTGATGAAGGAGCAGAGCTCTGAAAGCTTGTGTTTGTAAATATAAACCCTGTGGGACCAAAACCTGGTATCGTATGACTTCTGATCTCTTTTGAAATTCTTAAGTCTTGCAGTTCCTTTGTACTGATTCTCTTTTGAACTAGTTTGCAGCATTCGGAGTAACAGATTTCTTCTTTTCTTTACCTGCAATGCAGGGATCTTACTGGTAGTTTTTAAACTGTGCTATCCACAGCATCAAGGACAGATGCTAATCCACAGCTGCCTATTGATTACGGTCCTCAGCAGGGCAGTTGCCATAGCAAACCTGGTTAAACCCCTAACGGAGCCTCCCCCATCAAAAACTGAGGGACGGTGAGTGATACTCTTGGCGCCAGTTTGGAAGGATTTCGAGGCATAGAAGTTGATGGTATTTTGACTCATATTTTAACTGATAGTACCACTAGTTCAGCGAAGCCGATGAGGGTGTCAGTGGAGGGGGAGTGGTCAGGCCTGCTCCTGCCCCACTGAACTCATCTCCACCTATCTCAATTCCATTTTCTCCTCCTTGGTCCAGAAACTCCCTACCTACGTCTGTATCACCACCCATGCTCTCCACCTCCTCCAGAACTTCCAATTCCCAACGCCTCATTTTCATCATGGACGTCCAGTCCCTATACACCTGCATTCCCCATGCAGATGCCTAAAGGCCCTCCGCTTCTTCCTGTCCTGCAGGCCCGACCAGTCCCCCTCCACCGACACCCTCATCTGCCTAGCCGAACTTGTCTTCACCCTCAACAACTTATCTTTCAATTCCTCCCACTTCCTACAGACTAAGGGGGTGGCCGTGGCTACCCGCATACGCCCAAGCTATGCCTGTCTCTTTGTAGGTTATGTGGAACAGTCCCTCTTTCGCACCTACACTGGCCCTAAACCCTACCTCTTCCTCCGTTACATTGATGACTATGTCGGCACCACCTCGTGCTCCCAAAGGAGCTCAAACAATTCATCCACTTCACCAACACCTTCCACTCCAACCTCAAGTTCATCGGGACCATCTCTGATACCTCTCTCTTGTTCCTGGAACTCTCTGTTTCCATCTCTGGCAACCACAGAGAAACCGATATCCATTTCAAGCCCACCGACTCCCACAGCTACCAAGAATACACATCCTCCTACCCACGTTGCTGCAAAAATTCCATCCCCCATTCCCAATTCCTTCGCCTCCGCTGCATCTGCTCCCAGGATGAGGCATTCCACTCCCGTACATCTCAGATGTCCTCGTTTTTCAAGGATTGCAACTCCCGCCCTCAGTGGTCAAGAACGCCCTTGACCATGTCCCTAGCATTTCCCGCATCTCACCCCTCACACCCCTTCCTGCAATAACCGCCAAAACAGAATCCCCCTCGTCCTCACATACCACCCCACCAACCTCTGGATCCAATGCATCATCCTCCGACACTTCTGCCATCTGCAATGTGACCCCACCACCAAATTTTGCCCTCCCCACCCTTATCTGCTTTCCGGAGGGACCACTCTCTCCATGACTCCCTTGCCCACTCCACACTCCCCTCTAGGCTCACCACACCCGGCGCATTTCCCTGCAACCACAGGAAGGGCTACACCTGCCCCTACACCTACCCCCTCACCCCTGTCCCAGGCCCCAAGATGACTTTCCACATCAAACAGATGTTCACCTGCACATCTACTAATGTGGTATACTGCACCTGCTGTTCCCGTTGTGACCTCCTCTACATCGGAAAAACCAAACAGAGGCTTGGGGGCCGCTTTGCAGAACACCTTCGCTTGGTTCGCAATAAACAACTGAACCTCCCAGTCACGAACCATTCCAACTCTCCCTCCCATTCCTCAGGCGACTTGTCCATCCTGGGCCTCCTGCAGTGCCACAATGATGCCACCCGAAGGTTGCAGGAACAGCAACTCATATTCCGCTTGGGAACCCTGCAGCCCAATGGTATCAATGTGGACTTCACAAGCTTCAAAATCTCCCCTCCCCAAACCCCATCCCAAAACCAGCCCAGCTTGGCCCTGACTCCCTAACCTGTCCTTCCTCCCGCCTATCTCTTCCTCCCACCTCAAGCCCCACTCCCACCTCTTACCGACTGACCTCATCCTGCCCCCTTGACCTGTCCGTCCTCCCTGGACTGACCTATGCCCTCCCTAACTCCCCACCTACACTCACCTTTACTGGCTCCATCCCCGCCTCTTTGACCTGTCTGTCTCTTCTCCACCTATCTTCTCCTCTATCCATCTTCCATCCACCTCCCCCTCTCTCCCTATTTATTTCAGAATCCCCTTCCCCTCCCCCATTTCTGGAGAAACGTCTAGGACTGAAACGTCAGCCTTCCAGCTCCTCTGATGCTGCTTGGCCTACTGTGTTCATCCAGCTCCACACCTCGTTATCTGGTTAAAACTCTTCTGAATTTTCACTTTGCAAAGTACAGCTCCCTACTAATTGCAAGAACTTCTTTGAGATTCTCCAGTAACACAGTATTTTCATTAACCACAACAGCAGAGGTCGAAAGCAGCCCAGCCAAAGGTTCCGCAATGAAATGTTTAGAATATGAGCAGGCAGGTTGTTTGGAGGAAAGGTGAGAGGTGTGGGTTTGAAGTCTTGGTGCAGCTAAACACGTGTTCAGCCAGTTTTCTGAAACAGCAGATCTGGCACTAAACCAGTGTTGTTAATTGACGCAACAATCTGCCCACACCCTAGGCTTCTGGCACATGTGCGGCAATGCAACTTTATTGTCTCTCGCAAAACTGTGACCGGCACAGATTTTGTCAAATGAGGACACCCTGCCATTTCTATCACATCTGGGCCCATGCATATGAGTGCAGTTCTGCAGCCAAGATTCCTTCCACATTGATAAACCTGATAATGCAATAAAACCAAGATCTAAAAACATTAACTGAATGTTCTGTACAAAGTGCCACAATCAAACTAATTTAATCAAACACACTATGTTGGCTTTTAGTTGTGAAACTAAGCATGTTACCCGTCAATAAACCTTGTATAATGTGCACTCTATACTTACATGGCTTGATATGATTCACATGAGATGTTAGTGGGGATAGAGGCCAGCTCCTCAGCTGTGATACTGGGCAGCAGCAATTGTAATCTTTTCTGAAACCACTCAACATAATCTGTGGTATTGAATCTTACAAACCGAGGTCCCAACAGCCGCATAATCCCATTCAACAATGTGTCTCTTACTACTGTGTGTTGAATGGATGTAATTTTCATCTGAAACGAAAGGTACTGCTGATTAATTAACTGTATGGTAACAAGTTAGATGAAAGTGAAATATGCTGGAAATAGCTGTTCATTTTCAGAGTTTGAGTTAACCACCTTTCCATTGATTTCATTGAATCCCTACACTTGTGGAAGCAGGCCATTCAGCCCATTGGGTTCACATCAACCATCCAAAGAGCATCCCACCCAGACCCCCACCCCTACTCTCTCCCTGTAACCCTGCATTCCCCGCAGAAAACCCACCTAGTCTGCACATCTTTAGACACTACAGGGCAATTTAGCGCAGCCAGCCCACCTAACTTGGACATGTTTGGACTGTGGGAGGAAACTAAAGCACACTGAGGAACCCCACAGAGACACAGGGAAAATGTGCAAATTCCACACAGATAGTTATCACTCAAGGCTGGGATCAAATCCAGGTCCTTTACGCTGTGAGGCAGCAGTGAGCCATTCTATTAAAAACTGAACAACCCGTAATTAGGCCATTGGACAGAAATAATCAATCTGCTTTGATGTTTCTAACATTTTAGCAAAGTACATCTTATATCTATCCACCAAACCTAACTGCATAAGTGGTATAATCTTGTTTAATATTCCAAGAAGTGTTAACTAGTAAACTAAGAAATAAAAACTGAAAATCTCCCACATAATATCTGAACAGAACAACATTCTGTCTTTTCCCTTGCTGCAGAGTGCCGTGTTATTGGTAAACGTAACAGTTACTGATACAAATTGACATAGATCATGACTTTTAGTAATAGCGTAAAGCGGGTTAACAGTAATTTGGCAGCCCATTTGACAAGTCTACTCATTTTAATTTCATATCTCCAGTGGAAATTGGAGAGAGATGTTAAAATGCGCACCACCTTACCACCACACACTTTATATTACCGTACAGAGACATACTCTGAGTGATGTATGGTCACTGTTCATGCCAATGCTAGTTGCAATATACAATGTGTTTTACATTCTGAATTAATTCTCTATTTTTAAAATCCACCACTACTGTGCTGGCATTTGAATCCTAAAGTATTAGACTGGGTCCTCAGATTATCAGCAACGTGTAACTGACACTACATCACCATAGCCTGTACATCCAACACTCAAACACTGTTACCTGTGACAGAATGAACTTGAAAATTAACAAGGTAGTCAAACACAGCTAAGGCAAAAGGAAAAGTATCTTACCACTTGTGCGTCATTCACAAATTGAGTAAGAAAGCTGATTAATTCAGTGAAGTTTCTATTGCCAAGGGCATCAATGATCATTCTGATGTGAGATGTGTTATTCAGCGACTTTACAGTCAGTCCAGAGAGTTGGGGTGCATTCAGTAGTTCCAATATTTCATACTATAGAAAGCAAAAGCCAGTGTTTTACAAACAATAAGTTCACAGAATTGAAAATGAAGGGCTGATGTCCAATCTCTGTCTGAAAACTGTGTAGTAAACGGTTAAGTGTAGTCAACTTACTACAGACAAGTTCTTGTTCAACTGAAGTATATCAATGTAGGAAACCTGGGCAATGAATTTCCTAAAGTTCTTCTGTAGCCAGTAATGGATTCCAGCCTTGTCAGGAGCACATGGAATACCATTGGAACCTACAAGGCAAAAATCAACATTGTTAATTGGACAAATCTACACAAGGAAATCCCTTTCACAATTATAGAACGCTAAGGGAGGATTCTGTTACTCTCTGGATTCAAATGTTCTCTCAGGGCTAGAGATACAATTTCACATCATTTTGTTTCAAGACAATCTATGAGAGGATGCCACCCTACAATCAGTAGGTAAATTAGTTACTCCGTTTCTGTTCCATGGGGAATTTAATGCCAATATTTTTTGATGAAGGGTAAGACACCTGATAAAATCAGGCCCACAACGGAAGCCCATGGTAACCACCCAATTCAACACAAGGTCAGAGTCATTACTACCTTGTTCATAGCAATTAGGGAAGGTCAATGAACGCTATACCTTTGCCAGTGATAGTTACTTCCCACAAAAGAACAAAAAGAACATTGAAAACATTCGAAAAGCTAAACAAGTGAACAAAGGTAAGTGGTATGCTATCCTTTGTGGAACCAAAAGCACAAGGTATCATGACGTCTCAGCACCAGAATATTAAAGGATAAATAATACAGTAAGATAAACAAATGACAGATAAATACTACATTGCAGTATCTCAGCACAGGGCTGCCTGGCTTCACAGATATTATCATCTATTCTGCCATAGTTCGATGTTTTCATCACATGCTTGATTTGACTTTCAAATAGAACCTCTATCATCATTAAAATGATATGTACATTACCTGTAAAGTTAACCTGAAGGGTCAAGAAATTTCTGCTGAAGTTGTAGATGTCTCTGTGTTGCAACTCAGACAGATTTAGATACAAATCACTTAGACCTTGAATGCTATAAAAATTAAAGAGAATTTCCATCATCATGTGTCATCATACTGGGACATTTCATTTGGCACGTAAACAAAAATCAAAGAATGTTGCAGATCTGAAGAAGTTCTGAAGAAGGTTCTGAAGAAGTCCAAAACATTAACTCTGCTTTCTCTCTCTAAGATGCTGCCAGACCTGCTGAGTTTCTCCCACTGTCTCTGTTTTTTATTCAATTTGGTATAGCTTGGAAGGGACCAGTCACTGTATTTTCTCAGGCTAAGGGATCTTTAGAAGTCCAATGCAACAAATGCTTCAATATGTAATTTTATAGCTGGGAGAGTGGGAATAGTATTGACAATATGTGATGGTATAAAATTACTGAGAGCAAGTTGGCAGCTCATTTTACCTCCCTCCCATTAACTCCAGTCCCTTTCCCACAATTCACTCCACTTGACAAGTTAAAATTACTCATTAGGCTGAATCGTACCTTTTTTTGGTCCAAATACACATAGGTTGGTGCTACAGCCCCCTCTAAAGGCTGCTCAATCCAAGTGCAGTCACTTTATTCCCCGTTGCACATTATCAATTTCCAGTGCAATGCAATAGTCGTCATCCCCCCGTCTCCCCAGCCTGCAGCCTCCAGCCCTGAAGCATAACTTGCTCATTCTTCTTTCTCTTGCACCTCCCTAAACCTATTCCCATTGGCCCCTCTGGGCAATGGACTGACCGTGGGCAAATCCCTTGACTGACCTAGCCAGACATCCATCCACAGACAAGAAATGCCAAAATCCCTGATCAGGTTAGCTTTAGCACCCAGACTGGACACATCACAGTCACAGGACTGATGATAACCCTCGACTGTAGAAGCACAGACCTCTGATGAAGAGCATCCTGACAAAATACTTTGAATGGTGTGGGAAGCTACCCTATACTGTGCCTGGTCACCCTGACCGTGCTAGGAGCCCAACAGTACCAAGACCCCCTGACTGATGGCTAGCTCCATGGATTTCTCTGAGGGTGACTCCTCTAAGAATTTGACCCCAGGCTCCCTGCTGGCTGCCCATGCCCGGTATTTGTTATGGGAGCTGCTGGCACATGGTGCAGGGGTGAGATTGACACAGCCCACTGCCCCCAATAAGATGTACAGCCCCTTAGACTGAGGACTGCTGAGCAACAAGGCAACCTGCTAGTTATGTGACTGAACTAACTGGCACATCAAGGCACAAGCAGGTTGACTAGCCTCAAATAAAGTAACCTGTATAACTCAAAATCTTTTTGATCTGTACATCCTTTACTTGCTGTGATCTGCCTGTACCACTCATAAACAAAGACTTTTTACTGTACATGACAATAAAATCAATCAATCAATCAAAATCAATCTCACAAGGCAAGGCACAGATGCTGTGAGCACACAGGTAGGCATTAAGTGAGTGAGCACCAAGAGACACCTCTTGGTCCAGTCCATGAGTTGGGTGATCACCCCTGTACACAAAGTGTCCCTGCTGCATCCTTTCAATGCTGGTTCCTGGCAAAGCATGTAACACAAGTTTGAGCTTCAAGAGCACACTGCCAGTGTATTGTAGAGGAGCCATGATGGTCAGGAGGGGTTGGTAAATGCCAAATGTCTGTGCATGCAGCTGGTGCGGTAGTCATATGTAATATGGATTTCTATCAGAGCAAGCAATAATTTGAATCCATCAGGTACAAGCTCTCATTTCTAAGTCAGATTTTCACAATGTCTAACATGTTTGGTGCATTTGGTGAGACAGGAAATTGAATGCTAATGAGGAACATGGGCCCATTAATAAATCATTTAACAAGCTGTAATCTTCCTTAACTAGGAACTTACCCAGTGAGAAACTTGTCTTGCCACTCTTCAAAAGCACAAAAGATAGAGCAAGATACTTCCAGCATCAAAATGAGCTTAATAGACTCCCCAACTGATTCTGCCGCAAATCTCTCCTTAGCCCATATTGGTCAGACCCCTATAATACTCCGTCCATTGCATCTCTAGTACAGTGTTGGGAATAGGCACCTTCGCACTTTTCCATTTCTCACTAATTCCAGATGGAATGTAGGCTACAGTTATGATGCAGACAAGCAACTTTATTACCCTCATTTTTGGGAAAGGCTATAAGTGGTTAGCATTCCTGCAGATGTACTGCGCAGGGATCTTAAAACAAGAGTAATTCATCTAACTTCAATGCAGTTTGAAATAGTTATTAAGGGCAAACAAAATGCTTGACATTTATTGCACTCCCTTCACCACTATATTAATAGGAGATACCGACACATTTTTATAAATACTTCAAAAGTGCTAAGAGCAAAGTGAGAATTTCACATGCATTCATAAATGTGCAGTGGATTTTAAACATTAGTTCTCATCATGTTAAGATTATTAGTCATTCACGTGCACCAACCTGAGATGTTTCTAACAGTCCTTGTAAATTTGATACTTGTTAATCAAATGCATGAAACAGCAAGCGTGTATAAACTTAGAAGCTTCCAGTTTTTCTCCTGAAATGCAGCACAAAATTGCAGTCCTCTACCTAATATATCCAGGCAGAACTCTCGAGAAAGGAAGTGATACATGAGAAAAACAAACAGCAGAAAGATAACGCTGGAAAGTTGAAACGAGGTGGATAGAATGGGTGGAGTCTTATGAACAGTATAACACAGACTAGTTAGTCAAGAGGCCTTTATCAATGCCTTACATTCTATCTAATTGTACATCAGGGGCAAACATTCCCCAGGTCATCTTGTTGAGAATCAGTTCCTTGCTACCAACCATTAGTGGTCACTGACACAGGCAGAATAATTGGATGTCCTTGGCTGTTCTCCATCAGTTTGGAATATTATATACGTACATTGCTTGATATGATGCACAGCTTATGTTGGTGGGTATGGTGGCAAGCTCCTTTCCTGTGATGCTAGGCAACAGCAGAGTTAATTTCCTCTGGAACATGTCAACATAGTTGCTGGTATTAAACATCGGAAGGAAGGGTTCCAGCAACTTCATGATCTTGCTCAGCATCAAGCGCCTTACCGTCGCATTTTGAAATGTTGTAACATTCATCTGAAATGAAAGTGTAGTCAATTGAATCAATTATTTGTGGACCACAAGCATTTTTCAGATGGAAAAAGACAAAACTGAGAACTGCTCGTGTTGATTTACTGATGGCGCTTAATCCTATGCAGATTCACAGCATGTATCCATTGATAGAAAAATTACTGTAAGTTGTGATGGTTGTAACTGCGGCTTGACATTATCATTTTGGCATTACTGGTGGAGTCCAACATCAGCCCTTTCCCCAGCATCCACACTGAGACCAGATAACATGAGAGTGTGAACATCAATGACATTGTTTATTGCAGTGCGTTGCAGACCTAGCTCCAGTGGAACTGTGCTAGAAGGGAAAAGAGGTGCAGGAGAATACCAGTAGGCCCTTCTTTCCTTCTGTCCCATTCAATAAGAATCATAGAATCCCTACAGTGTGGAAACAGGCCATTCGGCCCAACAAGTTCACACCACCCCTCCAAACAGCATCCCACCCAGACCCATTCCCCTACCCCTGCATTTTGCCTATGTCTGACCCACCTACCCTAAACACTACTGGCATTTTTGCATGGCCAATCCACCTAACCTGCACATCTTTGGACTGTGGGAGGAAACCCACGCAGACACAGGGAGAATGTGCAAATTCCACACAGATAGTCGCCCGAGGGTGGAATTGAACCTGGGTCGCTGTGAGACAGCAGCGCTCACCACTGAGCCACCGTGCCACCGATCAGAATTAATTGGATCCCAGGGAGCCAAAGAGCTTGGGGTTGTGAAAAAGATCGAGAAAAGCTGCCAGGACCTATACAGCGTCTTCTGCAGTAAAAACACTTTGAGCCTGAAGAAGCCTGAGTTTATTTTCTCTTCAGCTGTTACTATAAGTCGTGATAAAATATGTCAATGGTGGATATTTATCTCTGGCCACAATCAACTTATTTGTGATAAATAGTTATGCATATTAATTACAGAAAATTGGTCTGGCCTTTCTGTCAAACTGGGTCAAAGACAGATAAATTGGGGAATTCTGTGCAGTTTTAAAATCTTTAAGTTTTGTCGCGGCTCCTGGAATAGCAGAGTTTGAGTTCCAGCACACTACCCCAATGAGGAGTAATGGTGTTCTTCTATATTTCTGTCTATCCTCAATAACCATTGACTCCGGTGTTAATAAAGAACATAGATCCCCTTCAAAATGTTCAATGACCCAGCTCCACCATTCTCTGGGGAAGAGAGTTCCTAATATTCATGACAAATAAAAATCCTCTTCAATTCTGATTTAACTGGGAGAGCCTTTATTTTGAACTGTGACCACTAGTCTCTCCCAAAAGGGGAAAGACCCATTCATTATCCACCTGTGCAGTTCCCTTAGGATTGTGTGTTTCAATAAGATCACCTGTACTTATTATACACTCAGTTGAATAACAGACCAACCTATCTTCATAAGTTAAGGGATGCAGATTCAGACCAGAGACTGGAGTGAGATGAGACAGACTGAGTGCTGAGGGAATTTGGTGTACAATGGGGAAGGAGTGCTGTAGGTAGGGTTTATTGCAAGACGTTAATCTTGCCGAGTGGATAGCTCAGTGAAAAGAGGAAGAGGTGTTCCTCTATGACCAGTTGCTGTTCAATACTTTGTCTCATTGCCATTACAATTTAGAAAATGTAAGATTTTAGAACAACCAAACACAAGAAAATTAAGTCGACAGAAAATTGCACTAAAGTGAGATTAAGGTGCAGAAGGGCAGCTCAGCCAAGCAAAATGTTCAATCTGTGGCCGGTGGGGAGTCACAGACTTTCCACGCAACCTAGACCAGTGTACCTTTAGCAGCTGCAGAGGTCTGAGCCCTGCATTTCAGAGCTTGAGCGGCAGCTGGTATTGAAACTGAGAAATGGGTGAATCAGACGTTCAGAGAGGTAGTCCCACCGCAGTAGATGGGCAATAAATGCTAGCCTAGCCAGTGACACCCTCATCCTGCAAATGAGTAATCAGTCGACATGACATTTTAATTCACCAGGCTCCACCTAGTGGCAGATACTGGTCAATGTAGAAAGAACAGCCTGCACGAACCAACTTCAAGCATAGGTGGATCCAAGGACAAATGGCACAAGACATCTTTCCTGGTCCTCTGATGCTGCTTGGCATGCTGTGTTCCCCCAGCTCCATACTGTGTTAAATTTAAAATAAACTATACTCTTTCCTAAAACAACTCAAACATCCCAGCAGATTTCTTAAATTGAGATAAAGGTTTTACGACTGTAACAAAAGAAATTTGAAAGTTCTGACGGATATTGGAAGCTTCAAAAACAAAAGGAAAGTCATCTTACCTCTTGAGTATCAGAAACAATTTGTGTCAAGTATGCAATCAGGTCACTGAAATTCCTGCCAGCAAGTGCATCAATGATCTGGCCAACTTTATCCGTGTTATTCAAAGCATCAGAGTGTACAGTCAACCCAGAAAGTAATTGTGGAGTGAGGAGGTCCAGTATTTCAAACTAAGAGAAATAAAGTGATCTTATCAAATTATATTTTAAAAACATATGAAAAAAGAGAAAAAATCTATTCCCTTCCAATTAAAGCTCTTCAGTTTACAGTTTTGTCTGGCCGTCAATATGGAATCTGCTGCAATTTCAACTTACTCCAGAGAAGTTCAGAGCTAAGAAGCTCCTGTACGACAAGCCTCTTAAGGATTGTATCAATTTCCCTTGTATCCAGTCCTGGCCTTTTGTCACATTAGCATCACATTCCGAGCCTGTAGAAGGCAGTGAGAAATAATCAGTCATGAGCTGTATAGCAGTGAGGCAAGTCCTTTATCCAATGGAAGAGTTTGTTCTGGAGTCTGTAAACTCTGAAATAACATTGTTCCCAATGCAACATCCGAATATGTTTCATAGCAGATTAATCCACTACTCTCCACACTGCTTTACACCGATATTTGCACCACACTTAATTCCCAGCAGATTGCAACTATTGTTGCTCATAACCAAGCAATTGAATGGATGCCACCCTGCAAATCCCGACCTTGCAACTGCAGTAAAGAGCTGAAGATGGCATATCAATCACTGATGACTCCTGGAGATGAATCAGTGAAGCAGGAAGATCCAACATAGGAAGCTGTGCAAACTGTCTTGAAGTAATAACTAACTGCATTACAGTAGGCTTCGTAAGAATTAAAGCATTGTTAATTCCAAGCCAAAATATTTCACAGATAGAACATAAAAGTTGTACAATCAAACATGACGTGTGCATTACCTGATAAAATGATGTGATGGGAGAGGACATTTTTACCAAATCTGTACAGATCTCCAAGTTGCGGTAATGTCAAGTTTATCACACTGTTAAACCCTTTCATTCTGTAAAGGAAAATAAAAGGGGGCTGAAAATCCACAGAAAATGAATGACCTGCCTTTTAAAAGTTAATTTCTCAGCTATTTTGTTTAAAGCAAAGAGACTGTTTGAATCCCCACACAAATGAAAACTCCCATTTTTTTCATGTTCTAAACAAAGCTTAAGTCTTCGTTTTAACCAATAATTTCTCAATAAGGTCAGAAGTCAGGCAACACCAGGTTATAGCCCAACAGGTTTATTTAACATCACCAGCTTTGAAAGTGCTGCTCTTTCATTGCCTTGTGATTTTAAATAAACCTGTTGCACTATAACCTGGTGTTGCCTAACTTTGTCCACCCCAGTCCAACACTGGCATCTCCATAGCAATTCTCAATAACATGAACAGAAATACTTACATGGCCTGGTAAGATTCACATGTTATGTTTGTGGGAATGCTAGCAAGCTCAAAGCTTGTAATTCTGGGCAACAGTACTTTTAGCCTCTTCTCGAACCAGTCTGTGAAGTTAACAGGTTTAAACACGGGAAACAAGGGTTTCAGGTTGCCAAAGATACTACTGAGTAATGTGTCACTCGCTGTCTTGTTTTGAATCACTGCTGTGCTCATCTGAAAGGCAAAAGAAATGGAAGCTTCAATTTTGCTACTAACTGTTACCAACTTCATTTACAATTTACAGGTTGTTTTCAACAGAACTTGTTGATTGAGTACTGCAAAAATTTTGGCAAATGCCTTGTGATTCATTTGACACAAAGTTTTCCTGTCCATTTGTTTTAGCAATGACAGGCAACTTAAGTTATATGTTATCCTGAACTTTTAGTCTTCCTCCTGCCTGAATATAAGCAGCAAATACCTGGAAAGAGATAATTTACATTAACATTTCTGAAGGCAAGGGTCAGGAAAGGTGTCCAAAATGGGTGAAATCCTAAAGAACCTAATGCAGTAGAGCTACTCTGACCCTATGGAGTTAGTTTATTTTTCTCGCAGAAAACTTCAGAAGAATTGTTTCAATCCTAAAGGATTTTCTTCCAATTATTTATCATATTAAAATCATGATTAAATTCACAACCAATAAATTTGACAAATTTCATTAACTTTTCAATTGATTAGTTCAGATTAACAGAAAGATGCAAATGAACCAGTTACCAATCGCCTCAATTAATCTGATCATCAAACATATTACTTCACGCTGTTTTGAGAATATGTTCAGCATTTATATTTAAATAAAATCAGGTCTAAAGAAGTCACTAGCAAAGCTAGTATCGAACACTCAGCTCTGTTAATTTCATGGAATAATTATTTCTGTAAATATTAGATCTAATCAAGAAACAAATATTTCAAATAATAATGAAAGTTTATCCAAGTACAGTAAGTGTATATGACAAGTTCAGTCAAGATATTCTACAGCTCATATAACATGTGAAACCACCATTACTCACATCTCTCCCTCTAACACAAAATCATAGAATCCCTACAATGTGGAAGCAGGCCATTCAGCCCATCAAGTATACACCAACCTTCTGACAACCTTCCATACAGACAGTTGCCTGATGGTGGAATTGAACCTGACTCTGTGGCACCAAGAGACAGCAGTGCAAACTGCTGAGTCACAGTGCCACCCACAAGGCCTGCTGGTACTATGATACCTTTACTAAATAGGACCCAACGCGTGCACAATCGGTCCTGAATAAACCTGTCATTGGTCCCTTAGAAGAAGATTTTTTATGAACATGTTGGAGATTATGAAGGGATTGCAAGTACTGCCGATGCTGGAGAATCTGAGATAACAAAGTATAGAGCTGGAGGAACACAGCAGGCCAAGCAGCATCAGAGGAGCAGGAAAGCTGGCATTTTGGGTCGGACCCTTCTTCAGAAATCTTCAGAAATACTGCTCCTGGTCAGGCAATAACATTCCAGCTTTGTGAGAAGTTATGAATGCCCTAAAGATTTCTTTCCACTTTTTATTAATGATACAACTGCTGGTTCAGAGTTCTGTTGGTCAAGGGTAGTATCTCTACCTTTGGGTCAAAAGGTCCAGGTTCAAGATCCACCTCAGGATGTGATGGCTTTGGAAATTTTAACACATCCAAACTAAAAACAAATACAACTTCTGGCTTAGATGGCAATTGACAGTGAAGTGATCGTAATAAAGTCAGCAAGGTGGACCTCATAGAATATGAGTTCCCTGATTGGAGCTGATAACCTGGTCCAGTCAGGGAGTCCCGGCTGACAGATATAAACAGGAGCTTCGGGGGTGCTGTTCACTCTGAGAGCTGGCTCTGAAGAAGCCAGACAAGTGCCAAGTACAATGCATATACAAATAAAGGGGGACTTGGTGATGGGACACCAGCTCCTGTGATGTTAGTTGAAGCAGGTTTGAGAATTAGTATAGTGCCACAGTTTGCTAAGCAAATAGGCCCAAAATAATTGCAGCGTTATGAAAACAACTTTGACTAGAATGGCATAAGCACTTCTTTCACTGCCAGGCCACAGCGAAAATATTCTCTAAAGTTTTAAGTGCTGTTTTTAATTGGTACTTCCACTGGGTGTAAATTCAGATTAAATATCCCAAGCTTTTACCAATTCTCTCATTCAGCTATTATAGGTAATTTCTAAAACATAGTCCTTACATCACGAACTTCAGTCAAGGATCTTTATGATCAAAAATATTTCTCAACCCCCTTCACCCATTGCTGCCTACATCTCACATAGTCTTGAGGACTTACTGCACTGGAATTGGTTTTCCGCTGAGTAAGATTCACAGTCTGAATGAGTTCATTGATGAATTCCCAATTCTTCAGCAACCAATCCCTGGACTCACTCGTCTTGGTGATGCAACTCACGCCTATAGATAAAAATGAAAAACATTAGTCACATAAATTGTACCCAAGTGTCAGGAATACATCTCAGCTATTAGAGGTATATATCCAGGTGTCTGGTACGTGTAACAACAGCTACAGCTAATGTCCAGGTGTCTGGTATATGTCCCAACAGCTAGAGGTATACAGACAAAAAAGCTGCAGATGCTGGAATCCAAAGTAGACAAACAGGATGCTGGAAGAACACAGCAGGCCAGGCAGCATCTGGAGGAAAGGAGCAGTCAATGTTGGTGTCAGGTATAGGGCCTAACTGTTACAGGTATACTCCCAGTGTCAGTGATGCATCCCAACTGCTGGATCATGTCACACAGTATGTCCCTTCAATCATTCACAGTAGACATAAGACTGGCCATTCCAAACTCGAATTATAAAACTGCTGAAAAACCTTGAGAACACTAAGATTACCCTAATGTACAAGAGAGACAGGAGTGGGCAATTTGGTCCCTTGATCCTGCTGCGCAATTCAATAAGGTCATGGGTGATCTGATTGTAACCTCAAATTTGTACTGAACTCTCACAACGTTTTCACTGTTCTGTTCAGCAAGAATATCCTTACATCTAGTTTATAGTAATCAAGTACTCTGGTTCTGCCGGCTTTTCAGGAAGCGAGTTCCAAAGATCACCAGCCTCTGAGAGAAAACACTTCACCTCATCGCAGTCTTAAATGGTTGACCCCTGATCCTTCCAAAGTGATTCCGAGCTCTAGATTCTCCCAGAGGAGGAAACTTTCTCTCCACATACGCCCTATCAAGACCACCTCAGGAGCTTACAGCCGATTTAAAAAGTTTAAAATTGGCCAGTCATCATTCAACATGTAACAGATCAGCTGAAATCATATTAATGACTTGCCAAACCATAATTAATGATATTCTTGAAGTATTCCACAAGTTAAAATATCGAAGTACTTTTTAAATTATTTTCTCATCCTAACTTCTTGAGCAAATCTGGAAGAATCAATATCCTCTATAAAGGTAATCCTGTCATTTCAACAAATAGGCATTAGAATTCCTATCACTTACCTGTAGCATTGATGTAACTGAAGATCCAGTCCTCTAGATCTGCTTTTGTATTCAAGGTCATCTCTGCCAGACTTGCTTTGAATCCTTGCACGCTGATTGTCAATAGTAAACAAATATAAACATTGATTTAATTAGAACATGAGCTAAACATAATTTAAATGATTATCAGTTATCAAACTGTTGCCATTTTGTTCTTTGTAACCTATAGGTGTCATCAGTTAAACTATACAGTTTAAAATTTTCTACTCTATATTCCCTAACAAGCTGACCCACTCTTATTGAATAGCACACTGATTCCAACAATTATGATTTCATTATAACAATTAACATTTGCATTCAATGTAAGTATCTAGTGCAGAATGCAATTATAAATAATTTAAATCACAGAAATAATGAGAACTATTTCCAATGCCTCAAGAGTGGATAACCAAAAGATATAAATTTAAGACAAGATAAAACAAAGAACCACAAATCTGAAACATACAAAAAATCTGTTTCTCTCTCCATAGAATCCCAACAGTGTGGAAGCAGGCCATTAGGCCTATGAAGTCCACAATGAACCTCTTAAGAGCATCCCACTCAGATACCTACCCCTCCCCATCCCTGAACTCCACATCTCCCATGGCTAACACACCTAGCCTGCACATCGCTGTACACTATGGGCAATTCAGCATGGCCGATCCACCCAGCCTGCACATCTTTGGACTGCGAGAGGAAACCGGAGCACCCAGAGGAAACCCACACAGACACCCATGGTTGGACTCAAACCTGGGCCAATGGCGCTCTAAGGTGGCTGACCACTGAACCACTGTGCTGCCCTAATGATGCTGCCAGACCTGCTGCATTTCTCCAGCCATTTCTTTTAATGTTTGCCATAAATTTAAGGTGACCGGCCAAAGAATCAAAAGCAACAATAGGGATGCATTTAAGCATGCGCCCATTGAATTTGGAATGGACTGCCTTTTAGATGGTGGAGACAGAATACAATTGTAGCATTCTGAAGAAAACTGGGTAAATACTACAAAAGAAGCTTTCAAATTATGCGGTAAGGGTGAGACTAACTGGATTGTTGTTCAAAGAGATGAGCTTCAATGGACAAAATGGTCTCTTCTGCTGTCCTAGGCTAGGATTTTATAAAACACATTGATAAATTGCAAAGAAGCACCATCTTCATTAAGAACTGTTGACAATTTTTTTTCTCTCTGTTGAGTCATAGAGTCATACAGACCCTTTGGTTCAACTCATCCATGCTGACCACAATCCCAAATTAAACTAATCCCACCTGCCTGCACTTGGCCCATATCGCTCCAAACATTTCTCATTCATGTGCTTATCCAAATGTGTTTTAAATGTTATAACTGTACCTGCGTCCACCACTTCCTCTGGAAGCTCATTCCACACACAAACCACTCTCTGCGTAAAATAACTGGCCCCATGTCTGTTTTTTAGATCATTTTCCTCTCACCTTAAAAATATGCCACTGAAATCCCCCACCCTCTGGAAGAGACACCTGCCATTCACCTAATCTTTGCCCCTCATTATTTTATAAACTTCTATATCTCTTCCAACCTCTCCTGTGAGGCAGAAGATATGAAAGCTTAAACACACGTGTTACAGGTTCAATAACAGCTTCCTCCCGGCTATTATGAGACTGCTGAAAGGTCCTCTCAAATTTCAAATCTAATGGTGATCCTGTCTGTGCACTTCTCCAGTGCAACTGTAACTTTGTAACCCTCCCTCTGTTCACCCAATGGTTGTATGTCCTTGTATGTTATGATCTGCCTGTACTGCACACAGAACAAAACTTTTCACTGTACTTAGGTGCATGTGACAACAATAAATCAAATCAAATAAGCTCACCTCCTGCATTCCAATGGAAAAAGTCCCCACTATCTAGCCTCTCCTTACATCTTAAACCCTGCAAACACGTAATGCAATGACAGATTTGTCTGTTGTACTTCCATAACCTATTTGCCTCTTGTTCTTCTGTCTCCCAAATAAATCAAAAAGGAAAAGAATTAGCAGGAATACAACAGTTTTAACAAAATGCAAGTGTTGAATGCAGAAAAGCATCCTTACAATGCTTTGAAGTCATCACATGATATATTTGAGTATGGAAGAGATTGCAGAATGGGTTTAGAAATGCCAGCAATAAATGGTCTGAGGAGCTGTAGAAAGGTCCCGAGAAATGTTGAATTTTTTAATCTTGTGTCGGCTTTATATCTCTCCCACACCGCACGAAGGATTGTTTCTTTGGCCATCAGAGGAACTGAAAGTGTGTCATTAATCTGCAATAAGTTAAAAATGAGTCAATATCCTCAAAGAGCCAGGTATAAATTCCCCACAAAGCAGACAAGGTTGATGTTAAACCTGCATCTGCAACCATCTGTTTCTGTCAGAGTTTAATAATCTTTTACATGGAGGACTCTGACGTTAAGTTCAAACAGATGCAGAAATCAGTCTTTACGCTCTTCACATTCTCTAACCCAATGCTTCCAGCAATCCTGAAAGCTTTGGTCAATCATATATCCCTAGTTATCACATCCAGAGCGAGTTAGCAGGTGCTAACGCAGCCCCTGCCTCTTGGACTTCACTGCCAAATGTGGTCAAGTTGCAGAATGGCTCCGAAAGCACAAGGGAATTCAGAGGATGGTTTTTGGGATGCACGTTGAGTGAAAAAACTATTTTCTATGACATGTGTCCCATTGCTTGTGCATTGAAAAAACTCGCTCCATTGTGAGCAAAATATCTCTTTCCCTTTGTTAGCTAACAGAGAAGGAAAACTTGTCCTGGTCAGTCTGTCTAACAGTATCAGAGATACATTCAAAAATAATGCATTTGGGAATTCACTGGCACATTAACAAGAGCATTCTTCTCTTTGAAATGACCTTTTTTGTTACCTATAGTCATTCATACGATTAGGGCATGGCTGGCTGGGCCAGTATTTACTGCCCATCCCTAATTGCCCAGAGGGCAGTTAAGAGTCAACCACATTGCTGTGGTTCGGAGTCACATGTAGGCCAGACCAGGTAAGGATGGAAAGTTTCCTGCCCTAAAGGACATTAGTGAACCAGGTGGGATTTTCCAACAACGGGCAATGGTTTCATGGTCATCATTAGACTTAATTCCAGATATTTCTGAATCCAAATTCCACCATCTGCTAAGGCAGGATTCGAACCTAGGTCCCCAGAACATTACTTGAGTCTCTGGATTAACAGTCCAGTGGTAATATCACTGGGCTATTGCCTCCCTCTAATTTGATATTTAAAATTATAACCTTCGCAATAATTTAATTAATGTCTTTGTTAGTTAATAAACTTTTAGCTTAGTATCAGAACAAACCAACTTCATTTCTACACCATCTCTTAAAGCACAATCTGATTCTAAACTGTTGGAAAGTGAAGCCTTCACCCAGGGAGGCTAAATCCACTTTAAATTAGAGATAGAACTGCCGATGCTGGAGTCAGAGATAACACACTGTGGAGCTGGAGGAACACAGCAGGCCAGGCAGCATCAGAGGAGCAGGAAAGTTGACGTTTTGGGTCCGGACCCCTCTCTGAATCAGTGTCATGTCATGCCAGAGGAAGTGGTGGATGCAGGTACAGCTACAACACTTAAGAGATATTTGGATAGGGACATGAATAGGAAATGTTTGGAGGGATACAGGCCAAACGCAGGAACATGGGACTAGTTTAGTTTTGGAACTTGGTTGGCATGGACTCGTTGAACCAAAGCGTTTGTTTGCATGCTGCATGGCTCTATCTCCAGTACCTGCAGTTCTTTATCTTATGACAAACCTGTCTTAAATTCTGGGGATGAGGTCAATTGCACAGTCAGGTCAAAATATCCAACCCAACCCCACAGCATAACTTTTATGATTGCCCTCTCTAGTCTAGAAATTTTGGAGCTGGAACATTGGCATATTGCGAGTTTGTTCCTGATACTTAATGGCAGATTGCAGTTCAAACTCTTCTCAGTGGATGAATATTTTTGTAATGACTTTGCACTGTCTAGTGGTGGGGTTTGATTGCACTAGCCTGGAAGAAGGATTATCCAGGAATCACAACTGAATCAAGCCTTAGCCCATAGCCCCCTTCTGCCACGAAGTGAAATTTATTTCAATCCAACTTGTCCTAGATTTTCTTAGTTTTAAATGCTTTCATTGTTCCCCTTAGTATTCCATTTGCAAGAGAGAAGACCTAAGATGGTTTATCTTTCTTCAGCCATAATTCAAATAAGTTCTGAGACCAAATGTACCTCTTCCAATAAATTAATGTCCTTTTAAAATAGGAGGAACATTTTGTTTTACATTTGTTCATGAAACATGGGTCCCGCAGCCTGGACCACATTTATTGCCACTCCTGGCTGTTATTAACAAGTTAGTAGTGAGCTGCCTTCTTAAACCACTGCAGTCCATTTACTACCAATTGGCCCACAATAACTTTAGGGGAGGGAGTTCCAGGATCTTGACCCAGTGGCACTGAAGGAACGGCGATATGTTCCCAAGTCTGGAAATTGTGACTCCATTACAGGACGATACAATTTTTCTAAAAACTTAGTTCTCTGGATTTATGTTATATCTCTTGTCATACATCTTAATACCCTGTTTGTTTTCTTTTAAATCCTGCACACCCTGCAGTGATCTGTCCCGTTAAAATCCTAAGATCCCTTTCCAGCTCTCCATAACCGCTTCTGGCCAATTTCATAACTTTACACATTCCTGTATTAATTTACTTCTTCAATGTCTCTTCTTACTAGCCAAGATCTTTTTTGCAGTGATAGTCACTGTTTGCTATTTTGTCACACTTGCTATATTTCACTCGGATGGGATTTATTCAGAGCCCAGTCACCTCTGTCAGTGAGCTGGAGGAATTTTACAATTGTTTGAGCCAGTTCCTTCAGAACCCAGAGATGAAAGTTCTCAGAACTAACGGGCCTATCTACCGTGAACATAACTATTCTCCTCCATATGCTCCCTGGAGAATAGGGGTCAGCTCCCCAACATGCCCCCTGGAGAATAGGGGTAAATTCCTCAAATTAGCTCCCTGGAGAATAGGGTAAATTCCTCAAATTAGCTTGCTGGAGAATAGGGTAAATTCCTCAAAAGCCCCCGGAAAATGTGGGGATTATGTGGCAGTGAGCATCTCATTGCCATAAACTGGGTTTCCTACCATCTACCTCATCCTGGGTCATTGCTGTCTGCTCCTTTTGGATTTGGTGATTATAATTGGCAACAGGAATAAAGGACCCAACTCCAAGTGAACGTCTGGCCCAGCTACTGCCATTTGCTCCTGTCAGCTGTACATTCAAGGAAGCAGCAGGAACAATTCTTAAGGTCAACTCCACCGCCCTGCAATTCCCCACTGATCTCCCAGTCTCTGTGCCAAGCCCTTTGAAACTATTGACTTCTTGAGCAATTGGGAGGGCCACGAGGGGACATGGAATTTTCTTGGCAAGTAGGAACAAGGTGAATCCCAAAGCTATAAATATTTCAGGAGAAAAAGAGTAGACAGGGAATGGTAAGTCCACTCAAGGACAAAGGAAGAAATTTACGCATGTAGCTGGAAGAATTCGTTGAGGAACTTAGTGAGCGCTTTGCATCGGTATTCACCAAGGAGAAGGACATGGATGAGGGGAAAGGGAAAGGTATATGTCAGGGTCTCTTCAGATTTACTAAATATCCATTTGCCTCTTTTGATCCTGAGACCTGCTGAGTTTCTCCTTTCTGTTTATATTTCATATCTCCAGAACCTGCAGTACTTTGTTGTTATCTCAGCCTATGATTCTTGCAGCTGGTTACCAATATCTTGTTGGTATTCTTGGCTATCCATGTTCCTGAAATTCATCAGGAACCTGTCATTTTATCAATAATGGTCCCCGACCGATGGAAATTAATTACGGTTGGGTCAGACATAAGAGGACAGACAAAAATCTGGACCTGAACCAGAACTTTTACCAGATCTAAAGAATGCTATTTATATTTACCCTATCGTAATTATTCTGCCATTGAATTGATGGTTAGTTGTATAAACTGGGCTTTAGTGAAAATTAAAAGGGGCTTCTTGAGTTTCCTGAGGAATCTGAATTTAGTTTCACCTGAGTAAGATCTTGTTCTCTAAGCAGGGTTGATAAAATCAAGATTAAAATGCATCGAAAGCATTAATCAGATATCAGGCTTTAGGAATAGGCAAACATATAACACACATTATCTTTTTGTTAAAAGGAGACAGAGAAGTCACTTTTGCATTAAATTTTCCATCTGACCATTCATTTCTCATGAGAGCAGAACTTCACTAGTCAAAGTAGCCAATTCTTTACTGACAATTCAATGCAAAATTTGGATCTTGGAAAAAATCCATTTCTATTATATCCAAATCAATATCCTTATGATGTAGAGACTTTATCTGAAAGGAAATAATACTTCCTGCAGACAAGTAAGATCTGAGTTTTCACAGATTTCTGTTGAAACACTCAGTGAAGAAATATATTACTGTTTCCTTTGAATCTCCATGCTTCCCAGTATTCACAATGACTACTCATATTATATATTACCTTTGTGTTGACCTTCTTCAGCAACTCCTCAAATTTCAGTAAACTGATCTTCTGTATGAATAGTATGGTAGCATTGACATCAGAAAAGCCCAGAGGTCTCGTGACGGCAAAACATTCGAAGATTGAGGCCAAATCGCTACTGGTTAAGTTTGCCAGCAAGTTACACTGAAGGAAAATACATGGGAGAGTTCACAAATGTGTTATACTAGAAAAATTACAAAACAGTAGAAGTTTCATTAGGGGATAGTGGTGGCATTCTGTGAGAATTACAATGAGGCATAAACTGAGAATCAGTTCAGAGAAAGGGACAGAGTCCCAGTTGTAGCATCCATATTTTGAGAATATCAACTTAAGGAAAATATACTTTGAAAGCTAAACAAGCACATCCCTAAGAACAGTTGATTTTCTTCCCTACTGTCAAAGTGGATTTTAACAAAAATCAACAACAATCACATGATTGCCATTTGGCTGGATTTTAATGGAATTTGAATGGCACTATCTGACTTGGTGGGATTCAAACCCATGGGCCCAGAAATTACTCCAAGGGGGCTAGTATCCGATCACCAAATCACCCTTTATTTACCTGTGCACAGTGGATGGGCTCTAACCAGCTAGCTCAGAGCCAGTCCCCAGAGTTCAGGAGAATCCCTGAGACTCCTGTTTATATCTCTCAATCAGGGCTCCCTGATTGGCTCAAGTTAACTGCCCCAATCAGGGATCTCATATTCAATGAAATCTACCTGGCTCTTTATATGTCTATTCATTTTGTGGGATGTGGGCATCACTGGCTGGCCAGCATTTATTGCCCATCCCAAGTTGCCCTTGAAAAGGTAGTGGTGAGCTGCCTTCTTGAACCGTTGCATTTCCCCATAATGCCCTTAGGGAGGGAATTCCAGGATTTTGAGCCAGCGACAATGAAGGAACAGCAATATATTTCCCAGTCAGGATGGTGAGTGACTTGGTGGGGATCTTGGAGGTGGTGCTGTTCCCATATATCTGCTGCTCTTGTCCTTCCAGACGGAAGTGGTCATGGGTTTGGAAGGTGCTGTCTGAGGATCTTTAGTAAGTTTTTGCAGTGCATCTTGTAGATAGCATACACTGCTGCTACTGAGCATTGGTGGTGGAGGGGGTGAACGCTTATGGATGTGGTGTCAGTCAAGCGGCTGCTTTGTTCTGGATGGCGTCAAGCTTCCTGAATGTTGTCGGGCTGCACCCATCCACACAACTGGGGAGTATTCCATCACACTCCTGGCTTGTGCCTTGTAGATTCTGGACAGGCTTTGAGGAGTCAGGAGGTGAGTTACTCGTCACAGCATTCCCAGCTTCTGGCCTTCTCTTGTAGCCACTGTGTTAATGTGGCGAGTCCAGATGAGTTTCTGGTCAACGGTAACCCCCAGGATGTTGATAGTGGGGGATTCAGTGATGGTAACACCATTAAATGTCAAGGGATGGTGGTTAGATTGCCTCTAATTGGTAATGGCCATAGCCTGGCATTTCTGTGGCACAAATATCACTTGCCACTTGTCAGCCCAAGCCTGGATATTGTCCAGATCTTGTAACATGTGAACATGGGCTGCTTCAGTGTCTGAGGAGTTGTGAATGGTGCTGAACATTGTGCAATCATCGGCAAACATCCCCACTTCTGACCTTCTGATGGAGGGAAGGTCATTGATGAAGCAGCTGAAGATGGTTGGGCCAAGGACACTACCCTGAGGAACTCCTGCAGAAATGTCCTGGAGCTGAGATGACTGACCTCCCACAACAACCATCTTTCTGTGAGTCCTGTGACTTCATGTTGATCACTACATCCCCAGGACATTGGCCTGGGGTTCTGCATTACTAGTCCAGTTATGTTACCATCCATCACCATCTCCCCATTAGCAAACAAGCTTGTTTTTAAATAAAAATCTGGTAGTTTCATGGTCACCGTGACTAAGACCAGCTTTTTATTTCAATTTAAACACTGCAGATATCATAATTTGAACTCCTATATTGGGACCTTACTGTATATTACTGATGCAGTAATACAAACATATGCTACCAAATTCCCCGCACAAATTGTGCTTTCAGCCAGTAATATTAGAAATGTCAGAGACTGCTGTGTACGTATCATTTAATAACAGGCTGAAGAGAAATGAATGCAATAGGTTCTTGAGAAAACTTTAAAATGCGAAGTCACAGGCTGTATATTTTAGAGTAATGGTTGCACGTGTGTAAAAGGAGTACAATAATTTTGTTATTTTGGGATTCGTTGGAATTTTGCTCGGCTACATTTATCTCCCAAATTTAATCCAGGTTTCTCCTTCCATGTCTCAGTATCAGTTCTTCCGTCTGATTAAAGTATTATATAAACATAAGTTATTCTTGTTGCTGAATTCACTTTTCACAATCAATAAGTTTCACTTTGGATGAATTGTATTTCTTTATCATTTTTATTTATTACTCTTTTAGAGAGCCCACATACCCAATTCACATTTCTAAATGTTGTCAGATTTAATTACTTTGCAATTGTCTGCCAGGTAATTAGTGTCAGCTTCATTAATCCAGAACAAGTCATAAGATTACATATTCCTACCTTTCACTGGTATAGGTCATACCTTAGTACATGCATATTCTGAGACTGTAAAGCCACAGAAATCACTTAGGTTTCCAGAATGTAGTTTGGATTCCAGTGCCATGCTGAAAGGAAATAATTGTTTTAGATAATAATATGTGAATGCAAGATACAACCCGTGTGTATAGAATATATATGTGTGTGTACATATACAAAACAGTAGATGGTTGAAGTAAGAAAAACTGTGGTTAAGTTTAATACACTGCTTTTGATGTTGTACTTTTCCAATTTGTGATCCAAGGTCCATATGCTAATTGTAACCTGCATGTTGGTACTTGCTGGAGAATTTCTGAAGAAGGTTCCCGACCTGAAACTTCAGCTTTCCTGCTCCTCTGATGCTGCCTGGCCTGCTGTGCTCCTCCATCTCCACATTTTGTTATCTCTGACTCCAGCTTCTGCGTGGGCTTCCTCCAGGTGCTCCGGTTTCCTCCTTCCTTCCAAAGTTGTGCAGGGTAGGCGGATTAGCTATGCTAAATTTCCCAAAGTGCCCAGGGATGTTTCCGTTAGGTGGGTTAGACATAGGAAATGAGCCTGGGTGGATCTCTTCAGAGGGGCAGTGTGGACTTGTTGGGTTGAGTGGCCTGTTTCCGCACTGTAGGGATTCTATGATCTGCAGTTCTTACCATCTCTTGGTACTGTTTTGGTACATTCACAGGACGAAGGCATTCAGTGAGAGACAGTCATACAGCACGGAAACAGACTCTTCAGTCCAACTAATCCATGCCGACCAAACTAAACCGGTCTGCAGTCCTTAAGGTCAAGTTAAGTCCAGAATGTGGCTAACTGGTCTCGCTGGACAAAAATTCAAGGCTCAGCTTTAAATCAGGCAAGGATCAACCAGGTTGCGTTGTGTCCTGGGCTACAACAAAGTCACAGGCCGAGGCCTGGGCAGTTTTACACTCTTGGGCTTCACTTAAACATGAAGTCTGAAATCCCACCCAGGCCTGGGTAACATTGTCCATTCAGTGGGGAATGCCATTTTGGGCAGATAACTGTCACAGCTGGGTACTCAGACGAAAAGTGCAGTCAGATAACTGGAGGCTGACTTTCATCAGTGATCGACAGACAGAGTTAGAGATGCGTAAATAAAGCAAGACCCAGGTTTTCCTTGGGAGCTGGAAGGAGCCAGCCTCTTGTGGCCAGGAAAGAAATTTAAAATAAAATCATAATTTGCCCTTTCTGTGCTGGCTTTCAACTGGCTTTTGATCCAGCCGTGAGCAGGTCTGGCCTGATATACAAGCCAGCACCTCACCCACGAGGGCATTTTTTTTTCCTAGTTCATTCATGGGCATCGTTAGCTGGCCAGCATTTCTTGCCCATCCCTAGTTGCTCCTTGAGAAGGAGATGGTGAGCTGCCTTCTCCAACCGCTGCAGTCTATCTGCTGTGGGTTGACCCACAATGCCATTAGGGAGGAGGAAATCTGTGACCAGGGCCAGTAAAGCCACTGGAACCCAAGCTGTATGTTTAAAGTGCATGCCAACAGTATGAGGACTATTGTTCTTTCTCCTTACAATTTAAAAGTACAGTAAGTTAAGATAAAGTGGGTAACATCCCTTCCAATTTCACCAGCAGTTAAAATTGTAGCCTGCCAGTCTAGCCCCCAGCCTTATATACAGTGATTGTGAAAAGCACTACATTGATGCATCAGCATTCTATCAAGGGGCAATACTGTCCTCATCATGATTGAGCATGGCAGCAATGACAACAATTAACATTATGGCTGTCCATACTTCCACGTACCTCTTGTTGCCTTCACATATTCGCTGTTCTGTAACAGGGAAAGTAAAGGGAAAGCTATTAGTTACAAAATTCTCCAAATCCCTGAACCGAAACAGACTTTAAAAATCATATCAGTGTCGCTCCCACTTACCATCTGGGAAAAGGCCATTGCACTAAGAAGGGAAAAGAAAATATTTTAATAATTTGTGACGGTAAGTTTAAATACATGAAGTAGAGAGTTTCCCTGGAGCCCTTACAAGCTCTGGCCGTTACTTTGGGAAGCAGAAAACGTGCCAACATTATGAGCCACTTTCCAGCATTCAGCCAATTTTCCTTCAACTCACAGCTGTAAGAAACCCAGGGAAGTGTGAAATGGAATTGTTTAAACCTGATAAAATTAGTGAACTAACTGACAAGTCCTTCCTTACCTCTTTGGTATTCACAGTTGTCACCAAACAGGCTGGAAAGAAAGACATCAGAAAAATGCTGTTACAAGTTGCTTGCTGGAACTTTCTAGCTTTGCTTATTCATCTTAAATATGACAGGTCTTATTGAGTTAGACGGTGGTGAAGCAGGCTTACATTCCAATTATTTTCAGGTACGGGAGCAGCTCACCATCTCTAGCTCAATATAATATTGACTAACCTGAAAGGCTCTTCTAGCGCAGTGATAGTGTGCACCTCTGCACCTCGAGACCCAGGTTCAAATCCCACTACTCCAGAGCCATACCAAATTCAATGAGCAGGTTGATTACCAAACATCTATTCCTGAGACTGACTTCCTTTGCTTGGATTGAAGCTAGGCTCCTGGAGATGTGGGGCAGGCATTTGTTCTGATGTGATGTTGGTCCTCGTATCTGTTGTTCACAGAAACCCACTGAGATTGTGCAGCACTAGCAACCACCTATATACATTGGCCATGTGAAGGTGCTCTTGTGGTGAAGTGGTAGTGTCCCTACTTATGAGTCAGAAGGCCTGGGTTCAAGTCTCACCTGCTCCAAAGGTGTGTCGTAACAACACCGAACAGGTCGGTTTAAAAATATCTACACCATTTGAGTGAGCAAATGGGGTCTAATGCAATGATTTGCATAGTTAAAAGGCCATCCTTTGAGTTGGGGCTATCCAGCTGCCCAAAAGACCAATGTGCTACAAGATCAGATATGCTCACCTTCTTCCACTACTTTCCATACTTTCCATTGCCATCTAGTCCAGCACAGTTGCAAAGGAATGGTTTTCCCATAGAGGGGTTAGTAACCCAAAATTGCTGAAGCAAATTAAATTATATGCAATCGCCTTTTGACAGTTTCCACAGACATCTGAGCCAAGTTCAATTCTTTTAGTCCTTTTGTTAAGAGCCTGACTAGCATGTATATGGCCCGATTTCAGCGTGGAGAACAATGAAATGCGCTCATAATTTTCCATCCAAAATATTGGTTAATAAATCATATTGTGTTGATCAGCAAACGAGAGCAGCATCAGTGAAGGAAGTAACAGAACAAGTAAATAGTTTTAATATGTATATATAAAAAATTAAAAATTCAGTGGAATCTAATCTGAGAATTTGATCATTAATGGCTCTTGGTTTCAGAATGCATATATATTAAAACTAGCATCAATAGGTCAGAGTGATAATGGGAATTGCAGATGCTGGAGAATCCAAGATAATAAAATGTGAGGCTGGATGAACACAGCAGGCCAAGCAGCATCTCAAGAGCACAAAAGCTGATGTTTCGGGCCTAGACCCTTCATCTGAGATGGGGATGGGGTGAGGGTTCTGGAATAAATAGGGAGAGAGGGGGAGGCGGACCAAAGATGGAGAGAAAAGAAGGTAGGTGGAGAGGAGAGTATAGGTGGGGAGATGTGGAGGGGATAGGTCAGTCCAGGGAAGACGGACAGGTCAAGGAGGTGGGAAGAGGCTAGTAGGTAGAAGATGGAGGTGCGGCTTGGGGTGGGAGGAAGGGATGGGTGAGAGGAAGAACAGGTTAGGGAAGCAGAGACAGGTTGGACTGGTTTTGGGATGCTATGGGTGGAGGGGAAGAGCTGGGCTGGTTGTGTGGTGCAGTGGGGGAAGGGGACGATCTGGGCTGGTTTTGGGATGCGGTGGGGGAAGGGGAGATTTTGAAGCTGGTGAAGTCCACATTGATACCATTGGGCTGCAAGGTTCCCAAGCGGAATATGAGTTGCTGTTCCTGCAACCTTCGGGTGGCATCATTGTGGCACTGCAGGAGGCCCATGATAGACATGTCATCTAAAGAATGGGAGGGGGAGTGGAAATGGTTCAATAGGTCAGAACCTCTTTAGTGCAGAATACCATTTGGGAATACTATTGGGAAAGTAATCGTGTAAAAATGATTTACATTATTCTAGGGTTATAAAAAACTTGTTATGTCTAGCTATTTTCCAGTTATTGCTACGTTACACCTTCTGACACAGTTTGCTAACAAAATAAACCTACCGACTGTGAGGCTCACAAGGACAGTCCAAGGGCTAGACCATTCAAAAACCATCTTCAGCCGCATTGTTGAGAAATGATCGTCCTTTCCAAATCAAACGCAGCTGTCCATCTGCAGAAAGAGTTATTCACAGATTCTGTTTTGCAAATATTGTGGAGCAATACAACCACAGTCATTAAAGCCTATTTAAAAATGTAAGGGACCTCGGGCTTTTCTCTCAATACCTTCTACAGAATGGGATAAGGAAATTATTGTGTGAGCAGAATTGAATCACAACAACAATTTGTATTTACACAGCACCTAAAAAATTGCAAACATCCTCATGAAGGTTAAACATAAGAATCATGTTTAAGTGATTATTCAAAAACAAATCATGGTTGAATTGAAAACCTATGCCAGTCTGAAATGTGCAACAGTGGTGTCACTTGACTCTTCAGTTCTGGGAAGGCGATGGCCTAGTGGTATTATCACTGGACTGTTAATCGAGAGATAACGTTCTGGGGGCCTGGGTTCAAATCCAACCACGGCAGGTAGTGGAATTTGAATTCAATAAAATATCTGGAATTAACAATCTAATGATGACCATGAAGCCATTGTCGATTGCTGGGGAAAAACCCATCTGGTTCACTAATGTCCTTTAGAGAACGAAACTGCTATCCTTAGCTGGTCTGGTCAACATGTGACTCACAGCAATGTGGCTGACCCTTAACTGCCTCTGGTCAATTAGGTATAGGCAATAAATGGTGCCTGGCCAGCAACGCCCTCATCCCATGAACAAATAAAGAAAAAGAAAGATAAAATACAAAGATACTTCTCTGCTTGCTGATACATCTTGAAGTAGAGCCTTCTTACAGCTCCTTGACAATGCACTTATTTTGATTTCCTGTTCAGAATTAGGACAATTGTGCTACTTGATTAATTTCCAAGGGATATATATTTGCTTTGGACCTCAACATGTAAAGGTGGAGAAATTTGAGGTTAGGCACTTTAGCAGGAGGAGTAGGGGAGCTGAATATTATTTGAATGGAGAAAGACTGCAGAAGGTTACAGCATGGAGGTTTTAGGGAGTCCTCATCCACAAATCACAAAAAGCTAACATGCAGGTTCTGCAGAATGTTGGCCTTTATTTCAAAGGGAATTGATTATAAAAATAGGGAGATTTTGCTAAAACTATACAGGGTAGTATTCAGACCATAGCTAGAAAACTGTGAGCAGCTTTGGGTTCCTTATGGCATTAGACCTAGTCCAGAAAATGGTCATGAGGTTGATCCTCACTAGGAAGTGCCGTCTTCTGAGGACAGACTGAGACAGTTGGGCCTATACTCATTGGATATAGAAGAATGAGAACCAACCTTACTGAAACATACAAAATTCTTGGAGGACTTGACAGGGTAGATGTGAAAAAGTTGTTACTTTTTGTGGGAGAATTTAGGACCACAGAGCATAATTTCAGAATAAAGGGTTGCATGTTTAAAGGAGGGATGAGGTAGAATTTCTTCTCTCAGAGGGTTGTGAATCTGTGGGACAATGGAATAGATTCGATGGGCTCAATGGCCTACAGATACTTCTGCTTCTATGTCTTTTGGTGCTGTGGTCGTAACAGATCTAAACATAAAACAGACAATCAATACAATACTGCATCTTGAGCAGAACTGCTTATGTCCCGTTACACAGTAGATTCTGTTGAGGCTGAAGGCAAACTTCTAATCCAAAAGTTTACCATTTTCAAACAGACCAGTTTCTGTACAGTAATTATTTTCCTGATTTATTATAATCCTGAACCACATTTTTCGAGGATATAAATGTTGCAGCTGACACGATGTTAATGAATGAAACATGATGCACCAGTTCCACACGGGGAAGCTCTGTCTGGCAGGCACTAAAAGAGGCAGGAGTCCCATCATAGTTTTGCTTGTTTACCTGTATTGTTTTTTGCAGTGGTTTTAGAAACAAGTGTGTGATCACCACAGTTATGATGGCCTTATCATCAGTAGTAAAACACACCTAACGCATACTGTCAATTGGAATTTTACAGTACAGAAGGAGGCCATTTGAATCGTCATATCTGTACTGGCTCCTTAAACAGCAACCCTGCTATCCCCATTCGCCAGCCCTTTCTGTAGCCCTCTAACTTCATCGTTTTCAAATATCTATTCTACTCTCATTTGAAACATCCTATGGAATCCTCCTCCCCGACTCTTCCAGGCAACACATTCCAAATCCTAACAACTCTCTGAGCAAAGTTTCTCCCCATCTCACTACTAGCTATCTTGTTGACAATATCGATATTCTAACATCTAATTACTGACATATCAACTACTGGAAATAGACTTTCCTCCTTTATGCTGTCAATATTGTTCATAATTTTGAACACCTCAACAAGGTCACCTCTTAATCTTCTCTGCTCCAAGGAGAATAAGCCCAGTTTCTTTAATCTTTCCTTGTATCTAAAATACCTCATTCCTGTTCAATCATCCTGTTAAATCTCCTTTTCAACTCTCTCCAGGGGTTTAATGTCCTTCCTTAAATAAGGCGCCCAGAACTGAACACAATACTCCAAATCTGGCCTGACCAATGATTTGTAGAGGTGTAACATCACTTCCTTGCTTTTATACTCTGCCTCTATTTTTAAACCCAAAGATCCCATAAACCACTTTAATAATGTTTCAACCTGCCTGGCCACCTTCACAGAATTGTGCACATGAGCCCTGAGGTCCCTCTGCTCCTGTATTCCCATCAAAGTTGTACCATTGAGCCTGCACTGTCTCTCCGTACTTCTACCAAAATGCACTACCTCACATTTCTCAGCATTGAAATTCATCTGCTAGGTGTCTGCCCATTTGGCCAACTTGTCAGAGTCCCTCTGAAGTCACTCAGCACCATCCCCACAATCCACTATTCTCCCTAACTTAGTAGCATCTGCAAATTTAGAGATTCCACCCTCAATACCCATCGCCAAATCATATGTAATTCAGAAAAAGCAAGGGGACTAAAACTGATCTCTGAGAAACACTCCTCTCAATTTGTCTCCAATCTGAGAAATGCCCATCTATACCCACACTGCTTTAAACTTTCACGCAACTTCTAATCTATGCTGTCAAGGACCCTTCAATCCCATACATTTCTAATTTACGAATCAACTTGCCATGTGGCACTGTATCAAATGTTTCCTAAAAGTACAAATTTACAACATTCACAACATTAGCCTCATCTGCTGCCTGTGTCATCTCATCAAAGAACACAATTAAATTTGTCAAACATGACATGCACTTGACAAAGCCATGTTTTCGCTAGGTGTATATTTATCTTATCCCATTTTATGGCTTCTATCATTTTTCCCCACTATTGATGTCAAGTAGTTTCCTGGGCTATCCTTTGCCCCTTTCTTAAACAATGGTGTTATATTTGCAATCTTCCAGTTCCCCAGAACCGATCCCATGTTCAGACAGACCTAGAGAATTTCTATTAATGGCGCCACAATTTGCCACCCAAATTCTCTCAGGGATCTAGGATGCATCCCCATCCAGGCCTGATGACTTCTCTAACCTGGAGTGCTACCCAGCTTTTTAGCACGTCATCTTCATCCATCACTATACTGCTCAGTTGCTCAACATCTACATTCTCAACTCGACCTTGGCAAAGACAGAAGCAAAATATTTATTGTGTCTCTCTGCCATATTCTTTGCTTCAGTGAGCAGCTTACCCTGCCTACTCCTTATGGGCCCCACTCTATCCTTCGTTAATCTCTGGATGTGAGTTTGCTCGCTGAGCTGGAAGGTTAGTTTTCAGACGTTTCGTCACCATTCTAGGTAACATCATCAGTGAGCCTCCAACGAAGCGCTGGTGTTATGTCCCGCTTTCTATTTATCTGGTTAGGTTGGTGATGTCATTTCCTGTTCTTTTTCTCAGGGGATGGTAGATTGGCTCCAAGTCACTGTGTTTGTTGATGACATTCCGTTTGGAATGCCATGCTCCTAGGAATTCTCGTGCATGTCTCTGTTTGGCTTGTCCTAGGATGGATGTGTTGTCCCAATCAAAGTGCTGTCCTTCCTTATCTGTATGTAAGGATACGAGTGATAGTGGGTCATGTCGTTTTGTGGCGAGTTGATGTTCATGTATCCTGGTGGCTAGCTTCCTGCCAGTTTGTCCAATGTAGTGTTTGTCACAGTTCTTGCAAGGTATTTTGTAGATGATGTTCGTTTTATTTGTTGTCTGTATAGGGTCTTTTAAGTTCATTAGCTGCTGTTTTAGTGTGTTGGTGGGTTTGTGGGCTACCAACACACTAAAACAGCAGCTAATGAACTTAAAAGACCCTATACAGACAACAAATAAAACGAATGTCATCTACAAAATACCTTGCAAGAACTGTGACAAACACTACATTGGACAAACTGGCAGAAAGCTAGCCACCAGGATACATGAACATCAACTCGCCACAAAACGACATGACCCACTATCACTCGTATCCTTACAAACAGATAAGGAAGGACTGCACTTTGATTGGGACAACACATCCATCCTAGGACAAGCCAAACAGAGACATGCACGAGAATTCCTAGGAGCATGGCATTCCAACCAGAATTCCATCAACAAACACATTGACTTGGAGCCAATCTACCATCCCCTGAGAAAAAGAACAGGAAATGACATCACCAACCTAACCAGATAAATAGAAAGCGGGACATAACACCAGCGCTTCGTCGGAGGCTCACTGATGATGTTACCTAGAATGGTGACGAAACGTCTGAAAACTAACCTTCCAGCTCAGCGAGCAAACTCACATCCAGAACCTCAACCTGAGCTACAAATCTTCTCAAAACTCGTTCACTAATCTCTTCCTGTTAATATGTTTGAAGAGCATTTTACTCTTTGTTGTAGTGCAGCATTCCATCTTTTCTACATGTCTCTTCTTAACCTTCCTCATTCCAGCCTTAGCCTCTCTCCTGTATTTGAGATACTCTTCCTGATTTCTATTGCTATTATTATTCACGGATACATCATATGTCTCTTTTCTCTTCCTTACTTTCTCATCAATATCCTTAGTCATCCAGGATACTCGAGCTCTAGAAATGTTTGCAGCATGTGAAGCATATCCCAAACAGGACACCTTGGGCAAACGTAATAATGGGACTAACAACTGACAAGTCTACTGGACCTGATGGTCTACATCCCAGGAACCTTAACAGAACTGGCTGCAGAGATAATAGAAACAATGGTTGTAATCTTCCAAAATTCCTTGGATTCTAGAAAACTCTTAGTAAAATGGAAAAATGAAAATGTAACATCTCTATTCACGAAAGGACTGAGATAACAGCAAAAGATTATAAGCCAGTTAGCCTAACATTTGGCATGGGAATATTCTGGAATCCATTATTGAAGAAGTGTAGGGGGATATTTAGAAAATCATAATGCAATCTTGCAGAGATAGTGTGTTTTTTTGGAAGGGTTATCATGTTCAAAAGGTTATCAGTGTAATAAGCAAGATGGGGAAAGGCGAGCCAGTAGATGTAGTGTCATTGGATTTTCAAAGGCATTGTTGAGGTGCCGCATAATTGTTTATTGCATCAGATAACAGATTGTGTTAGAGACAATCAAGTAGCCTGAATAGGGTATTTTTCCCAATCAACAGGAAACAGGCAGTCGGTGTTGTCAAACAGAGAGACCTACGGGCTCAGGTACATAGTTCCTGGAAAGTTGGATTGCAGGTAAGCAGGACGGTGAAAAAGGCATTTGGCACACTTGCTTGTATTGGTCAGAGCACTGAGTACAGGAGTTGGGACATCATGTTGCACTGAGAAAGACACTGGTAAGGCCACTTTTGGAATATTGTGTATAGTTCTGGTTGCCTTGCGATACAAAGGGTATTAGTAAATTGGAGAAGGCGATAGAAAAGATTTATAAGGATGTTACTGGGACTGGAGTGTTTGAATTATGAAGACAGGCTGGTTAAGTTGGGACTTTATTCACTGGAGTGAAAGAGGTTTGAAGGGTGACCTTACCGAGGTTTATCAAATCTTGAGAGGCATAGATAAGATGAATGGAAAAGGTCTTTTCCCAGGGTAGGGGAGTCCAAGACTAGACAGTACAGGTTTACAGCAAGAGGGGAATGATTTAAAAGGGTCTTATGGGACTACTTTTTCAGAAGATGGTGATTATATGGAATGAACTGCCAGAGAAAATCGTAGATGCAGGTACAGTTATGACATTTAAAAGACATTTGGACAGGCACATGGATAGCAAAGGTTTAGAAGGATATGGGCCAAATGGAACTACTTTAATTTGGAGAAACTGGTCGGAATGGACAAGTTGAATCGAAAGGTCTGACTCTACTCTGTATGACTCTAATAAATGAGTCATTTTCAGGTCAGCAAACTCTAAGTACTGGTGTGCCACAAGAATCGGTACTGGCCCTCCAAATTTTCAGGTAATACATAGATGGGTGAGAAATCAAATTGAGAGAAGCATTCAAGGGGTCAACAAGTAGACAGTAACCTCGGGCAGAGAGGAGCATATTATGGGAAATTGTAAAGTAGTCCACTTTGACAAGCAGATGACCAGATTTTTAAATCGCAAAGATGGAACCTTACAGGCACTTGAGAGAAGTGGGCTTTAGTGAAAAGCCTATGTTGACACTGGGAACATCTCTGGTCATCTTTTAAGTTTGTCACAAGCAACTCAGTGAGTTTCTCAGAAGGTCATCAACTCCTTTGTCTATCCAAATGCTCTTGTCTCTCTTTAGGCTCTATCCCCACCTATCATTCACTCCCTACTCCTCCCCCTTCCTGTCTTCTAAGTGTTTCTCCCAGCTAACATCAGCTCAAGGAAGGATCATCAGATCCAAAACATTATCTCTGATCTTTTTCTTCACAGATGCTGTCAGACCTGCTGAGCAATTTTTGTTCTGTTGAAGGCAGATTATTGCTTGTTCAATGACTTGATGATGGTCCAACTCACCGCAAGAACGTTCAGCTTCCTGTCTGACCAAACTCACCAAGCAAGCTCGATGTCGGAAAAATGCAACATGGAAATCTGAGCAGCTATCTGGACGATTCAGCTTATCACTTAGTCCAAATGTTGCACTCAATGAAACTGCAGCTCGGGGCAGGATTCATGGGCACCAGCCACTTACACCTCTCCATCTGGAACTTGAGCATCCAACATCTGCCAACTCATCATGACTATCACGGCACCTCTCTGATACACTTGCAGGTCACTAGGAAAGTACTGACTCACATTGCAGAGTGCACCAGCAATTAGAGCAGGGACACTTTGCACATCTAGACATGGACTCCGCTCAAGCATTGGACTAAACTGCAGCTTAGGGCTGCAAGCGCCTACCTGCATGCTCACAGCATCATGCCTACCCATGCCATGCTTGTAAGCGCACTGGCACTTCAGCCAGAGCCACAAAGCTGTCACTTCTGTTGTCTTGAGGTGCTCTTCAGAGACATGCAGATTGGCAACTTGTCAGTCGGGCATGGGCAAGTGCTGATAAAGGCAGAAAAGTATAAGTGTTGATAGAATTCCCCCATTCCCAAAACTAAATGGGAAATCATAAGATTTTCGGCGATGTGTGACTTCTACAGAAACTATGTACCAAACAAAAGCATAATACCTGCCCCCCCCCAACTTATTTATTGCAAAAACTGTCACAGGTAACTTGATCAAAAGGGCTCTCAGCGATTTTTTGAGAATCTGGATGCAATACCAACCAAAGAAGCAATATTGGGTGTCCCTGACTTCGCCAAACCCTTTTAAAATGGTGATTGATGCTATTGAGTGGAGTGGAGGTGGTTTAATGCAAGAAGATGAAATAGGTATACACAAGCCTAGAGGGTGCTTTTCTAAGAAACTGAATTGGTCTCAAAAGAAATAGTCTACTGTAGCAAAGGAGCTTGGGGATTCTTTTGGTTCTAAAACATTTCAAAGTTGAGGTCCATCACAATCGCAAAAAAAGTTTATAAACACTAAGCATAATCCCTTAGTCTTCGTCATATGTTTTAAGAATCAAAATGCTGCTGTGTTTTTATGGAGTTTGCTAAATCAGTCTAATAATAGCGCCAGGGACCCGGGTTCGATTCCCGCCTCAGGTGACTGTCTGTGTGGAATTTGCACATTCTCCCCGTGTCTGCGTGGGTTTCCTCCGGGTGCTCCGGTTTCCTCCCACAGTCCAAAGATGTGCAGGTTACGTGGATCGGCCATGCTAAATTGCCCATTGTGTTCAGGGGTGTATGGGTTATAGGGGGATGGGTCTGGGTGGGATGCTCCAAGGGGCGGTGTGGGCTCGTTGGGCCAAAGGGCCTCTATCCACACTGTAGGAAATCTAATCTAATCTAATCTAACATAAAGATTTTCCATATTTCAGGAGAAGATAATATCATTGTTGATGCACTATCGAGAGATTAATGATTGGAATAATTTAGGGATGAAACAGGTTCTAAGGAACGGTATAGATCATGGAAAACAAGTGGATGGGAATGAATAAGTTAAGACTTTTTTGATGTTTTCATGATGCCTACATTTTCACGCGTACATCATTATAATATGCATTTACAAGTAGTATTTCATTTTCCAAGGGTGAAGGCATGCTTGGAATATATGTTTTTATTTGTGGTCCATGTTAAAAGTACATAATACGGAGCTGTTTTGGACACTTCCTGGATTTACATGAGTTTTTATCACATGGATTCTTGGAAATGAAGTCGAGTGACTTGTGGTTTGCCTACTGTTTACAGAAAGTGGTGACCTTCGCAAAAAGGTAAGAAACATTTTCAGGGAGATGTTAGATGGGATTTATGACAATTAATTGCTGGAAAAACTAGTTTTGAAAACACTACAGAGGTCACTATTTTAATGGTTGCAAAGCAACTCTTTCTGGACTTCATTGCATTTTCACAGATATATGTAGTCATAAAGAAGAAAACTCCAAGAGCTGACAATCTCTCTTCTGAGTTAAAAATTCTGGGATCTTGCTGAAGTTTCAGCTATTGGTATTTCTGACAATCTTATGAATCCAAAAAGGTGAATTGTGATCACTTTCCAAAGTCTTTCCAAATATACCAATAAAACCTCTTCCTACTTGTTTTTACATCCTTATATTTTTATTTATTTACCATTTTCTTGCCATCCTGAGATAAAATCTAAAAGTCTCACATTCCTCAGGCTCAACACTGTTTTGAACAAAAATAGAAGCCTCTTCTTTTAATCAAATATTGTCTTAAAATTCTCCTTTAACTCAGTTGAACCACATTGCCCGTCATATTTTAGCATTAAGAAATATTATGTATTATAAATTAATTTTCAAAAGTTAGTCAGCTTCCCAACCATCATATCTTTTAAATGTTATACCTATTTTCCCAAACATCACATCTTTCGTAGTTTTCTAATCTACCTTGGCCACATTACCCCTGACACTTACATGGTTTATTTTGTTATGATTTAAGATTTGGATTTAATCTAATTATTGTCAATTTCAATGTAAAATGAAATTATGTAATGATCAGTCTTCCCCAAAGGCACTATCATTTATTATTAATTTATTTAGCTAAGAATTAACTCTGTCTCACTGAATAGTATTAGATTTAGATGTAATATTAGATCTGTTCCCCAAATGTTTCTTTGATATTGTGATCTAAAAAACCATTTTGAATACTCTTCATTTCCTCATCATCCTCACAGTTAATACAAATTTGTTTTGACCAGTTCATATTGACAGGAGTGGGCAAGAAGGCTAACCCATGTCAGGCAGACAGCATCACCGACGGGCAGTCAGCATCATTAAGAAGAGCAAGTGAGGAAAGGGTCCCGTGGTACTAAGTCAGAAACAAAGTGAGATTCGTTGGAGATCATTGGAATTCGTTCTTGCTCTTGCACAGAAAAAGGGGTTTGCTGTATGTTGAGTCTCTGGTAAAAGGCTAAAGTTTTTTGTATCTGTAAATTTAACACAGCTTACCAATAGGTGGTAAAGTAAATAAAACTGTGAGTATATAAGTGACTTATATCACTAAATAATTACATATCATTAAAGGTAAGAGTTCAAAAATTGGGTCAAGGATGCAACATGTGGGAGCTCCTAGATACCATTGTAAACCAGGACATATAAGCCTGCAAGTGTTTGAAGTTCAGAGATAGTAGGAACTGCTGGTGCTGGAGAATCTGAGATAATAAGGTCTAGAGCTGGATGAACACAGCAGGCCAAGCAGCATCAGAGGAGCCGGAAAGCTGATGTTTCTGGCCTAGACCCTGCTTATGTTTGAAGTTCAAGCAGCTTTGGGTCAGACTTTATGATCTGAAGGCTGAACTACAGACACGGGGATTCATCAGGGAGGGGAAGGTTGCTTGAATTACTTGAACCAGGAGACGGTCAAACCACTTAGAATTAGTCTTCTGATTTCATGAGTGATCAGGAGGGTATGATTGTGCATGAAGCAGGTAAGGGGATCCAGAAGGCAGGTGTGTCTGCCCTCTGCAACTGTCTAATGGGTTTGAGGTTCGCTCAACCTGTTTTGGTGAAAATAGGGTTCGTGGAGTGAATGTGCAAACTGTCCATGGTACTGCAATACAGGAAACTACTTAATTGTGGGGGGAAGGCGCATGGCAATAAGGAGTTAGGCGCAAAATTAAAATACAGAACTTCAAAGGCAATAGCCTCTGGATTACTATCTCAGCTATATGCAAATTAATAGGATGCTACACAAATTGGAGAGATGAACAGATGGCTCAAAGATTGGCATGGAAATAGTGAATTTTGCTTCATGGACCACTGGCACCAGTAAAGGAAAAGTAGGGACTGTACCTTTCACACTGTCCACACCTGAAATAATGTGCAGGAGACCAATGTTCTTGAAAACTGCATAACCGTGGAAGTAGAGAGGGTTTTAAACTAAACAGTGGGGCGCGAACTCAAACATGAGAAGCTGGGGTATATCAAAGAGTAGAGACAAGAGTAGAGAGGAAAATATCCATATGGGAAATGAGGGTCAGAGAATGATAGGGAGGGGGCACAGAGAAAAAAAGGCTTGAATACACCTACTATTATGAAAATAATAAAAAGGCAATACTTAAAATTTTAACTTAAACTGCCCATGGCATTCAGAAAGAAAAGTAAACAAGTAGATAATATATATTTAAGTAAATAAATACACTTTGACAACTGCTACAGCGACGTGATTTCACAATGACAAGGATTGGGTCTGAAATATTAAGGGACATACGACATTCAAGGAGAGTAGAAGCTAGGTAAAGGTGGAGGTGTGGTGCTGATCTTTAAGGATCACACTTGTGCAATAAATAGAGACGATTTTGGTTCAGAAAATCAGGATGTAGAACTGATTTGATATAGAAGAGCCAGAGCAAGTTGTCAGCAGTGGGTGTGGGCTACAGGCTCCCAAAGAGCAGCACAATATAGTTAGAAACAGGTAAAATCAACATTGACCCAGAGGACCAAGGGATATTCTCTCATTATAGGGAGACAAGCTCCGAAACAGCAGGCAAGCCCCAGCTACACACAGGAAGTGCTTCAGTGATGCCCTCAAGGCCTCACTGGTGAAGTGCGACATTCCCACGGACACCGGGGAATCACTGGCCCAAGACGCTCCAAAATGGAGGAGGAGCATCTGGGAAGGTACGAGCATCTCAAGGCTTGCCATCAAGAAAAAGCGGAAGCCAGGGGAAAACAGCCACACCAACACCTCACCCACCCACTTCCCATAACCACCTTCTGCCCCAAGTGTAACAGAGCCTGCGGTAGCCATATCTGTTTGTACAGCCAACTACACACTCACCCTGAGAGTGGAAGAGAGTCATCCACATCTGTGAGGGACCGCTGATGATGGTGAGAGGGAAGTGACTGGTGGTGGTTTAACCTGCGGGTCACCATGCCTCAGGTGAGGGGAGAGCTGAGATGGAGAGTCCTTCATGCAAACCTCAACTGGTGTGGGAATTAAACCCACACTGTTGGCATCACTTTGCAGTGCAAACCAGCCATCTGGCCAACTGAACTAGCATTTTCACAATGTAGAATAAAAGTATGCAAAAAGCAATTTTGGGTCATCATGATAAAGTAATTGCAATAAGTGTGGGTGCCTTTAATCTATACGTAAATTGGAAAAATCAGATTGTCATTCTGGATCCGACCAGACAGTAGTTTATATTAGACACAGTAGTGTGTAATGTGATAGGGTTAGTTAATGACCTCAAAGTAAAGACACACATAGATAGCAGTGACCAATTTTAAATCCACTTTGAAAGCAGAATGTTGGGTCCAAGACTAATGTTGTAAACCTAAATAAGTCCAATTATGTGGACTGAGCTGAGCTGACGAAGCGAACCAACATATTAGGCAGTGAAATTAAACCAAAAGAGATCTAGTGGCAGGCATTTAAGGTGATATTTCAGAATAAGTATATTCAGACTACAATGAGAAATTGTAGAAGGGCAAACTCACTATCTAAGTTAACTAAATAAGTTCAGGAAGGCATCAAACTTAAGGATAAAGTAAATAACAGTGCAAAGATGAGAATGAAGTAAAGACACCACAGCTAAATTTGTAGGTAACACCAAGAGAGATGATAAAGTATGTTGTGAAGAAGACATGAGGAAGTTGTGGGTGGATATAGTTGAATACCAAGTGGGTATAAATCTGACTAATGGGAAATCACGTGGAAAAATGTGAAATTGGTCATTTTAGGAAGAAGAACAAAAAACAGAGCATTAGCTAAGTGTCTGAGGTACAAAGGGATTAAGGTCCTCAAGTGCATGAGTCACAAAATGTTACAATACAGGTAGAAAGTGTAATCAAGAAGGCTAATGGGATTATATTCTTTGTTACAAGCGGAATAAAAGTAAGGGTATCAAGCTTCAGGCAAGCCATTGGTGAGACCACATCTAAACTACAGAGAGCTGTTTTAGTCTCCTTAGTTAAGGAAGAATTTTAATGCATTGGAGGTAGCTCAGAGAAGATTTATCAGATTAATGGCTGGAATGATCCAGTTGTTTTCTGAGGATAGATTGGACAGGCTGGTTTGCTTCCACCGACGTTTCGAAGAGCGAGGGGTAGCCCGGTGAGCATGGAAAATGTATTTTCTCTTCCTCCTGATCTAGAGGGCACCGTTTTAAAGGGATCACCCTCTAAAATGTTGTGAAGAAGGCGTAAGGAAGTTGCAGGTGGATATAGTTAAGTAGATCAAGTGGGTAAAAATCTGTCAAATTGAGAATAATGTGAAAAAATGTGAGGTTGATCACTTTGGGAAGAAAATCAAGAAACAGAGCACGAGTTAAATGGAGAATGAGAGCTGAAAAAAATTTTATTTCTTAGCAGCTTAGGGTCATAGAGTTATACAGCACAGAAACAGACCCTTCTGTTCATGCTGACCAGATATTCTAAATTAATCTAGTCCCATTCGCCAGCATTTGGCCCACATCCCTCTAAACCCTTTCTATTCATGTACCCATCCAGATGTCGCTTAAATGTTGTCATTGTACCAGCCTCCGCCACTTCCTCTGGCAGCTCATTCCATACAAGCACCACCCTCTGTGTGAAAAAGTCGCTCCTAGGTCCCTTTTAAATCTTTCCCCTATCACCTTAAACCTACGCCCTCTAGTTTTTGACTCACACCCCCCATCCCAGGGAAAAATCTTAGCTATTCTCCCTATCCATGCCCCTCATGATTTTATAAACCCCTATAATGTCACCCCTCCACCTCTAATGCGCCTGGGAATACAGCCCTGGCCTATTCGGCCTCTCCCTATAGCTTGTGTGACTTTGGAACTCTGCCTTAGTAGACAGTATAAGTGAGCTGATTTGAAAACATTAAGACAGACATGGATAGATCCTTAGATAACAAGGTGTAGAGTTGGCTGAACACAGCAGGCCAAGCAGCATCAGAGGAGCATTTCGGGCCTAGACCTTTCTTCAGAAATCAGAAAAATGTTCAGAAACATTTCTGAAGAAGGGTCTAGGCCCAAAACATCAGTCTTCCTGCTCCGCTGATGCTGCTTGGCCTGCTGTGTTCATCCAGCTCTACACCGTGTTATCTCAAATTCTCCAGCATCTGCAGTTCCTGCTATCTCATGGATAGATTCTTGCTAGGAAATGGACTTAAGGATTATTGGGGATAGATGGGAATGTAAAATTTAAACGCAAAGAGACAAGCCATTATCTTATGGAATGTTGGAGTAGTATTGAGGGGTCAAATGGTCTACCTCAGCCCCCATCTCATATGTTAGTATTTAAAGATTACACATTTCTGGAGCAGGTGAAATTTGAACCCAATTTTCTCAGCTCAGAAGTAAGGAAGTCACTGTCACTGCCTCCACTCTCTCCATCATTAATTCACAGTGGCAGCTGTGTGTACAATCTGAAGTGTGTACTGCAGAAATTCACCAAAGATCCTCAGGCAGCACCTTCCAAACCCCTAATCACTTCCATCTTGAAGGACAAGGGCAGCAGATACATGGGAACACCAGCCCCTCCTGCAAGTTCCCCTCCAAGCCACTCACCATCCTGATTTGTAAATATATGGCCATTTCTTCAGTATCACTGCATCAACATTCTGGAATTCCCTCCCTAATGGTATTATTGGTCTACTTACATCGCATGGACTGCGGTAGCTCAACAGGGCCCTTACCACAACCTTCTCAAGATCAACTAGGGACAGGTTATAAATACTGGCCCAACCAGCAATGCCCCCATCTCATGAAATGAATAAATAAAAACTAAAACATCAGCCTGCCTTAACAGTATCTGGCTTGATGTGACCACTTTGTTCATGGAGGCTATAAACTACAGTGGCACTGTGTTCTGCCCTTTGTTGTCTCTTCACTCCAGTCAAAATGACTCTGTGCCTTGATTTCCTGAATCAAGGTCCTCTCTATCTATTACTCTTTTTATCTAATCCTATTAAACAGGCTAAAACTCACTTTCTATTTTGGCTAACCTGCTTCCCAATGCTGAATTTACTGGACAGTCTCAGATGGGTCAGAGTCATGTTAAGTTTCATTTAATCCCTGATCAACCACTGAATTTTGATGGGTTTAGGAGTAATTGAAAAGTGGCACATTCACTAACCTAATGTCGGACAACCAGTAGCTGAGATTCTCACTTCAGGCTCTTACTGCCCTCAGTTTAATTAATGGCAGATTTCTCTACGCATAGAATCCCTATCGTGTACAAGAGGGTCATTTAACCCACTGTTAGAACATTGTGGTATTTTCCCCACACCCTGCTGGATACAAGTGACCCATTATGCTTATTAATTTCTCTGGTCTTTCTTCGCCCACTCTTCCTACTTTTACTATACTGATACTCCTGATGTTTCTCTTGCTGTTTTTGAACTTATCCCTTGCTGGAGCCACTAATCCCCACTCATTTTTAGCCCAATCAAAATTCTAGTTATGTTAAAGGGTAAAATGTTCCTATTTTAAGTAACGTCAATTCGCACAGAGGTGTCCTCTCAGTATTGGTGTCAGGTGTCATGAATCGAAACTTCTGCCTTCTACGTCACTTATTCAGTCATGAATTGAACACTTGGATCAGTTTGGTCCTATGCCAATATGTGCTTGATCGGGAGATAATCCAAAACTACTGAGGTTCTGCATTTCAGTTTTGGTCTGGGCCATACTCATTTGCTCTGAAAGCTCCAATATTCATGCTCAGTGCGCAACTAATTCTCAATAATTTAGATAAATTGAATGGGATTTCTACTCTTAAAATGTGGACAGTGCTTACTTCTCTAATAGTCATACAGCATGGAAACAGACCCTTCGATAATGGTCGCAGTTCAAGAGATTTAACACTTTCGAATTCTGAAAGGAGGGTAATTCATTAGTGAAGACAATACTCCTGCTCCCCACCCTCCACAAAACAGTTTGGCAGGAATGTGCCTAGAAAAGGGTCAACTTGATTCTCAATTTTTTTTGCCATCTCCTATTTCATCCCAACCTTTGCAGTAGGTTGGGTGAGGTTTACACTTCGTGTTGTTCAATCAACAATTGTATATGGTGATAAAACAGTTAAGGGTTAGCAGGTACTGCAACTTCCTTTGAAATTAGAACTAGTGCAAATTATAGACCTGTTTCCAAGGGAGGAATTTGGGGAAATGTTTAAAAGCTGGAACTGGGGAGAGTGAGCTCAGAAAATTCTACAAGAGTTTAAATGTTACAGGATCACAGTATTACAGTTAAGAATTCTTTTAAGGTCGGGAGTGGAAGCACTGCAGGGAGTTTTAAGAGGAGGTTAGGTGGGATTGCAAATTATTTTAAAACTAAAGTTGCAGTAAATGCCCGTTTTATTGTCATGAAATTGCAGGAATCTCAGTCTTACCTGTTCACACATTCTAACTATAAATCTCAGCCTTGCTATTTGGTACATTCCATTCATAAAGCTCTGCTATACCTTTCAACAAATTCTAAAATCTCATCCACACGTTGAATTAACTATACACCTCAGCCTTACATCTCAGTGCATTCCATCCGATTTCAAAAAATAATATATAATAAATTACAATACAATAAATTATTAGAATTCTCAGTCATATCTTTCAAGCTATGCTGTGAACCTCAGCCACAACTTGCCGTTTATTTCAGTTATCAGGCTGGTTCAATAATAATACCGTTGCAAAATCCCGTTTGTTGACAACTCGAAGTCGTACTTTACAAACACATTTACAATTTTGCAAAAGATCTGAACGCCGGGAAAAAAAAACTTTCGAACACAAATGTGTTCATTCTCTATATCCGAACTGCTGATGCTAACTTAATTTTAAAATAAATCTACGCACATTAGGAACGAGCGGATTAAACATCACAAAGAGTCCCAAAATGATACTGAATGGACTCACCTTCCTGCTACCTGAGAGGAATATGCAAGACAGTGATAAGACAAGGACACCGAGCAGTTTCATTTCCAGTTGGGTGGGGTCATGTAACGTCAAAACGAGAAGTTGCAAGGTTATGAAAGAGACAGAGAGACAAAGGGAATGCAGTCTGAGTTTCTGTTTCAAATTATGGCTTTGTGCAAGTTTGCTTCTCCCGGTCTTACTGGCTGTCTACGCTCACCCTCCTTCAACTCTCTTCCTAGTTCTGGGATATGGTTCCACTTCTGCTGGCTGCAAGTTAAATCATTACATAATTTGTAATGAACCTGTTCAGTGATGTTGTGACACACCTCTGGCGCAGGTGTGACTTGAACCCTGGTCTGCAGTTAGGGGCACTACCAAGGCCCCACAAGAGCACTTAATTATTAGGTACATTCTTGTGAGGAGGGACTGAGAGGTTATTGGGGGTAAGCCTGAATGTGGAATACTAAACTCACACAAATCAGCCGTGGTCTAATTAGTCATAGGGAAGTACAGCTTGGAAGGAGACCCTTTGGTCCAACTTGTCCATGCCTATTGGATATCCTGAATTAATCCAGTCCCAGCGGCCAGTATCTCCCTTCCTATTCACATACCCATCCAGATGCTATTTTAATATTGTACCCACCTGCACCACCTCCTCTGGCAGCTCATTCCATATATGCACCACCCTCTGCATGAAAAAGTTGTCCCTTAGGTCCCTTTTAAATCTATCCCCTCTCACCTTAAACCTATGCCTTCTAGTTGTGGACTCACCTACCCTAGGGAAAAGGCCTCGACTATTCAACTTATCCATGCCCCTCATGCATGAAGAAGCAGGCCAGAAGAGCCCAATGCCTGCTTCTGCTTCTAGTTCAAATGTTTGCGACTGGACAAACCCTGACTGAAATATTCATCGTCTTTTCAACAATGAAGAGAAGATTACAGTCAAGACCAGTTTTCTTGAAATTAATTAATGTGTAGTTACTATTAGCTGAATAGGATTGAGAAGGCGAAAACATTATGGATAAACTTTAATAAACTGTACGTTCTTGTGTTCTGTGGATTTTCTGAATTTTATGTGAGGAAGCAAGGAAAGGGAAATCATATTTGACATTTTTCTAACTTTCCTGATGGATATGTCAAACAGGGGTTTGATAAAGGGGAACCAGTAAATGTAGTGCATTTTTAGGTTACTATACAAAATAAGACAGCATTGTGGCATTGAGAATAAAACAATACCATGGATAGAGGATTGGCCAACTCCCAGAAACCAGAAATTTCTGATAAATGTGCCAACTGTAACTATTGGAGTGCCACAATAATCTTTGCTAGGCATCAACTATTTATGATCTATTTTGCAATTTAAATGAATTGACCAAGTGTGTTATGTTCAAATTTGCTGATGACACAGACAGGACAGAAAGCAAGTTGGAGGCAGATACAAAAAGCAAAACTAAAAGGTGGATTGTAATGTGGAGATATGTCATTGTTAATCAGTTTTGTTTGGAAGCGTAGAAAGGCAGATTATTATTTAAATGGAAAGAGGCTACAAAATGCTGTGGTACAGAACAATTTGGGTGTTTTTTTAATTCATTCTCAGGATGAGGGCATTGCTAGCTAGGCAGTAGTAATTGCTCACCCAAGTTGTCCAGTTAAGTGTCAGCCAAAGTATCTGGAGTCACATGTAGACCTAACCAGGTAAGGATGGCAGCTTCTTTCTCCATAGGACATGAGTGGACTAGATGGGTTTTTCCTGACAATTGATTCATGGTCATCATTAAACTTGTAGTTCCAGATATTTATTGAATTCAAATTCCACTGTCTGCTATGGCAGGATTTGAACTCAGGTCCCCAGAACATTATCTGGATCTCTGGATTAACAGTCTAGCAGTAATACCATTAGGCCGCCACCTCCTCCTTGTATATGAATCACAAAAAGTTCACATGCATATGTAGCAAATTATGAGACAGGCAAATACTACATTGGCATTTATTGCAAAGGGAATGGAATACAAAGGTAGGAAGGAAAATCTTGCTACATCTTTGCTGGTGCTGGTGAGAACATTGCATATGGTTTTAATCTCCTTAGTTAAGGAGAAATATGCTTACATTTGAGGTAAATTGGTGAGGGTTTACTAAGCTGATTCCCAACATGAAAGGTTGCCTTATGAAGAGAGGTAGAGCAGGTTGGGCTCATATTTATTAAAGGTTAGACGAATAACAGCAAATTTTATTGAACCATATAGGATTCTGAGGGGCTTTGACAGGGTAGATACTGGGAAGATGTTTCCCCTTGTGAGAGAAACTAGAACAAGAATGCTTTGTTTCAGAATAATGGTTAGCCATTTAAGTTAGAGCCAAGGAGGGATTTATATTTTCAGAGGGTCATGAATCTTTAAAATTCTCTGCCCAAGAGAACTGTTATCACTAAAGAATCAAGAGTTATCAAGAATGTGGCAAGTGAAATTGAGACTATGTTCTGATTTGCCATGTTCTTAGTGACTGATGAAACAAACTCAGGAAGAAATATAGTAAAATGTGAGGCTGGATGAACACAGCAGGCCAAGCAGCATCTCAGGAGCACAAAAGCTCCTGAGATGCTGCTTGGCCTGCTGTGTTCATCCAGCCTCACATTTTATTATCTTGGAATAAGCTTTTGTGCTCCTGAGATGCTGCTTGGCCTGCTGTGTTCATCCAGCCTCACATTTTATTATCTTGGAATTCTCCAGCATCTGCAGTTCCCATTATCTCAGGAAGAAATATATGCTGCTTCTGAACCTATTTCTTTGTTGTGTTACATAACTTTAAATCCGACCTGCAACTCCTAAGAACTGACGAGTTTGACCAATACTTACAATTAAATATTCAGGTGAGTAAGATTTAAAACAGAAGGAATAGAAAATATGCAGCTGTCAAGGCGTTCTAATGCTCCCAGATTAGTTCCATGTTTTCCAGCATTTTCTTAATTTCAGACTTCCACCTTTTGTGCTAGGTTATATAAAAATAAAGAACTGGAGAAATATCTCTACCTACATTCAAGTGACTAGAAACTAGCCTACAATTGAATTCTGGAGTGAATCTAACACAGTAGACATTTATGCGAAAGTATGACTGAACTCCACCGATCTCCAAAAAGAATAATGGAAACTCTTCAACTGCTGTAGGGTCAATTTAGCAGTATCAGAATTATTGGTTCTCTTCAGTCTTTCTGGTGGAGGTCAGGAGATCTATTCTGTCAACAGGAGTTCCCTGCTAATGAAGTTAAAATTAACTAAATCTCGGTGCAACATGTATTCTTTGATAATGGCAGGATATTTTAGTGGTAAATATGAACTAACCATAGCAGTGCTTAGAATACTGAAGGATGTTTCCAATGACTTGGGAGTCCAGTACTCTGGGTCATCAGGTAAGGATATTGGACAAGCTGTTTTGGACTGGGATGAGGAGAAATTTCTTCGTCTAGGTGAGCCTATGGAATTCTCTGTCACAGAAAGCATTTGGGGCAAAAATGTTGAATGGCTTCAAGCAATGGTTAGATTTGGTTCTCAGGGTTAAAGGGTATGGGGGAAAAGGTGGGAAAAGGATACTGAGTTGGCTGATTGTGCATGATCAAATTGAATGGGGAGCAGGTTTGAAGGGTTGAATAGCCTACTCCTATTCATATTTTCTAGTTTCTATGTATGTTTCTACATACATTGGCTTATACCTGGAGAAATCAGAAAGAATTCCACAAGAATGATATTCTTTTAAGCTGATGGGAGTTGTCAAAAGGACAATCACAATTAATCTTACAAATATTCCCATATATAACTATCTGAAGTGAAATGAAAAGAATTGAATTAATGTCACACTGGAGCACAAGATCAGTTTTGAATAAGAAATGGTTAGCAATCTCATCTTGCCCATCACAAAACAAGGAGAAAAAGCAAAGGATGGAGCACTGAATTAAACTTGAGAGTTTTGAGATGAGCAATTGAAGGGTTTAATTGGGAAAGCATGAGTTGGAGTAGACTCTTTTTACATGTGAAACTGACATTGGTCACAATGGTGAATTACCACTGTATCTCATACTCTGTGTGAGAAAATCAAATACATTGACTCCTTATACCAATTCTTTAACTTAGAATAGAGTGAATTTTCTCCTTGAGCGGGTTATAAGTGGCTAACCACCTGGTAGTCTCAGTGAACAGCTCTGAGGGCCGGGCTTCAATTTCATCTAGAAGGCAGATCAGATATCAAGCATTTTAGTTCTGTTCACTTGTTCCAGGATGATAATCTGAAGAGTAGGCTGACTAATGGAGATAATATGCTGCTTTTGGGCTTGGTCAATTTCAGACATGTGTATGTCTTGCATATGGTTACATAGTGGAAACTGATGAGTGAGATAAGGATTTGAGAAATGTAGTTCGTGCATCAGTAAAGGTCCCTGGCTAGTGAGATAGGATATGTGCCCAGGCTGCAGAGCCTTGAACTAAGTAGGTGAAAGTTGCATTGAGAGTGTCATGATAAGTTGCAGAAACATGGTTAAGTGAGGTATCAGGAAATTCCTCCCTTTGCCAAGAGTTGTATCAGAGATAATGGGAACTGCAGATGCTGGAGAATCCAACAAAGTGTGGAGCTAGATGAACACAGCAGGCCAAGCAGCATCACAGGAGCACAAAAGCTGATGTTTCGGGCCTAGACCCTTCATCAGAGAGGGGAATGGAGAGAGGGAACTGGAATAAATAGGGAGAGAGGGGGAGGCGGACCGAAGATGGAGAGAAAACAAGATAGCTAGAGAGGAGAGTATGGGTGAGGAGGTAGGGAGGGGATAGATCAGTCCAGGGAAGACGGACAGGTCAAGGAGGTGGGATGAGGTGGTAGGTAGGAGATGGAGGTGCGGCTTGGGGTGGGAGGAAGGGATGGGTGAGAGGAAGAACAGGTTAGGGAGGCAGAGACAGGTTGGACTGGTTTTGGAATGCAGTGGGGGTAGAGGACGAGCTGGGCTGGTTTTGTGATGCAGTGGGGGGGGAGGGAAAGAACTGGGCTGGTTTTGGGATGCAGTTGGGGAAAGGGAGATTTTGAAGCTTGTGAAGTCCACATTGATGCCATTGGGCTGCAGGGTTCTGTTAAATGTTATGTTATTCTGCAACCCTGCAGCCCAATGGCATCAATGTGGACTTCACAAGCTTCAAAATCTCCCTTTCCCCCACCGCATCCCAAAACCAGCCCAGCCTGTCTCCGTTTCCCTAACCTGTTCTTCCTCTTACCCATCCCTTTCTCCCACCCCAAGCCGCACCTCCATCTCCTACCTACTAACCTCATCCCACCACCTTGACCTGTCCATCTTCCCTAGACTGACCTATCCCCTCCCTACCTCCCCACCTATACTCTCCTCTCCACCTATCTTCTTTTCTCTCCATCTTTGGTCCGCCTACCCCTCTCTCCCTATTTATTCCAGAACCCTCACCCCATCCCCCTCTCTGATGAAGGGTCTAGGCCCGAAACATCAGCTTTTGTGCTCCTGAGATGCTGCTGGGCCTGCTGTGTTCATGCAGCTTCACACTTTGTTATCTTTGCCGAGAGTTGTTCGCCACTTGACTCTGTTGCCAATTCATGTGGTGAATATGAGTTTGCTGCAGGCCCTTAGAATAACTCAAAGATTTCCAGTAAGAGAATGACTTCAAATTATAGAAAGTAACTGAGTTAATGGAGAGATACTGGTGTGCTTACTAGAATTTGTTTGATTACATTTGAAGGAGAACGAGAATGTTCCACACATTCTTTTATAAGTTAGGCTGTGGTCTAAATTAATATTGGTAAGGTAAATATAGTTTTTTTTTAAAAGTTAAAAATAAAACAGTCGATAAATACTGGAAATAGGAATTTTGGGGGACCAACAAAATGTGAGTAAATGCAGCTCTTTCAGGAAGTTTGGATCAAATGTTTTCCGTCTGTATTATGTGCTCAATTGCGTCCAAAACACCAGCTGTTTTAGGGCAGTTAGAATGGATCTATTAAATGGCCAGACAGCAATTATAAATGTCTTGTGAACTGCAGTGACAGGATACAACCTAATTCAATCATTTTATAAGAGAGTAAAGGGAACAGGAAATGTTTACTCAATTTGAAGCTGTAAAGCACAAGAGCTAATAAGAGATAGTAAGAACTGCCAATGCTGGAGTCAGAGATAGAATAGTGTGGAGCTGGAGGAACACAGCAGGTCTGGTAGCATCAGGTGATTAGGAAAGTTGACCTTTCAAGTCGGGACCCTTCTTCACAAATGGGGAAGGGAGAAGGGAGCTCAGAAATAAATAGAGGGTGTGGCAGGGGAAGGTGGATGGGATGATGATAGGTGAGTGCAGGTAGGGAATGGTGGAGATTGGTCAGTGAGGAGTGAATAGTTGGGAGAGAAGATGGACAGGTTGTGAGAGGGATGAGATGGAAGGTTGGTCATGGGATAAGGCCGAGGATGGGGAGATTTTGAAACTGGTAAAATCTGGTAAAGAGCTAATAATGTACATCAGCTGCAAGAATGTAAAAGAGACTTTGCTAATTTTAGCCAGGGCACTATTAGTGCAAAGACTGTGTTGAATGTAAATGGGGAAATGATGGGAGTGTATAGTAGGGTGCTCGATGTCAATAAGGTATTTAAGGATTTTGGAAATCATGGGTAGGGGCACATGATTGATGAATAACTTAGTGAAAATTTTCAGGTACTTTACTAATTATTTTCCCATCACTGGTAATTTCAATTCATCTACAATTTTCTGATAAACCACCCACAGTAAGAAACTTGTACTGAGCACAGGAGACTCCTTGCCGAGATTAACTTGCGGAACAACGCCCTGAACGATTTGGAGCAGATTACACTCTAAACTTGTTTTATTTGCAAGCTTAACTTTCATTTGACATGTACTGTGTCATGGTATGACATTAAATGAATTGTATCTGTGTGATTTAGCTGGAGTTCAAACAGAATGTTTCACAACTATATACTTATCGACAATTTACAGAAAAATAACATCAGAATTGAGAAACATTTTTCATGAATTCATACTGAGAGCATTTTTGGGACTGACAGGAAAACAATGAGAAACAAACTAGATTATCAGGTTTGGTCAGATGCAGGTAAGCAGTCTCAAAGGAGTGTAAAATGGAAGTTAAAGGGTGTTGGCAAATAAGGGAATTCTTGTAAGGTAGGACTGAACTGTGAAGTGCAACATTCATTTGTACTGGGGGTATTAATGGTTATCCTTCTAATTTAATACTGTGAAAAGTTTTTACACGCTAAGCCCTAAGAACCTGAGGTTTCCAGAAAAGCAGTTTTGTCAGTGGGAACGAATCACAGTGTTTCACCATGAATCTATGCAGGAACTTTAATGTGCAGGAACATCACAGGGTGCTTCATACTGAGGTGAGGAAAATTAATGCTCAGCCAAGAGAAAGAGAGATTAGGAGCAAAGAACAGTTTGGCCAGGCGCAGATGCCTTGTGAACTGCAGTGACAGGATAGAATCTAATTGAATCATTTTCCAGTCATACCCAAGTCTTGTTCAGCCCAGATTAAATCTCATAGAATCACTATACTGTGGATGCAGGCCATTCAGCCTATCGAGTCCGCAGCATCCCTCTTAAGGGTATCCCACCCAATCCCTGAATTTCCCATGGCTAATCTAATTAGTGTGCATGCCCCGGTCACTGTGGGCAATTTTAGCACAACCAATCCACCCAATCTGCACATCTTTGGACTGCGGGAAGAAACCCACACTGACACAGGGAAAATGTGCAAACTCCACGCACTTGCCCAAGCTTGGAATCAAACTCAGTTCCCTGGCACTGTAAGGCAGCAGTGCTGATTACTGAGTCACCATGCCACCCAGTCCACACTGGCATAAAAACAATTGATAAAATATCTCCCATCGGATAAAATCCTGACTGGTCTTTCCAAATGGCCCATTTCTGAAGAAAAGTCCCGATCCGAAACATCAGTTTTCCAGCTCCTCTGATGCTGCTTGGCCAGCTGTGCTCCTTAGTGTCTTCCACACTGAGTTATCCCTACCTTATGTATTAATCCTTTATAAACTTCCCAGGCAATAGCTGTAAAAAAAAAATCATGAGCAATTACATATTTGATGGGGGTATTGCAACTAGACCAGCATTCCTTGCCTATCCCTAATTGCCTATTCAGCAGAGAAAGGTAATCACATTTCTGCGGGTCTGGAATCACGTGGAAGCCAAACCAGGTAAAGATGACAGATTTCCTTCCCTAAAAGACATTAGTGAAACGGATGAGTTTTTACATCAATGTCAATATTTGGCTAGAAGTCAAACCTTAAGTTCACCACCTACCATTGTGGGATTTCAACCCGTATTTCCCGAAGGTTCTACATTGCTGTCAGTGTGACAGAAACATACAATATATTAAATGTCTTGCAGCATCGTGTGGGCCTCTGTGTGCTGTGCATGCTGTATTGATAGCTCGTCACATGATAACACAGCATGGAGCTGGAGGACCACAGCGGACCGGGCAGCATCAGAGGAGCAGGGAAGTTGACATTTCGGTTCAGGACCCTGCTTCAGAAATGGGCCATTTGGAAAGGCCAGTCAGGATTTTATCCGATGGGAGATATTTTATCAATTGTTTTTATGCCAATGTGGGCTGGGTGGCATGGTGACTCAGTAGTCAGCACTGCCACTTTGCAGTGCTAGGGAACTGGGTTCGATTCCAGGCTTGGGCAAGTGCGTGGAGTTTGTACATTCTCCCTGTGTCAGTGCAGGTTTCCTCCAGGTGCTCTGGTTTCCTGTCACAGGTGACTCTGTAGGGTTCCAACGGGGAGAATATGAATTGTGCAGCCTATGCACTGAGCATATCAATGCGCTTTGTGATGCTAACATATGGATAACGCCCATCAGCGGGAACTAGACTCACTGTATATTTACCCCACGAACAACGGTATATGTAATGGGTGGGCATGCACGGACAGTGAAGGTTGATCTTGGCTCAGCTTCGTCAAAAGGCTCCTGGCATCATTAAATCTTTCATGTTGTATTTTAAGTATTATTAACATTTTACTCCCTGTCCGTGACTGTACAAATACAGCAAGTGTAGCTGTCTGAGACAGCAGAGGCCCAGGTTTCTCTGAGGCTACCATGAATTAATGATAGCTCGAACCTCTTAAAGCAAGCCTGTGCCTCCAAAAAGGGAAAAGCATTCTGCTGCAGAACTGGTTGGAAGTAGCTGGGAGACACTCTGTGATCAGAAGAAAAGCTCAGAAATGGAGCATGAGACCAAAGGCAGCACCTGCTGGCTCTTGACTGCAAAATGGAGGTCTTATTACAATAAAAGGGGCAAGGTCTCATCTCTCTGTACAGGTCAGGATGCCTTCAAATTAATCATTGCCATTGGAATGGGAATTTGTTAAAGGAGTCTGGCCTGGGAGTGTCAGAAATGGTTCAATGACATCACCGAATTGGTCTAGGTCAGTGAAGAAATCTTAAAAGATAATGTAAGAAATATAAATTCCTTATTCTCAAATGGAGGAAGGCAAGAGAAAAGCAGGCCAGTTAGCTTAATATCTGTCATTTGGAAAATGTTAGAGTCCATTGGAAAGAATGTGTTGGCAAAACTTTAGAAATACATAATATATTCATCCAGAGTTAACATAGCTTGATGAAGGAGAAATCCTATTGACAAATCTATTAGAATTGTTTGAGAAATGACACGCAGGATTGATAAAGAAGAAGCAATAAATGTAATATATTTGAATTTCCAAAGGTATGTTAATAAGGCCACTTCAGTAGGTAAGAGCCCATGGTGTTTGAGGTAGTATATTAGCGTGTATAGAGGATTGGCTCACTAATAGTAAACATAGAGTTGGGTTAAAGTGAGGGAATTGGTGGGCAACATGGAACTAGGTAAATGGAACAAGGATCAGTGCTAAGGCCGCTATCATTTAAAATATGTATTTGCATCATGGATAAGGGAAGTGAATGTGCGACACCCAAGTTTGCATAATAATGCAAAATAGATCAGAAGAGAAATGATGAGGATGACACAGAATCCACAGAGGGATATAAATAGATTAAGCGAATGCACAAAAACTTGAATGATCAAATAGAACGGGGGAAAGTATGAGTTTATGCACTTTTGAAGGAAGAATAGAGAAGAAGAATATTGTTTAACTGGAGAAAGACTGCAGGAGGCAGTCCTTGGGGGTCTCTGTGCATGAATCTCAAAAATCCAGCATCCAGGTTCAGCAGATAATAGGGAAGGCAAATGGAATGCTGGCCTTTATTGCAAAAGGAATTGGTTATAAAATAGGGATAGAGGGAACTGCCAATTCTGGAGAATTTGAGATAACAAGGTCTAGAGCTGGATGAACACAACAGGCCAAGCAGCATCAGGGGAGCAGGAAGGCTGACGTTTTCCTCAGAATTTTTTTTTTCTCTGAAGAGGGTCTAGACCCAAAACATCAGCTTTCCTGCTCCTCTGATGCTGCTTGGCCTTTGTGTTCATCCAGCTCTACACCTTGTTATCTCTGGTTATAAAATAGGGATGACTTGTGAAAACTATAGAAGGTACTAGTCAGATAACATCTAGTATACTGTGAACATGCTTGGTACCTTTACCTACTGAAAGATATACTTGCACTGGAGCCAGTTCAGGAAATGTTCACCAGATTGGTCTAAGGTTTAGAGGGGTTTTCTTTTGGGGAGAAGTTGAGTAGGTTGCTCCTGTATGCATTGGAATTTAGAAGAATGAGAGGTGACCTCAACACAATATAAGATTCTTAAGGAGCTTGAGAGGATAGATGTTAAAAGGTTGTTTTTCCTCGGTGGGAGAATCTATGACCATCAACTCAGAGTAAGGAGTCACCTATTTAAGACAGAGATGAGGAGGAACTTTTCTTTAAGTGAATAGTGCATCTGTGGAATTCTGTACTGCTGAGATCTTAAAAGGCTGGGTCATTAATTATATTCAAGGCTGACTTAGGCAGAGTTTTAATCAATAAGGGAATCAAGAGTTCTCGAGTCATAGGATCATAGAGTTGTACGGCATGGAAACAGACCCTTCGGTCCAACTCGTCCATGCCAACCAGATATCCTAAATTAATCTAGTCCCATATGCCAGCATTTGGCCCATATCCCTCTAAACACTTGCTATTCGTATATCCATGCAGATGCCTTTTAAATTTTATAACTATCCCAGCCTCCAACACTTCCTTTGGCAGCTCATTCCACACACACACACCACCCTTTGTGTGAAAAGGTTGCCCCATAGGGCCATTTTAAATCTTTCTCCTCTCATGTTAAACCCATGCCCTCTAGCTTTGGACTCCCTCACATTGGAGAAAAGTCCTTATCCATGCCCCTCATGATTTTATAAACTCCTATAAGGTCACCCCTCAGCCTCTAACGCGCCAGGGAAAATAGCCCCAGCCTATTCAGCCACTCCCTGTAGATCAAACCCTCTGACCCTGGCAACATCTTTGTAAATCTTTTCTGAACCCTTTTGAGTTTCACAATATCCTTCCTATAGCAGGGAGACTGGAATTGAAAGCAATATTCCAAAAGTGGCCTAGCTAATGTCCTGTATAGCTGCAACAGGACCTCCCAACTCCTCTGCTCAATGCCTGGCATCAGTGGTGGGCAGGTTGTTGAAAGGGATCCTGAGGGATAAAATTTACATGCATTTGGAAAGGCAAGGACTGATTAGGGGTAGAAAACATGGCTTTGTGCTTGGGGGATCATGTCTCACTAAACTTGATTGAGTTTTTCGAAGAAATAATGAAGAGCATTGATGAAGGCAGATCAGTGGACGTGATCTATGTGGACTTCAGTGAGGTATTTGACACAGTTCCTCATGAAAGACTGGTCAGCAAGGTTAGATCACATAGAATTTAGGGAGAACTAGCCACTTGGACACAGAACTGGCTTGAAGGTAGAAGACAAAGGGTGTGGTGGAGGGTTGCCTTTCAGACTGGAGGCCTCTGCCAGCACTGTGCCACAAAGATTGATATTGTGTTCACTACTTCTCGTCATTTATATTAATGATTTATATGTGAACATAAGGGGTATCGTTAGTAAGTTTGCAGACGACACCAAAATTGGAGGGGTAGTGGACAGCAAAGAAGTTTACCTCAGAGTAACAATGGGACCTTGTACAGATGGACTCATGGGCTGAGGAGTGGCAAAACGAATTTAATTTAGATAATTTCAAAGAGTTGAGGAGAAAACTTATGAGAGTGGAGTTGTGGGTTATCATGCCAGCCATGATCTCATTGAATGACTGAGCAGACTTGATGGGATAAATGACCTACTTTTGTTCCTACATCTTATGGCCCTAAATGCCATACACTTATTGTATCACCAAGCTCAAAATTTGTGGAATGTATTCACCTCACCACTCACATAACAGCAATCTCTAGCAATCAGTTCACAAGCCATGACTCATATTTGTCACCTGACCTTACATGTTTACCATTTAGACACATCTCTCTCTCTCTCTCACCCACACACACACATCACAACTTCCACATACTGCCAGGTATTGAGCCAAGATATTATATCATCCACCTTTTAACTCCTTCAAGTCAACTACAATATTTTGTTTTAGCATATAGCCATCACACTATAATTAAAATATAATTAAATATAACATGTAGGAGCCAATAATGAGATTCACTTGTGTAGACAAAACAGAAACGTTATTATCCACCAACTGTGAGGAAAAAAGGAAAATGTGACATACAATACAAATGAAATAAAGGCAATGAAGGAGAGAGACAATGGTACAGAGAGTGAGAATAAAGATCATGCTGCTTAAAAGACCTTAGAAGCCTTGCGATACTAGTTTTTCTTTTGGAAACCTGAAATCAAAATTGTTTAATTGTTGACTAGAGACTTCAGCAGTAGCAGAATCTGCAGATCTCTAAGTTCCTGGTGGATGGTTATTTTTCCAAATTGTTTTATCACCAGATGCCATCTTTCAAGGTGATGAGAAACAGGGAGAGAAAAATGGAAAGCTTTCCAAGTTCTACTTTTATGAATTTATGCTCTCTCTGCTCTGCTGCACAAAGCAAGCACTGAAGTATGCTTCAGTATACATTCCTAATGCAAGCTCCATTGTCTTTCCAAGTTAAATATTTACGGATAACCATTTCAATTCCAATACGTACAATATACCATACAACTGTGAAGTAAACAGAAGGTGCAAATTTATAGATATTAACCAGCTACCTGGTTTCAATGTCCGAAAATGAAATGGAAAAAGCAGCGCAGCAAGTTTTGGTTAGTTTACGTTTGTGTTCTGGACCTGTGGACAGGTGATCACAGCAACCATTTCATTTGTATTTGTCCTCTTATAAAAAACACAATCTTAAGCCGTGAAGCTTTCAAGTATTGAAATCAGTAGATGAAAAGTTGAATATCGATATTCCGTATGTAACCTTCATTGTTACAACTCCATCATATTACAACATATTCCATCCTGTGGAACAAGGATAGGATCTAACAGAAGAAAGCAGCGAAGGATGGATGGAGGATAGGCTTGAATGCATTTACTAATCACAATGGTGGATGCAATGTTGCACAGTTTTGCCATGATTAATACCATGGCAACCAACGTCATTTAAAACCATCCAGAATAAGAGGATGTTCCAGCCAAATTCTACTTCATCCTAATCTCGTAACTTGGCATGAGCTACGGACAGTTCCGATAAAGACTTTGATGGGATGGAGTGCAGTCTAATGAAAGAATACAAACCTGAATGATTGTCAAGAATGTTGTGCACAGCTCCATATTGAGTTGGGTTGTGGAAAGTGGGTAGGCATGCATTTGATCAGGCAGGACGATGCCCTTTAATTTCACACCTCCACCCTGACTAAATCTTGTGGTTGGAATGCCCGCGGTTGGCCTTTCCACACCACTGCTAATGATGCCTTTAGGTGAACAATTAATGCTACTGTAGCTGGTATAAACCCAGCAGCAGGGGTGGGGGTGGCAATGCCAGAAGCACAAGAAGCAAACCTTGGAGTCTTTACCTTTTATGAAGGTTCTTCATTAGAAAGAATAGGATTCAGTCTCTGCAGGCAGTTGTGGGCCAAGCTAAAACCAAGAGATTCTCTTGCAGGCCTTGAAATGCATTAGATGTTGACACTCATCAGCTTTTACCTCCTCTACAATAGAAAAATACTGTCAATGCTGGGATCTTGAAGAAAAACAGTAATAGCTGGAAATATTGTATCTATGGGGTGAAAAGCTGTGGTGGGCAGTGAAATAACTTCACAGAGGCTGGTATCCCATCATAAAGTCACCCTTCATTTATACATGCCCACTACTTGACACTGATCCAGCTTCCTCAGAGCCAGCTCTCTGAGGGTACAGAACCTCTGACACTCCTGTTTATATCTGTCAGCCAGGGCTCCCTGACTGGACCAGATTAACAGCCCCAATCAGGGAACTCATCCTCCAAACAGTACAGGCAGAATCCTGTGGCAGGGCTAGCAGCCTGAGTTGTGGGCTAGTTGTGGTTTGTGTGTGGGATGAACTTCTAGAGGAAGTGATGGATGTAGCTACAGTTATAATGTTTAAAAGAAGTTTAGATAAGTACATGATTAGGAAATGTTTGGAAGGCTATGAGCCAAGCACAGGCAAGTGGGACTAGTTTAGTTTGGGACTATGGTTGCCATAGATTGTTTGGACTGAAGGGTCTGTTTCTGTGCTGTTTGATTCTATGACTCTGTGTCCATCTTAAATGGGGGAAAAAAACTTTATTTTGACATTACTGTTCCTTCACTGTTTTCTACTGTGCCAGCTGACTCTCATCTGCACCTTCTTGCTGTGGACATGTTCTCTCCTGTAGAGCTGCTAAGCTCATCACAGCATGCCATTGCTGCGAGGCTCGATGACTGTCTTCCATTAACAAAATGGTGTCAACAAGTTCTATCACAACATCACAGAGGTGTTACAGTGCAGAAGGAGGCCCTTCAGCCCATTATGTCTGCACTGCCTGTCTGATTCTTTAACCAAGTGCCAACCTCCTGAATTTTCCTCATAAGCCTGAACGTTATTTCAATTCAAATTATCATCCAATGCTCTCTTAAATGCCTCCAATGAATCTGCCTTCACTATAACTCCAGCAGGGCATTCCAGACCCAGAATGTGTGAAAATATTTCCTCTATCTCACTTCCTGTGCTGGGGCAATAGAAACCCCTCAGTGTGGACACAGGTCATTCAGTCCATCAAGTCCACAGCAACGTTCTGAAGAGCATCTCATCCAGACACTGCATTTCAATGGTTAATCCACTTAACATACACATCCCAGGACACTATGACAATTGAGCATGGCCAATCCACCTAATCTGCATATCTTTGACAGTGGGAGGAAATCCACGCAGGCATGGTGAGAACGTGCAAACTCCACCCAGATAGTCACCTGAGGCTGGAATCGAACCTAGATCCTCATTGCCGTGAGGCTGCAGTACTAACCACTGACGCACAGTGCCACCCTCATTGTGAAAGCAAGTTACACCCCTTTATCAGCTGACATCTCCACGCGATGGTTATCTTGAAAAGGATGCTTGCCTGTGCCAAAGCTATATCAACTCAGCAAAACAGGTTACTTGTACGGAGGCAAACATACCTCTGTTAAATCTGGAAGTCAGCATTTTGGAGCCACAGAGATAACAAGGTGTAGAGCTTGAACACAGCAGGCCAAGCAGCGTCAGAGGAGCAGGAAGGCTGATGTTTCGGGCCTAGACCCTCAGTCACATTTCATTTTCCTTGAATTTTTATCTGCATACTGAATCCAAACCTCGCCATTCTTGGCTATTAGAACTCTGTCATGACATGGTTTCAAACTCTGAGGATTGTTCAAATTCCAGTAAATGTTTCAATTCTTTCAATTCTTCAACCTATCGTAGAATCATCACAGGAACCTATATAGTTAACCCAAGTTAAGCACCATTTACCTTATACATGCTGACTGTGCCTCATCTCTTATGCATTTTAAAACATCCTGCTATAACCCTAATAATTTCCCTATGACAGATGGTTAAAAAGCTTGCGGATCAACAGTCTTTGAACTAACAGTCAGATGGCTGCCTGTATTTGGTGCCTCCTAGTAGAGGTCATCAGGCACACTAGTGCTATACTGTATTTCTACTTTCCACATGAAAGAAATGCATGCTTTCTCATTTACTTTGATAATTATCCACATTGAGCTCATACATTAGCAGCCCACTATTCTCATCAATCTCTGAGCATGCACTGCATAAAAACAATGTAAATTTTGCCAGTCTGTTAATAGCATGTTTGAAAAAGTTGGAGTGTGGATCTGAACTTGTTGCTTGAAGGCAAAATACTGCAGATGCTGGAAATCTGAAACTAACATGGACAATGCTAGGGAACCTGTTAGTATTTGGGTCCAGTATGACTATTCTTCAGAACTACAGCTCAGAAACTCTAGTTTCCCCAGCATTCTCTAATTTCATTTCTGAAATTGTTGAGCTTGGTTTTGAGTTCACAAGGTTATAAATTATCTCATCGAAAGATGAGCTGCTCTTTGAGCTCAGAAAGTTCAGAGTGGGAGTGGAATGCTCAGTTAAAATGTGACCTAAATGCCAAAGGCAAACTGAACATACATTGTGCGACAGCAGTGTGCCAAAGGCATAGAATCATACAGCATGGAAACAGATCCTTCAGTCCAATCTGTCTATGCCGACCAGACATCCCCAAAATGGTCCCCATCCGGTCCCATTTTGCCAGCATTTAGCCTGCATCCCTCCAAAACATCCCAACCCATATCCCCATCCAGGTGGTCTCCAAGTGTTGCAATTGTACCAGCCATCAGAGGTGGCCAGACTTCACAGGCAGGCTCGAGCCTTGGATTGTGCCACATGGGCAGTCAAACCCTCCAATCCCCAATACTCCGATGGGACGAGTTGCCCTATGCACACCCCATAGTTCAGTGACTTCGGTGGAGACATGAAAATTGAGGCAGTATCAAATAGTCATAGAAGCTAAATGGAAATCTGCCTCACTCCCTGCAGGTAAACATGTACAAGTAGTCAAAGATATTTTAGTAAATCTGGTAGGATTGATGGTGAAGGAAGGAGGTAACCATGAGTGTGTGAGCGAAGTTCATAATGGAGAGAGTGATGGGATTGCTGAGGAACCATTAGAAGGAGACCAAGTGTTGGAGTTATTTGTAGATAGATCAAGGAAATATTATGAGGGAACGCCCTGCACTGCTTGGACAGTGGTAGGTGTAGAGGGAAATTTGATAGCAGGACAGCAGGTTCCTGTGAGATATTCAACCCAAGTAGCAGAATTAAAAGCCCTGACAGAAACACTGAAATTAGCCATGGGTCAAAGAACAAACATGTACACAGGCAGTCAGTATGCCTTTAGTGTATGCCATGACTGTATGTTGGTCTGGGCTCAACGAGGCTACATCATTTTGTCTGGTGGCCATAAACATCACAAAGAGCAGGTTAAACATTTGGTAGAAGCAGCTAAATTTCTGATTGAAGCAGTTAAGATTAGAGCTCACAGGAAAGTAGAAACTCCACGACAACACGGCAGTGAGCAGAGTTAAGTTGTGAATTGCACTTGATGTTTGATGTTTGTAGATAAATTGGAGCCATTCAGTGAAGTGATCATTCAAAGTATGTTTGTTGTACCCAATACACTGTACATCTGCAACTTGTGTATTAGTCTACCTATGATAAAATCACAATATGCAGTGAAAATATAGTAATTTTGTACAAGCAATTGATAAAAGCGTGGTCACCACCTGATCAATGCCAGGAACATGAGACACACAATTTTCATGTCAATTCTCACTCTCACCAATATCAGTTCAAATTCACTGCCAACCATATGACAGGCTGCACACCGAATCACACTGTGCGGGGGCTTGGAGTGGCAAAACCAAATCCCATCAGACCTTTCCCATTGACTGGTGCAACATCAGCCTGTAACTCCCTCCTCCATGTGAGTTCCTTACTGATTACGAGAAGCCACCTGACACTCACACACATTGAGTGCTGCATTGCTGATGCCTGATTGACTGTTGGGATGAGGCAGTCTCCAACAAAAAGGACAGTAACCTCGGGGGAGCTTCCAAACGCTGGGAAATTGAATGAACCAGAATCATGAAAATCTCATGCCTCTCCTCTTGACCCCAGAGGAAGCAAATGCCAAATGGCCTGACCCCAATCCCAGGGTTCAATGCAGCGTGTGGGCTTAACTGAATGTAGACATTTCAGCCATTGGAACACTGGAACAGTCCCAGTTTAAGGAAGTACCCATACCAGTTCAAACAAATCAGGATTTCTGGTCACCTTAGAGGAATTGTAATAAGGTAGCTGTAGGAGTCATTAAGATTATAATTGATACTGAGGCCCTCAGTAGTACCTCTGAGCCCTGGGGTCTGGGTTCACCTCCCAACTGTTCCAGAATAACATCTGGTTGATCAGAAAATTTCTATAAGAGATGCTGTTTGACAGCATTCCTCCAGAAATAGGGTGGAAAGAGGCCAATCAGGGTCACTGGAAAGTTGGTGATGGCGCACATGAAGGGAATACAGGAATGGTAACTTGAAGGAGAGGGAATAGCCTCATGGCTTTATCACTGGACTGTTAATCCAGAGACCCAGGCAATGCTCTGGTGAGCTGGATTTGAATCCCACTGCAATTTGAATTTGAATTTGAATTCAATAAATATCTAGAATTAAGAGTCTAATGATGAGCATGAATCGACTGAGAGGAAAATTCCATCTGGTTCACTCATGCTCTTTATGGAAGGAAACTGCCATCTTTACCTGGTCTGGCCTACATGTGACCCCAGACTCACAGCAATGTAATTGGTTCTTAACTGCCCTCTGGGCATTAAGGGATGGGCTGTAAATGCTGGGACACTGTCATACCATGAATGAATTTTAAAAAAGCAAAATTCTTGAAACGTTCCAGTTTGAACCATAAACAAAGTGGCAAAACTATAGGAATAGCTTAGTAGATGGGTGGGGGGGGGTACACTCACACACATTGAGTGCTGCATTGCTGATGCCTGATTGACTGTTGGGTTGAGGCAGTCTCCAACAAAAAGGACAGTGACCACAGGCTAGATTCCAAACGCTGGGAGATTGAATGAACCAGAATCACGAAAATCTCATGCCCCTCCTCTTGACCCCTGAGGAAGCAAATGCCGAGGAGCACAGTTGACACGAATACCAGCAGTATGGTGCAATAATCCAAGGACCTGCCCCTACCACTACATTGCTACTTGTATCACGACTGCACATCAGTGGTTTCCAAAGAGCTCATCCTTAACAGAGGCACAGTCACGCTACACAAACAGGCCTAGCAGGTGAAGCAGGTCAGAATAGGTATGTACTAATGAGAGGAGTGGTAATGAATGCGCTTATAGGAATTGAAGTGGCAAAGCAGCTGGGTTGCAGCGCTGAAATTATTGATTTGATTGAGGCTTACACACCATGCACAATTTTTCCGCATTTCCTTAGGTCACCATAAACTGGTTGCTCAACCAGTAGGGGGAGAGGTGGCTGAACAAAAGGTAGAAGGTATTGATTAGCTGACAAATAGGGTATGGCGCAAGGGCACATATGCTAAATATGGCTCCTTGAGACAAATACTTTGTTTCATTTTGATCATTACCACTCGCTTGTAATTTTATTAGCATTTTTTAAAATGTAATCTCATTTGTATCCACCCCTATCACAGATCTTTCTTTTGTTCTCAAGCACAAAACTGGATAGGCTGGGACTTTTATCACTAGTGCACAGGGGGTTGAGGTGACCTTGTAGAAGTTTATAAAATAATGAGGGGTATAGGAAGAGTTAATGATAGTTGTCTTTTCCCTTGGTTGAAGGATATGAAGACCAGGGGCCACATTTTTACAGTGAGAGGAGAGAGAAATTTAAAAAAGACTTGAGGGGGAATTTATTTTTACACAGAGGGTGGTTCACCTGTGGAATGAACTTCCCGAGAAGTGGTGGATGTGGATACAATTACTACGTTTAAAAGACATTTAAGTACATGAGTAGGAAAGGTTTGGAGGGATATGGGCCAGGTGCAGGCAGGTGGGACTAACATAGTTCAGGATGATGGTCAGCACAGACCGATTGGACCAAACGGTCTGTTTCCGTGCTGGATGACTCTATGACTTAATACCTGTTAACATCAATATGTGTAATTTATTCCAATTTCGATGAAAAGTCAATTGAAATGTTAACTCCACTCACGCAGCCTGGCTTACTGCGTATTTCCAGCACTTGCAAACAGATTTTCTCAAAGTCATAAAACTGCAAAGAGAATGGAAAGACTTACTGCTGCACCTAATCTCACGACATATTTGGTTAAATACTCATCGTATTGTCTTTTTTGGTGTAGAGTAGGCACACCCATTTGCGAAGATCAGTCAATGTGTATTCCCCCATGCCAAATCCTTGAATCATGCAGTTTGATTGAAGAGAAAATGGAGCCAAATGTCCAATAGTGGCCAGACTAATGAGCAGTGGTTGGAGTTAGTCTGTGTGATGTTCTGACATACAGACCAGATCAAGATGGGTATCAAGTGAAAGGAGAAGAACATTTTAGTGGTAGTATTGCAGTAAAGTTATGTTTAGTTTAGTTATGGACAGGATAAGTCTGGGAAGGAAAGATTTTATGTTGGGGAAAGGCCAGTTTTATTAAGCTGAATTGTTGGAAACAGCAACTTGAAGGTAAATCAGGATCAGAGGAATAGGGAGCATTCAATGAGGAGCCAAGTGATTATGGAATCACAAACAAAAGGTGGGTACCCACAAATCAGGAAGCACCACACCATACCCCGAACTCTAGTTCATTCCTTACCATGTTCTGGAACTTGGAATATGCTGAACTAAAATGCAGGGTCATGGACAACTTATTGCATGATATGTCTGGCATGTTTCAAGCAAATCAGAGAGTGTCCTTCCCCAAGTTAATTGTTCTTCAGCTGCGGTCAAGGTGTGTATTGTGCATGGTTCAGCAAAGAAAGGTACATTGAGAAAGATGATGCAGTACAAACGCTGCAGAAGACATAGAATCATAGAATCCCTGCAGTTTGGAAGCACACTACCAGAAGGATGTGGATTCTTTGGCGAGGGTACAGAAAGGGTTTACCAGGATGTTGCCTTGGTATGGGGGATTTTAGCTGTGAAGAAATGTTGGATGGACTGGGTTTGTTTTCACCGGAACAGAGGAGGTTGAGGGATGACCTGATAGTAGTTTATAAGATTGTGAATGGCATGGAGAGAGTGGTAAGTATGAGGCTTTTTTCCCAGGGTGGTGGGGTCCATTACTAGGGGGCACAGGTTCAAGTTGCAGGGATGGGGCAAGTTTAAAAAAGATCCGCTAGGCCAGTTTTTCACACTAAGGGTGGCAAGTTCCTGGAATGCGCTGCCAGAGAAGGTGTGGAAGCAGATACAGTAGCAGCGTTCAAGAAGCATGAAAAGGAAGGGAATAGAGGGGTATGGATCCTGTATGTGAAGACAGTTTTAGTATGGAAGGGGAAAATGCAGTGACCCAGGCTTGGAGGACAGAAGGCCCTGTTCCTGTGCTGTATTGTTCTTTGTATCAAGTTCACACTGACTCTCCCAAAAGCATCCCATCCAGATCCATACCATCTCTATAACCCCGCATTTCCCAATGACTGATCCACCTAACCTGCAGATCTTTGGTCTGTAGGAGGAAACCCGCACAAACACGGGGAAAATGTACAAACTCCAACAGTCACCTGAGCCTGGAATCAAACATTGGTCCCTGACACTATGAGGCAGCACTGAGCCTCCACACCAGCCCCTGCCTGATTTGAATTCTATTTTTTGATTTGTAATTGGGGAGTGTGTGACTGCAGTCCTCCACAAACACATATTTTGTAGTCAAGTAATCCTGCATCTGGGGACAATGTAGATGACAGCATGCCTCTTGAACTTTATTATATTAGTTTGTGCTGGAAGAAATCATGCTTTTTTAATGGAAATATACCCCACTTATAAATTTTGTCAAAGTACATTACAAACATTGTGATTTGAAAATTGAACCAAGTTCAATAAAATTCAACTTTTTTTTCCATTCTTAGGGACCTTAATACAACTGTAGTGCTTTTGATATTCACAATCTCTACTTCTTGTCAGACATACAGTCCTCATCCATCATAAATGACGATCACTATGCAACCTTTGTGGAGTTGCCTCACTTCACACTGAGGAGAACCTCCATCTTGTTCTGTGACACTAAGTAAAGTTGCACCCAGTCCTGCCAGACCATAGGGCTGCTCTCTCATTAGACAGCGATGATTGGTGGTTTAACCTCAGGGTCACTACACCTCAGGTAAAGGGAGTGGTTGAGAAGGAAAGTCATTCACACTAACCTCAGCCACCTTGGGAACTGAACACACGTTGGGGGCCTCAGTCTGTATTGCTAACTGAACTAATCAATCATCTGAAAAGTGATAGGAGGTGTCACTGGTTTAAGTAACCTACTCACTCCCTCTTATCAACATATCCTTCAATTTCTTTCTCCTCCATGTATTTGTCTAGCTCCCCCTTATTGCGTCTAAACTATTTACCTCAATGACTTTATGATACTGACTTTTGCATTCTAAACACTCTTATTGTTTTTTTTCCCTAACTTGCCTGTTCAATTAATTCTTCTGTTAATACCTAAAAGCTAGGAGGGTGATTGCTATGGATTGCAACCAACAGCAAAGACCTGTGTGCAATCTTTTTAATCATGGTAGACTGCTGTGCTGTAGTCAACTATGATCACAGTCTTACTATCCACAGAGGCATAGTGGAAGAGTATATAGGTTGATAACTGAACTGTTTGGCCATTTCTTCAATACACCTTCTGTGGTCATCATATCCTGGAGTGGGAGATGAACTCAGAGCTTCTTAGCTCAGAAGCAGAGGCACTCCCCATTGTGCCACCAGGTTAACCATTTAGTCATAATCTTTCATGGGTTTTTGTTTACGGTAATAACGACCGACAAAAAAAAAACCCAGCACCTCATTTATTGACAAAAGCATATATTATGTGAAACTTTAATTTGCCAAAACGAATCAGTGCAGTCGAGAACGAATAGCTTACGTGGCAATGATGGTCAGATTATGCATATCCCTCCATGATGTTAATCAAAGGACAGAACATCCATTTGGATGCACCTGGATGTAACAATATAGCTCTCAGAGATGCCATCTAACAATGGGATCAGTGTGATCTTGTAAACATGTGAACTTAATGTCCTCTGTTAGGTGGATACAAAATGTTCACGTACTGTGGGGATTTGGTCATGCTATCTTTCCACCTGGAACTCGCACAGTCAAGGTCAAATCAAATGAAGCAACAAATACTTCTTCTGGAATTGTTATTCTCCCTTCGCCTGTGGACAGGATCTGGCGAAATCACAAGTTCGATGTATTGGCCTAGTATTTATCAACTAAAGCTCTCTGGGATAGAAATTGCATGACAATTGATCACTTTGGTCAAAGCAGAATTCCTATGTGAAATGCGAAAATGATCATTTGAGCCACTAAAGTTACAGCAGATGATTAAGAGAATTCACAAGGAAAATTCAACCATGTTTCAGGTTGACTTTAACAGAAACAACATTCTTCAGTTTCAGCTCGATTTCTTTTGGCCAATAACTGCCTCATCTTTCGAGTGTAACCAGTAATCTGGGGAAGTGGTGGTGTAGTGTTAATGTCACTGGGGCTAGTAGCTCAGAACATCCAGTTTAACTCCCTGGGGACAAGAGTTCAAACTTTGCACAGGCAGCCAGTAAAATATGGATTCAATAAGGATCTGACCTGATGGTAATTGCTGTTTAAGGATCAATCGTCCCTTACCTCGTTTGTCTGCCATGTGACTCCTTACCCACAGCGCACTGACTTGATTCTTCACTGCTCTCTGATATGGCTTTAGCAAGCTACTCAGATTAAGGGGCAATTAGGAATGGGCGATCGTTGCTGGCCCAGCCAGTTACACCCACGTTCCATGAACAATCTTGTTAGAAAATTCATATTCTAACATTCAAAATAAATTGCATGTGTTTAAATAAAGTGGTTTATTGGATTCTATTAAGCATTCTGCTCGCTTGTCTGCTACAAGGGCCAGACTGCAATGAATTTAATGAGACTAACTGTAATTAAGGACAAGAATTTCTGCACATGCTAAGGTGATCGTAAATACCAGGAGTTGCTGTCCTAGGTGTCCTGGCCCTCTGACAATGGTAACACATTCACTGTTCAAATACCTTGAGCAGCACAAGGTTAGTACTGCACCAATCACATCATGCTTCTCAGACTTCTTCTAATTACACACTCGGGGCTGGGAAATGGTAACCTGCCTTGCTAAAGTCTTATCTTTCAGCCATAACCAGGGAATCATTTGCCATATGTTTTACTTTGCTGTTCCTGTTACCTCAGGGGGATAACCTTGCCCCCTTGCACTTCTCAATCACATGTTGTCGCTCAGCAATGTCTTTTAAACTACAAAGACACATTTCACATGTATGCTGATGACGCTTGGTCCATTCCAAAGCAAACCTTTCATGTCAGGCCTGTAAATCTGTCAACTTGGTCTACTGTATCCGCTGCTCTGTATGTGGCCTCCTCTACATCGGTGAGACCAAGCATAAACTCGGAGACTGTTCCCTAAAACATCTGCACTCTGTACGCGACAAACAACAACACCTTCCGGTCGCCAACCATTTTACCTCCCCCTCCCACTCCCACTCCCTGGGTGACATATCCCTCCAGGGCCTCCTCCAGTGTCACAACGACATCACCCGCAAACTACAGGAGCAGCACCTCATATTTCGCCTCAGGTGCCTACAGCCCTATGGCCTAAAAATGGAATTCACCAGTTTTAAAATCTCCCCACCCCTGGCCTCATCCCATGACCAGCCCTCCCACCCATCCCTGCCTCCTTGACCTGACACAACCTGTCCTTCTTCTCTCCCATCTGTCTGCTCCTCCCACCTTACTAACCAATCTCCACCATTCCCTACCTGCAAACACCTGTCACTAACCCACCTACCCTCCCAAGCCCCATCCTTCCTCACTCTATTTATTTCCCAGCTCCCTTCCCCTCCCCCATTTCTGAAGAGGGGTCCCGACCCGAAACTCCAACTTTCCTGCTCCTCTGATGCCACCTGGCCTGCTGTGTTCCTCCAGCTCCACACTGTGTTGTCTCTGACTCCAGCATCGGCAGTTCTTGCTATCCCATTTTATTATCATCTCTTTCAATACCTTCATTGTCTCTAAAGTATTAGGCTGCTTATCTGCAGTTCAATGTTGGATGAAGAGATCATTTTCATCATTGTTTTCACATTTAGTCATGGCCTTTCCCCTCTCTATCCCTGAAATGTAGATCAGCCCCACAAGCCTCAGAGATTTCTGTGCTCCTACAATTTTAGAACATAGAACATAGAAAAGTACAGCACAGTACAGGCCCTTTGGCCCACGATGTTGTGCTGTGGAATAATCCTAATCCAAAAATAAAATAACCTAACCTACATTCCCCTCAATTCACCACTGTCCATGTGCATGTCCAGCAGTCGCTTAAATGTCACTAATGACTCAGCTTCCACGACTACCACTGGCAAAGTATTCCATGTGCTCACAACTCTCTGGGTGAAGAACGTCCTTCTGACGTCTCCTCTATACCTTCCTCCTAACACCTTAAAACTGTGACCCCTCGTGGCACTCAATCCTGCCCTGGGGAAATTTTGTATTCTTAAAGAGTCATACAGCATGGAAACAAACCTCCCAGCCCAACCTGTCCATGGCAACCAAGTTCCCAAACTAAACTAATCTCACCTGCCTGTATTTGGCCCATATATCTCCAAACCTTTCCTGTTCATGAACTTGTCCAAATATCTTTTAAACATTGTAACTGTACCCGTATCCATCACTTCCTCAAGCAAATCATTCCACACATGAACCACTCTCTGTGTAAAAACATTGCTCCTCAGGTCTTTTTTTCAATCCTTCTCCTCTCTCCTTAAAAATATGCCCCCATGTAGGGAAAAGACCTCTTCTCTATATCCCTCATGATTTTATAAACTTCAATAAGGCCACCCTTCAACCTCCTATGCTGCAGTTAAAAATGTTCGGTTTAGTCGGTTTTTAAATCTCAAACCCTCATTTCCAGCAACATCCTGGCAAATTTTGTTTTTTTTGAAAAAGAATCCGAACAATATGGAAACAGGCCATTTGTCCCAACAAGTCCACACTGACTCTCTGAAAAGCATCTTACCCAGACTCATCTCTCTATCCTACACCTGCGTTTCCCATGGCTTAGCCACTTATTCCTGGACACCACAGGCAATTTTAAGCATGGTCAATCCACCCACTGGTACATCTGTGCACTGTGGGAGGAAACCCACACAGATACAGAGAGAATGTGCAAACTCCACACAGACTATCACCCAAAGCCAGAATTGAACCCAAGTCCCAAGCACTGAGAGACAGTAGGGCTACCCACCATGCCACCCTCTCCAGGTTAATGGCATCCTTTTGATAACCTGCACATCCTGATGAAAATCAATCATTATTGGCATCTGTGTCTTCAGCTTTTTCAGCCCAAAGCTCTGAAATGTGTTCTTTATAAATATTTATTTTCTCCTTTAAGATCATCTGACAACTAAATTTCCTTGGCCAAGCTTTCGGCAATTGGTTCTAATATCTCTGCACGTCATCAACATTTAGTAGATAAAACTCGCATAAAGGGGTAATCACAACTTGCCTCATTTGAATACAAAGGTCCACCTCCCAAACCCAGTGGTGATTTGTAAGAAGGAAATTGAAAATTGGTGGCTGAGTAAATGTAAAGGATTTATTTATTCATTCATTGATGGGATGTGCCTTAAAAGAGGTGCAACAAACTAATTCCTGGATGGAGTGATTTTTTTTGTCAAAAGATTAGACAGGCAGGCCCACATTCCCTGAAGTTTAGTGAAATAAGAGATAATTTCCTATCCAGAGTGATGTGGTGAATCTTTGGAATTGAGGAAGCTCAGTCATTAAGTATGTTCGAAACTGAGATTGATAGATTTCTACGTATTGAAAACATTGAGAGATACAGGAATGAAGCAGGAAATTGTTGTTGAAGTGGAAGATCAGCGATGATTTCACTCAATGGCAAAGTTGGCTTGAAGGGCTGAAAGGCCTGCACCTTATTTGTATATCAGAATCACTAAAAATCTCTGCATTATTTGCCCATTCTGAATCATCCTTGAACTGAGAGGCTAGTTAAGATATTTCAGATTGAAACACATTTTCTACAGATCTGGATTCCATTGAAGGCCAGACCACACAAGGCGTTCCCTTCCTTAAACATCATTCCTGAACTGGATGGAATTTTAAGACAATCATTCCTTGGTCTCCGACAGTAAGCCTAGCTTCCAATTCTGGATCTTTTAAAAACTGAATTGAAATCCCAGCAGCTGCCATGGCAGTATTTGAACATCTATCCCCACAGCATTAGCCTGGATCGCTAATTCAGTGGCAGTACCACTACACTGCCAGAGATAGTAGGAACTACAGATGCTGGAGAATCTTAGATAACAAGGTATAGAGCTGGATGAACACAGCAGGCCAAGCAGCATCAGAGGAGCAGGAAGGCTGACATTTCGGGCCTAGACCCTTCATCAGCCAGAAACGTCAGCTTTTGTGCTCCGAAGATGCTGCTTGGCCTGCTGTGTTCATCCAGCTCTACACCTTGTTATCCTGCTACACTGCCAGCTCACTGAAAGCAATGTGCCCATTTCTTGTAGCCAGCTTTCACTGCAAGCTTTGTATAGGATCTGTATTATGTTCGAACTTACACAATCAAAATGTTTCACATTTACAAGTGCTGTAACAGAGCCTAGCAGCTTGATCCACGATCATTCCTATTGAAAATAGGAGATATCTTTGGCACATGTCTGTCAGAATGCACAATACATTAAATCTAGATTAGATTCCCTACAGTGTGGAAACAGGCCCTTCGGCCCAACAGATCAACACTGCCCCTTGAAGCATCCCACCCAGACCCAACCCCCTTTAACCCACACACCCCTGAACACTATGGGCAATTTAGCATGGCTGATCCACCTAGCCTGCACATCTTTGGACTGTGGGAGGCAACCAGAGCACCTGGAGGAAATCCACGCAAACATGGGGAGAATACACAAACTTCACACAGTTGCCTGAGGCTGGAATTGAACCCAAGTCCCTGGAGCTGTGAAGCTGCAGTGCTAATTATTGAGCCACCATCTATTTCTGTCCTTTCAGGACAAAGCAAGAGAATAGCCAAAGACTATTGATATATTACAGTGAGCTGTAGAGCTCTTCTGTCAGGTGGCTTCCTAGTTAGGGGATCTGCCATGGACCAGTGAAATGCCATGTGTTCCACGAATGTTTGCAACAAGCAAAAGAAGTGAGCTGCAGAAGTGCCAAAGCCATCAGTTCCTGCATGTCCTCAGAACTTGGTGTCACAGGCCCTCACATTGGTCAAACGATCCTTGGAACCTGGAGTTCTGAATTCCATGACTCCAAAGCTATGGTGAGCCATTCGTTAGAATCTGGGATTCCTCATCCCACTTCTGACTCCTCTAGCCTCCTCATCGTCTATGAATAACCTGGTGTCGCGCCCTCACACAGGAGAATCCGACCACTTTACCTAGGTTGTAAGGATTTGCACGAATGGCCTATCATTAATGCATTGGGGCAGAGGTTTCTGGGAGGGGGGGGGATGTCTAACCCAATTCTTCCTGTGTTAAACCTTCATGATTAAAAAATAAGAACATATTCAGACAAGCCGCGTGGCAGTCAACTCACTGAGGCAGGCACTGTTAGAGTCATAGAATTGTACAGCATGGAAACAAACCCTTCAGTCCAACTCGTCCATGCTGACCAGATATCCTAAATCAATCTAATCCCATTTGCCAGCATTTGGCCCATATCCCTTAAAACTTTTCCTATTGTTATACCCATCCAGATGCCTTTTAAATGTTGTAAATGTACCAGTCCCAACCAGCACCCAGAACGTCGCCTCTTCCAAAGTTGCCTCATCGCCACCAATACTCCCGCCTCTGTCATAGCCAGGAGACTGTCCCAACTCTCCAAAGCCAGGCCCATTCTCACCTTCTGAGAATTGTCCAAATTAACTCCCAAGGACCGAGAGATCGCTCACTCCAGAAATGGTTTGCTCCATTGCCTTTGTAGACGTCGCCAAAACATTACGAAAAGAATGGGCTGCAAATCATCAACAAGTTGCTGAAGCCATGACAGGTATGGCCATGAGGAACAGACCACATCTACCACTCAATAGCTTCCCCCATACAACCTCTCTCCACCACCGCAGTCGCAAAAAGAAGAAAAGAACGAGTTTGATTCAAAAGTTAAATGAAGAAAACTAAAATAAAACAAAAGGAAGGATGTGGTTGGTCATAACAGAGGGAGCAGACAGGCCTGGATCCCAAACTCCTCCTCCCTTGCGGCCTCAACCATCATCACAAACATCATTACAGGGATTTTCTTATTTTTAATCTCAGTGTGGATGTTCGCATCCTAAAGAGAGAGAAAAAAAAACCCATTCCCACCAGTGAAAAAGTCTGTGGAATTGAGTGCTAATTGAGTGCATAAGTAGTGTACTAGTGGCCCTTTTATAGAACAGTAGAGCCCAGGGACAGGCCCTTTGGACCGATGTCTGTGCTGACCATGCTGCCATTCTAAATTAATCCCATCTGCCTGTACTTATCCTTCTATTCCTTGCCTGTTCATGAGTCTGACTAAATGCCTCTTGAACATTGCTATTGTATCTGTTTCTACCACCTCTCCTGGTACAGCCAGTCATTTCCGATGACAGTGGTATCCTGCCGAGCCTGAAGCTACTAAGAGTTCAGAGGCAGCCATTATCCACCAGTGGTAGAACAAGTGATTTAGAGGGTACCCCTCCTTGCATGAAAGGTCTTAGCGTTGTTTTATTAAGTTGTTGAACAGGAACCAATATTCCGGCATTGATATTAAGTAATAACTATTGCATTTCTTAAGATTGCCTCATTTTAATTTTATGGCATAATAAAATAATAGCTGCAGTACTAAGCGTTTTGGAAACACTCCAGCCTACTTGGCTGACGGGTTCAGGTGCTAACTAGGAACTAATTCAGCTCAGATTCAAGTCTTCCAGCATTTTAATTTTTGTTGAGACAAACTAAACCTGTTAGTCAGGGTTTGTGGATGATTGCTCGTTCCCAGCTCTGGTCTCTCAGCTACTACACCCCTGGTTTCTGGAAATGGCTCAAAATAAGCCTTTGTTTCATCTCAAAAGTCCTCTATGACCACACCCTTATTCCTCCCCATCTGGGTTTCCTCCTCTTCAAATGTTTTGTTTTCTTGTTGACCGATCAAAGGCATATTGTTTTTGTGAGGGCTTTATACAACATGCAAATTCTTCTGCTTAATTGCATAATAGTTCCAATCGCAAAATACCAACACAAGCCCTCATATAATTTTGTTCTGATTTTTGCAAGGTATGGTAGAACATAGAATGAAAGTGGGAATGTAAATATTTAAAGTCATCCAAAACACTGTTGACTTATTACATCAAATTCCATTCACCATTATCCTTTTATTCAAAGACTTACATTGGTTCCTCATGAATTCAACACCTTAATTTAAAATCTTTTTACTGGTTTTCAAATACATTCATTGTTTCATTCTATCCACATTTCTGCACTCTCTTTCAACCCCATAAGTGTCTGAGACATCTACACTCATCTAAACCCAATTCCTTTTTGAGTATCGCAAATTTAATCATCCTACCACAGGTGGTTTCAAATGCCTGAACCCAAAGATCTGAATTTCTTCCCTAAACTCTCATCTCTCTAACTCACTTTGCTCTTTTTCAGAGGCTCCTTAAAACTTACATCTTTAGGCTAGATTTTGGTCATTTTCCTGAATATCTCCATCAGAGCCTTGGCATCCTATGAAGCAAAACGCTAGTGCGGCCTCACTTGGAATATTGCGTGTAGTTCTGGTCGCCCCATTACAGGAAGGATGTGGAAGCATTGGAAAAGGTGCAGAGGAGATTTACCAAGATGTTGCCTGGTCTGGAGTGCAGGCCCTATGGAGAAAAGCTGAGGGACTTGGGTCTGTTCTCATTGGAGAGAAGAAGCTGAGGGGGATTTAATAGCGACATACAAGATGATCAGAGGATTAGATAGGGTGGACAGTGAGAGTGTTTTTCTGAGGATGATGACATCAGCTTGTACGAGGGGGCATAGCTACAAATTGAGGGGTGATAGATTTAAGGCAGATGGCAGATGCAGGTTCTTTACTCAGAGAGTGGTAAGGCCGTGGAAAGCCCTGCCTGCCAATGTAGTTAACTCAGCCACATTAGGGACATTTAAATAGCCCTTGGATAAGCATATGGATGATGATGAGATAGTGTAGAGGGATGGGCTTAGATTAGTTCACAGGGCCAAAGGGCCTGTTCTGCGCTGTATTGTTCTATGTTCTATATCCAAGGCCTGATAATCTATATCCCATATTCTTTAAGGAAGTGTCTGTAGAAACAGTGGCTGTATTGATGGTTATCTTCCGAGATAATTTATACTCTGGAACAGTTCCTACAAATTGGAGAGTAGTTGCTGGTTGGTCCATTGAACGGACTGGTTGTTATGCAAACCTTTCATCTCCTTTCTAGGTGACATCATCAGTCCTGTCTAGCCTCCACTGAAGCGCTATTGTTCTGTCCAGCTCTGAATTTATACGCTCCGGTCTGTAATGGTGGGCCGCCTTGTTTCTAGTTTAGTACTGTGGTGGTATGTAGATGGCATCTATTTCAACATGTTTGTTAGTTGCATCGGTGGTGGAAAATTCAGAGCAGGACAGAACAGCACTTCAGTGGAGGCTACACAGTGCCTGACAATGTCACCTCAAAGGGAGATGAAAGGTTTGCAATGAAAAACATTCAGCTCGGTGAAACAACCAACAGCTCCAGTCACAACCCAAGCTACAGGCCTCTGTTAATACATTAGATTGGAGAGTAGCTAATGTAACTTCACTTTTTAAAAAGTGTGGTAGAGAGAAAACAGGGAACTTTAGACTAGTAAGTCTGACATCAGGAGTGGGAAAGATGCCAGTGTCCATTAACAAGGATGTTATAGCAGAGCACTCAGAAAAGAGTGGGAGAATCCGTCAGTGACAGCATGGGTTTACAAAGGGAAAACATTCTTGTCAAATCTATTGGAATGCTTCAAGGATGTATCTAGTAGGGTTGATCAAGGGAGCCAGTGAATGTGGTTTATTTGGACTTTCAGAAGGCTTTCAATAAAGTTCTGCACAAGAGATTAATGTGTAAAAATAAGGTAGATGGGATTGGGGGTATTGAGATGGATAGAAAATTGGGTTGCAGGCAGGAAGCAAAGAGTAGGGATTAATGGGTCTTTTTGTGAATGGCAGACAGTGACTGGTGGTGTACTGCTAGGATCAGAAAAGGGGACCCTAATTACTCTTAATATATAACGTCGCAAAATGTGCAGATGATACAAAGTTGGGTGGAAGGGTGAGCTGTGAGGAGGATGCGGAGGTGTTGCAATGTGATTTGGACACACTGAGGGAATGGGTAAGTGCAGGGCAGATGTGAGGTTATCCACTTTCGTAGTAAAAATAACAAAGCAATGACTATCTGAATGGCTGTGAATTGAGAGAGGGGAATATTCAGTGAGACCCGGGTGTCCTTGTGCACCAGTCACTGAAAGTGAGTGAGCAGGCACAGCAGGCAGTAAAGAAGGAAAAGAGCCTCACATTTTATTATCAAGGCAAAGAGTATGTTGGCCTTCATAGCGAGAGGATTCAAGTAGAGGAACGAGGCTGTCTTGTTATAATTATAGAGGGCATTGGTGAGTCCACACCTAGAAAATTATGTAGAGTTGTGGTTTCTTTATCTGAGGAATGATGCTCTGGAAGGAAGGATGGAGTGAGATGAAGACTTACCAAATTGATTTTTGGGATGGCAGAACTAACAAAGTGAGATGGAGTTCTTTAAGATTATATTCACTGGAGTTTAGAAGAATGTGGGGGTATCACATTGAAACCTACAAAAATTCTAAGAGGACTATATCAGTTAGATGCAGGAAGAATATTACCAACATTATGGGTGGTGTTTTCAAGAAGGTGGTACCTCTTGTGGCTAAAGGGATCAAGGAATATGAGGTGAGGCTGTAATTAGGGTATTGATCCTGATGATCAGGCATGACCGTATTAAAGTAAGCTGAAATGATCAAATGGTCTATCATATTCCTATCCTCTTTGTTGCTATGTTTCATTTTGCAATGTACTTGTGAAGCAGTGGATGTTTTAATATGTTCAAGAGACTGTATCAAGATACTGAAATCATTCCTGTGCGGTACCAAGGGAATACTGCACTGCTGAAGGCACTGTCCTTTAGATGAGATGTGAAAGCCATTTTGTTTTCCTCTGGGCACCTCTCCCTCATTGCACATTATCTTCTGTTTCAACACATGTAAGAATACATCCTTTCTTTTCCTCTTTTACCCATGCATAACTTTACCCATGTGCCTTTGAAGAATGCATGGAAATTGGATCCGCACAGGGTGAGGAGCTAACAATAAGTGAGCTATAGTATTACAACCAGGTGAGGTCCCCCAGTTTGTTACTGTTCTGGACAGGGTACACGAAACCGTTAAGCTCCTAAGTAAGGAAGGGTGAACTGATATCCTTCTGTATTCAGCTACCCAAAAAGGTTAATTTATTCAGAGATAGCAGGAACTGCAGATGCTGGAGAATCTGACATAACAAGGTGTAGAGCGGGATGAACGCAGCAGGCCAAGCAGCATCAGAGGAGCAGGAAAGCTGACGTTTTGGGCCTCTGAAGATTTCTGAAGAAGGGTCTGGGCCCGAAATATCAGCTTTCCTGCTCCTCTGAAGCTGCTTGGCCTGCTGTGTTCATCCAGCTCTACGTCTTGTTATCTCAGGTTAACTTATTGACCAGTTTGAAAAAAACCACTGGATGATAGCTGCCCATTCAGTACATAGTGATAATTATATAATTGACCCTCAGGTCAGTGACCCAACCCAAAATCCTGCCTCAAAAGTCATTGATTTCAAAGTTGGATTATCCAATGTTCAAGATCCCACCGCCCAGAAGATTCACAACTGCCAAAGTGAAGATGGTTCTACTCATCTCAGAATGAAATCCTGAGACTACATACTTTAATTCTAGATACTGTAGTCAGGTGACCAGTTTCCCAGTTTCAGACTTTGTCATGTACATTAAGACCTTTTTCTTTATGTTTCTGTGCTTGTTACTTTAGGCCTATTACAAAAATGAACTATGATTTTTGTTTTCTCTTATTATTTTTCGGATTGTACCCAAAGGTTAGTAGTCTAGCCCCAGAGACAAACACAAGTTCTACACACAAAACCATTTTCTGCAACCAGTGCATAGGTGAACAAACTTTATTTGACACCTGTCAAAAAGTCTCATCAAAAACAGTCGCATTCTTATCAGCTCAGTCATGTGTTGCGATGAACCAGAAGCTGCATGCCTGAAGTGTATTCAAGTTTCCTATAAATTAAGTGTTTCCCACGTTTTGACTGGTTTTATAACATAGAAAAGAACAACAGGGGGCAAGGAAATAACCAAATACCAGTATTTGATTAATTTCTCAATTTGCAGAACAATAACCAACTGGGATGATCTCTGGAAAAAGAAAATTGCCCACTTTCTTCAGGGGTAGCTGTACTGTAATAGTAATATGACTAGGCTAACAGTCCAGTGCCCGGGTTAATGTTCTGCGGATGTAAGTCAAAATCTCACCACGGTAAATGGTGAAATTTGAATTCAATAAAAATTTTGTAATAAAAAGCTAACCTAATGGTGACTTTGTAACCGTTGTCAATTGTTGTAAAAACCCATCTGGTTCACTAATGCTTTTTAGGAAAGGAAATCTGCTATCCTTACATGGTCTGGTCTACATATGACTCCAGCGCTCAATCACTGTCATTGACTCTTAACTACCGTCTAGGCACTTAGGGATGTGCCATAAACACAGGTGTAATCAGCAAACTGTATTCCATGAACACCTCTCACCTATCCCCTCCTCCCACCTCAAGCCACACTTCCATCTCCTACCTACTAACCGCATCCCGCCCCCTTGACCTGTCCATCCTCCCCGGACTGACCTATTCCCTTTCTACCTCCCCACCTACACTCACCTTTACTGGTTCCATCCCTGCCTCTTTAACTTGTCTGTCTCCTCTCCACCTATCTTCTCCTCTATCCATCTTCGATCCACCTCCCTCTCTCTCCCTACTTATTTCAGAACCCTCTTCCCCTCCTCCTTTTCTGATGAAGGGTCCAGGCCCGGAACGTCAGCTTTTGTGCTCCTAAGATGCTGCTTGGCCTGCTGTGTTCGTCCAGCTCCACACTTTGTTATAAAACAATACACATAGTTGTATCAAACCGTTCCAATATCAAACAAAAGAATAAAATCCTATGGAATACCCAGCATTGACCCAGCTGCCAGAAACATCAATGAGAAAACACAGAGATGGTAAGAACTGCCAATGCTGGAGACTGAGATAACACAGTGTGAAGCTGGAAGATCACAGCAGACCAGGCAGCATCAGAGGAGCAGGAAAGCTTGACGTTTTGGGTCAGGACCCGTCTTCAGAAATGGAGGAGGGGAAGGGGGCTGTGAAATAAATAGAGAGAAGGGGGTCGTGCTGGGGAAGGTAGATGCATTGGCGATAGGTGAGTGCAGGTAGGCAATGGTGGGGTTTCGTCAGTGAGGTGGGAGGAGCAGATAGGTGGGAGAGAAGATGAACAGGTCAAGGAGGTGGGGATATGAGGGGCTGGGGAGGGTAGGTGGGATGGCAATGGTTGAGTGCAGGTAAGAAGTGGTGGGGAGTAGTGAGTGAGGTGGGAGGAGCAGATAGGTGGGAGAGAAGACGGACAGGTCAAGGAGGCGGGGATGAGAGGGAGAGTTGGTCATGGGATGAGGCTGGGTGTGGGGAGATTTTGAAGCTAGTAAAGTCCACATTGAGACCATTGGACTGTAGGGTCCCAAGGCGGAATATGAGGTGCTGCTCCTTCAGTTTCCAGGTGGTGTCGTTGTGACACTGGAAGAGGCCCCAGAGGCTCGGGGACCACTTTATAGAGCTCCTGTGCTCTGTTCACGGCAAACATCAACACCTTCCATTCGCAAACAGCTTCAACTCCCACTCCCACTCCCTGGACGACATGTCCATCCTGGGCCTCCACTTGTAACTGCTCAGATACTGAAGCAGCCTGAGTCCAAATACAACAAAAAACTGTGATAACATCTGTGTTTGGTTTAATCAGTGGTAAGAATCATTTATGCCCCACAAATGCTGGACAATGATTATCTCTACTATGAGAGGATCTGATATCGCCTCTTGATGTTTAACACTGAAACTCACTGGGGGTTGGCATTGACCAGAAACTGAATTGGACCAGCCATATATATACTGTGGGTACAAAAGCTGTTTAGGGTTAGGAATCTGCAGACACTAACTCACCTCCTGACTTTCCAAAGCCTGACCACCACCTACAAGGCACATATCAAGATTGTGAAGAATACTATCCCATGTGCCTGGTTGAGTGTCGCCTCCAGATCAAAGCAATCCACTTGATTAGCATCCCATCATCTACCTTCACCACTGCAATTATGTAATAGCAATTTACACTCCTTAAAAGATGTAGAGCAATAACACACAAAAGCTCCCTTGTTACCACCATTTAAACCCATGACTGTACCACCTAGAAGTACAAAGACTTGTTCTCGGCTCTGCCCTCTGCAACTGGATCCCCAGCTTTCTGGCCCAAGGCTGCTATCAGTGAGGATAGGGAACTGTACCCCCTCCACAATAACACTCAACACTGGACTCCCCCCCAAGGATGCATCCTGAGTCCACTACTCTACCCCCTTTATACCTACAACTGTGGTGCCAAATTCTGAATGAACACCATTTACTAGCTCACTGACAACATCACCATAGTGGGGTGGATATTTAACACTGACAAGTCAAACTACAGAAGGGAGATATATGAAGGTTTTATGTACAGAAGGCTTGGTGGTGTGGTGCATTGAAAACAATCCGTCTGTCAATGTCAGCAAAACTGAAGAACTGATCATTGACTTCAGAAAGAAAGGAGGAGAACACAGCGCCCCCATCTACATCAATGAACTGCGCTTGAGAGAGTGAAGAGCATCATGTTTCTCGGAGTGATGATAACCGATGACCGGTCCTCGACTTCCCACATGGATGTGACAGTCAAGAAGGCACAACAATGCCTCTTCTTCCTCAGACAGCTCAGGAAAGTTGGCATCTCCGTAAGGTCCCTCACTAACTTCTACAGATGTACCATTGAAAGCATACTATCCGGGTGCATAATGGCCTGCTGTGACAACTGCTCTTCCCAGAACTGTAAGAAACTTTGGAAGGTGGTGTGCACTGCCCATGCCATCATGGAGGCCAACTTTTCATCCATGGACTCCATTTACATGACTCACTGCCACGGAATATCATCAAAGACCCACTGCACCCTCTTAATGACCTCCTACAACTTCTTCCATCAGGCAGAAGATACGGAATCCTGAACATACTCACAAGCGGGTTCAGGAGCAGCTTCTTCCCGGCCATTATCAGACTGTTGAATGGACTCTCTAGCATCAAATAATCATTGATCTTGCTAACAATGATCTTCCCTAGCACATGTGCTGCCAGTGTAACCTGTATGCCTCTATGTCTTTTTTGATCTATACATCCTTTGTTTACTATGATCTGCCTATACTGCTTATAAACAAATCTTTTCACTGTATTTCGGTACACTTCACAATAAATCAATTAATCAAGGCCAACAGATGCATGGAACACAAACAATGGCAAGTGCCCTTCCTAGTCAAACGCCATCTTGACTTGGAACTATATTGCAATGTTACTGGATCAATATCCTGGAGCTCCCTTCCTTCTATGGGTGTCCCTATATCCCAATGACTATAGTGCTTCAAGAATGTAGCTCAACTATAACTTCTCCTGGTGGACAGTAAAAACAGGTGGTCAGTAAATGTTAGTTTAACTAGCCACACCCATATCCCAAGTACAAATTGTTTAAATAGCAAAAATGTTGGCACGTGTATCTTGTAGAATTCCCACTGTTTTATGTTCAGAATTTTTCGCCAACCTAAGTAAATAGAAGAAAATCTCCCTTAAGGTGTTGTAAAGTAATAACACAGATAATCTTGGATAATATTGTCAACCATAAGAACTGTCATAAGTTGAATTAGCCTGCTGGCTTTGAGTTATTTACAAAGTTAGGGAGCCTAAAGGCCTTTTTGCAGAAAAAACATACAAGTAATACCTGACTTTGTGAGCAAAAGGGTGGCTCCAATATGAGTCATAGAATCATACAGCATGGAAACAGACCCATTGGTTCAACCAGTCCATACCGATCTAATACTAAACTGAACTAGTCCCACATGCCTGCTCTTGGCCCATTTCCCTCCAAGCATTTTTTTTTATTCAGGTAGTTATCTAAATGTCTTTTAAATGTTGTAACTGTACCCACATCCACTATTCCCTGTGGAAGTTCATTCCACGTTCAAACCACTCTCTACGTAAAAAAGTAGCCCCTCATGTGCTTTTTCAATATTTCTCTTTACATCTTAAAAATATGCCCTCAGTCTTGAAATCCCTTACCATAGGGAAAAGATACCTGCCATTCACCTTATCTGTACCGCTCATGATTTTATAAACCTCTATAAGGTCAACCATCAACGTCCTATGCAAAGAATCCCAGCCCATCCAACCTCTCCCTATATCTAAGCCTTTCATTCCTGTCGACATCCTGGCGAATCTTTTCTGAACCCTCTCCAGCTTAATAATATCCTTTCTATAACAGGGTGACCAGAACTGGACACAGTACTCCAGACGAGACTTCACCAACATCCTGTACAACCTCAACATGACACCCCAACTCCCATATTCAAAGGTCTGAAGGTAAGTGATAAGGTTCCCCATGGCAGGCTCATTCATAAAGTCAGGAGGTATGGGATACAGGGTGATTTGGCTGTCTGGATTCAGAATTGGTTGGCTGACAGGAGGCAGAGAGTGGTTGTAGATGGTAAGTATTCTGCCTGGAGGTCAGTGCTGAGTGGTGTCCGGCAGGGCTCTGTTCTTGGGCCTCTGCTCTTTGTAGGTTTTATAAATGACTTGGATGAGGAGGTTGAGGGGTGGGTTAGTATGTTTGCTGAAGACACAAAGGTTGGAGGTGCCATTGATAGTATCGAGGGGTATTGCAGGCTTCAGCGAGACATTGACAGAATGCAGAGCTGGGCTGAGAAATGGCAGATGGAGTTCAACTTGGATAAATGCGAAATGATGCATTTTGGAAGGTTGAACTTAAATGCTGAATATAGAATTAAAGGCAGGATTCTCGGTAGTGTGGAGGAACAGCGGGATCTTGGTGTTCAAGTGCATAGCTCCCTCAAAGTTGCCACCCAGGTGGATAAGGTTGTTAAGAAAGCATATGGTGTTTTGGCTTTCATGAACAGGGGGATTGAGTTTAAGAGCCGTGAGGTTATGCTGCAGCTCTACAAAACCCTGGTGAGACCACACTTGGAATATTGTGTCCAGTTCTGGTCACCCTATTATAGGAAAGATGTGGAGGCTTTGGAGAGGGTGCAATGGAGGTTTACCAGGATGCTGCCGGGACTGGAGGGCTGGTCTTACGAGGAGAGGTTGACTGAGCTCAGACTTTTCTTTCTGGAGAGAAGGAGGAAGAGAGATGACCTGATCGAGGTGTACAAGGTAATGAGAGGCATGGATAGAGTCGATAGCCAGAGACTTTTCCCCATGGCAGGATTGACTGCGACGGGGGGTCATAGTTTAAAGGTGTTAGGAGGAAGGTGTAGACGAGACGTCAGAGGGAGGTTCTTCACCCAGAGAGTTGTGAACACATGGAATAGTTTACCAGTGGTAGTCATGGAAGCAGAGTCATTAGTGACACTTAAGCAACTGCTGGACATGCACATGGACAGCAGTGAATTGAGGGGAATGTAGGATAGGTTATTTTACTTTTCGATTAGGAATATTCCACGGCACAACATCGTGGACAGAAGGGCCTGTACTGTGCTGTACTTTTCTATGTTCTACGTTCTAAGTGTGCTGAAAGCATTCTCAACCACCCTGTACACTTGTGATGCAAAGTTCAACGAATTTTGTACCTGAATCCCCCTGTCTCTTAATTAACCGTTATGAGGCTATAGAACCTTTCTTCCACCATAAGGCTTCTCCCTCTGTCCTAATTTAATGCTGAGGCTAGATTCCATTGCTATCCTCCAGTATCTTGCCTGAATTGTTAATGGATGCTCAGTTTGGGTGGATTAGCCATGCTAAATTGTCCATAGTGTCCAGAGTTGAGCAGGCTACAAGGATTAGCCAAGGCAAATTTGGGGTTACAAGGATAGCGTAGGGGACTAGATTTGGGCAAGATGGTCTTCAGAGGGTCAGTGCAAATTTGGTGAGCCAAACGGCCTCTTTCTGCAATGTAGGGATTCAGTGATGGTGTATAGCACCCAAACAACCATCTAGCCCAGTTCCAATGTGTGGCTAAGTGGATTTCAAACATGGGCTTTTCAGTGTTATTTTTTACCCACTGATCAACTGGAAAATAAAAAAACATATATTTAGGAGTGCCTCAAGTTGGAATGTTTCTATTCAAGAACTTTGGATAGGAATGAAATGAACATTTAATGTCCTTTTTGCTGTTTTACGAACACAAAATGGATAGAGGTCAGCCACAAGAAATACAAATCTTAAAAGATCTGAGTATTTAGTTTGTGCCCTTCGTGGCCTCAGAATACAGAATAAATCAATGAAATAATTTTAAAGTGTAGCCTCTGTCACATTGTGGAAAACGCAGCACACAGAAAAGTTTCACAAACACGAATGTGATAATGATCGATATGTCAATTTCAGTGTTGTTGGTTGCGTGATGAATATTAAGCAAAACACCTGTGAAAATTTTCCAGTTTCTCTATAAAAGATTCCCTTGCACTTTTGATGTCTACCTAAATGGCCAAAGGGTTATCCATCACATCTGATTAAGACCACTACTGATTTGATTTGATTTATTGTAGTCACACGTACCGATGTCAAGTGAACAGTTTTGTTTTGTGAGCAGTACAGACAGATGATAGCAAATAAGGACATACAGATCATAGGACCCTTCTGAGGAAGGCTCACCAGATCCCGAAGCAGTAACTCTGATATTTTTTTCTTCACAGATGCTGCCAGACCTGCTGAGCTTTTCCAGCAACTTCCGTTTTTCTGCTTACAGATCATAGGGTGCTCAGACAGAGCAAGGCATACTAGGTTACAATGCATTACTCCAAATATTCCTACAGTATTTGATTTTGTGCTCAATGTTGTGGAATGGGCTGAGCCCACAGCCAGTTCAGAGGCAAGTATGCTACTAACTGAGTCAGAACTGACACCATGTGATGCCTTCAGTGTGACGACTTGAGTATCGGGAAGCAACATGGTTGAATTGTAACAAAAATAGTGTGCAATAGAACAAAACTATTTACAGCAGACTAGCAAATTTTCTGTGGTATTGTTTATACTTTATAGGGGAATCAACTGGTAAGAACTGGAACATTATATTCCATAAGCATAAGACAGCTGAAGTGACACAAAGACCTCTCTGCCAACAAACAGAGATTAAGTCACAGCTGCTCAAAGTTAATGTTGCCAACTCTATCCCAACCTATGCACAATGTCCCATTATCTTGTAGCACAGTGTAACTCCCAAGACTGTTGCAGCTAATTTATAAACATTTTGTCCTTCCAAAAAATGTGGGTACATTTCATTTACAATTGCTGTGTGTGGATATACTGAAGAGAAAGTGTCCTGTCTTTCAGACTGCTGTGATGATTTTTTTTCAGCATAAGGTTGCTCCTGTGAACCATCTGTAGCACCAGGTCTTCTCATTAATATAGGCTACAAATTAATTCTGACAAAGGAATATTTCCTATCATTGTTGGGAATTCTGCTCATCTGAGGACTGACGGATATGTCACAGAGAAATGGACCAAAAGAAGTCTCGCAAAGATCAAATTTGAAATACCAGCACACCTTGGCAGGGACTCATACATCCCGTTTCCATTTTATCTCCAGCACAAATCCTAATCAGTCCTGCCTTTCCAAATAAATGCAAATCCTGTCCCGCAGAATTCCCTGTAACAGTTTACCTAGCACCAATGTCAGGCTCATTGGTCTATACTTCCTTGGCTTTTCCTCACCATCTTTCTTAAATAATGACACCACCTTAGCTACCTCCAGTCTTCCGGCATCTCACCTTTGGCTATTGATGATACAAATATCTCAACAAGGGACCCAGCAATGACTTTCCTAGCTTCCTACAGAGTTCTAGGGTACACCTGATCAGGTCTCAGGGATTTACCCACCTTAGTACATCCAGCATCTCCTCCTCTGTAATATGAACATTTTTTCAAGATGTCACTATTTATTCCCTCATGTTCTCTAGCTTCCATATCCTTCTCTGTGGTAAATACTGATGGAAAATACTTGTTTAATATCTTCTTGAGTTTCGAAGTATTGCTCTTTGAGAAGGAAAAAATTATATTCTTCTTAAGAATACAATATATACAAAATAGTAATATATACAGATATACAAAATTAAGAAACAAAGGTTTTCTGGCCCTGTAGGCCCTTTCAAAAGTCTGGGTTGTCCAACCTATCGTGATAAAACAGTACACCCATTCCAGGTATTAGTCTAGTACAGCTTCCATTAACTGTTTCCAACAGATTTACCTCCTTTACTTAAGCCTCACAATTTCCACAGCAAGCAGAAATATTAAAGGTTTTACCAAATTTCACAATGTCCCCAAATTACCTTTCTATTAGATCCAGATTAAGAGAAAACAGAGACCAGGTTTCTACTTAATGAGAATCACTATTTCTCACAGATAAATAGCACATCATTATAGATAGCGTGTGAGTACAGTAACAACAGTGTGGAGATGGAGGAACAACAAGAAGAGTTCTTCACCTACCTATCTGCTCCTCCCACCTCACTGACCAAACCCAACAATCCCTACCTGTACTCACCTGTCGCCATCCCACCTATCTTCCCCATCCCCAACCCTCCTCACTATTTATTTCCCAGCTCCCCTATTCTGAAGAAGGATCCTGATCTGAAACATCAGCTTTCCTGCTCCTTTGATGCTGCCTGGCCTGCTGTGTTCCTCCAAATCCACTCTGTGTTATCTCTGACTCCAGCATCTGCAGTTCTTGCTACATCTGTGTGAGTTACAGTAACTTGCTACTAAAAAGTGCAGCGATCCCTTCCGCAATTTATATTAGTCCATTTCCCAATTCAGCCTGCAATCAAAAATACAGAAAAATAAAAATGTATAGTCTTTACATTTTTAGGAGCTGAAATGACATTTCAAAAAAACGCATTTCTGATGAGACATGTTACACAAACAACAAACACAAGATTTACAAGCATTCATTGCTCCACCCCCAATTTATACAGCCCTGTATAATCTCCACAGTTTTGTAAACCTTCATACGCAAAATTGTTTTTCTAATTCCTCCATAGATGATGCCAGATCTGCTAGGCTTCTCCAGCATTCTCTGTGTTTGTTTGCAATTATATTATCCTTTTCAGCAATGTAGATAATCTTGACATTAAACGGTTGAAATCAAAGACTCCACCTGGATACCTTTGCATTTCAAGTTTTAAACATTTCAATGAACACAGGTAGATTATTGTTAGTGTGGATTAATATTTCACTTTTACTGTGCTAAACACAAACAAAGCCTTAGAGCCATACAGCATGGAAACAAACCCTTCAGCCAACCAGTCCAAGACAATAAAATGTGAGGCTGGATGAACACAGCAGGCTAAGCAGCATCTCAGGAGCACAAAAGCTGACGTTTCGAGCCTAGACCCTTCATCAGAGAGGGGGATGGGGTGAGGGTTCTGGAATAAATAGGGAGAGAGGGTGGAGGCGGACCGAAGATGGAGAGAAAAGAAGATAGGTGGAGAGAGTATAGGTGGGGGGGTAGGGAGGGGATAGGTCAGTCCAGGGAAGACAGACAGGTCAAGGAGGTGGGATGAGGTTAGTAGGTAGATGGGGGTGCGGCTTGGGGTGGGAGGAAGGGATGGGTGAGAGGAAGAACAGGTTAGGGAGGCAGAGACAGGTTGGACTGGTTTTGGGATGCAGTGGGTGGAGGTGAAGAGCTGGGCTGGTTGTGTGGTGCAGTGGGGGGAGGGGACGAACTGGGCTGGTTTAGGGATGCAGTTGGGGAAGGGGAGATTTTGAAACTGGTGAAGTCCACATTGTTACCATTAGGCTGCAGGGTTCCCAAACGGAATATGAGTTGCTGTTCCTGCAACCTACGGGTGGCATCATTGTGGCACTGCAGGAGGCCCATGATGGACATGTCATCTAAAGAATGGGAGGGGGAGTGGAAATGGTTTGCGACTGGGAGGTGCAGTTGTTTGTTGCAAACTGAGCGGAGGTGTTCTGCAAAGCAGTCTCCAAGCCTCCACTTGGTTTCCCCAATGTAGAGGAAGCCACACCGGGTACAGTGGATGCAGTATACCACATTGGCAGATGTGCAGGTGAACCTCTGCTTAATGTGGAATGTCATCTTGGGGCCTGGGATAGGGGTGAGGGAGTAGGTGTGGGGGCAAGGGTAGCATTTCCTGCGGTTGCAGGGGAAGGTGCCGGGTGTGGTGGGGTTGGAAGGCAGCGTGGAGCGAACAAGGGAGTCACGGAGAGAGTGGTCTCTCCGGAAAGCAGACAGGGGTGGGTATGGAAAAATGTCTTGGGTGGTGGGGTCGGATTGTAGATGGCGGAAGTGTCGGAGGATGATGCGTTGTATCCGGAGGTTGGTGAGGTGGTGTGTGAGAACGAGGAGGATCCTCTTTGGGCGGTTGCCAGTCCATGCTGAATATAATCCCAAACTAAACTGGTTCCACCTGCCTGCTCCTGACTCATATCCCTCTAAACCTTTCCTAATCATGTACTTATCCAAATATCTTTTGAATGTTGTAACTGTGCCCAGATCCATCACTTCCTCAGGAAGTTCATTTCACATGCGAACAACCCTCTGTGTAAAAAAATTGCCCTTCATGCCTTTTTAAAATATCTCTCCTCTCACCTTACTCTTGAACTCCTCCATTCCAGGAGAAAAAAGAAGTAACTATTAACCCTATCTATATCCCTCGTGATTTTATAAACTTTGAGAAGGTCACCTCTCAAACTCCCACGCTCCAGTGAAAAAAGTCCCAGCCTATCCAGCTCAAACCCTCCATACCCGGCAATATCCTGGTAAAATGTGGAAGAACTTATAATAATCCAAAAATCTCCTTTTCTCTGGTTGCAAACTTCTTCTCTTACACTGGCCTGGTTTCTTAGAGAAGTACCTCAGGGTCTTCTCTATCCCTCATCCTGTAACAAGACTGCAACTCTTCCTAAGTCACTAGAACCAATCACCATTTTGAAAGATCTGGAAGAATCAGGAGTGGCCAATATTGATTCATTTATTAGGAATGCACTCAGCTTCTCAGGGGCAGCCAGGTATTCTGTTGGCCATGCCACACTTACCCATGTTTTTATTTGGTAGCTTTAATAAATTTGTGTTAACGTAAACCCTATTGTGGTCAAATTAGACAAATTTCTAATAAAAGCAACACATTCCTAAAAAATCTCACGATTTCCTGTTTAAATTTAGAAACCTATTAGAGCCTTTACTTTTCCTGTCCTTGTCCTGCAATAAATCCTAGATAAGTTGACCTTGCTATTGCAGATTTACTTTTGCCTTAATTTACCACTAAACCGAACTACTGTAATTGCTTAGTTTTCTTCTCATCTCATGTGTATATAGGGGAGGCAATGGCCTAGTCGTATTGTTGTTGGACTGTTAATCCAGAGACATGGATAATGTTGTGGGGACCCAGGTTCAAATCACACCACAGCAGATGGTGGAGATTGAATTCAATAAAATACCTTCAATCAAAGCCTCAAATATTAAATTCTCATCCTTCTATGAAACTGGCTTTGTGGCCTGCTCTGTTTTAACACTGCAACGTGCTCCTGTTCTACAATACGGTGAGATCTTTTCATTCCTCACATGCTCGTTCTTGCTTAACACGTGCCCTTCGCTTCTTCATTGGTAACTGTGCCTTCAGCAGCCTAGTTCTTGGATTCCCTTCATTAACATCTGTGTTCCTCTCTCCCCTTTTAAAATGATCCTTATACCTGTGCATTTTGTCTTGTGAAGGTTGAGAATCATAGAATCTTTACAGTGTGGAAACAGGCCCTTCAGCGCAACAAGTCCACACTGACCTTTGCAGTACCCCACCCACACCCATTCCCCTATAACACACCTAATCTACACATCCTGAACACTTCGGGCAATTTAGCATTGCCAATCCACCTAGCCTGCACATCTTTGGACTGTGGGAGGAAACCAGAGCACCTGGAGAAAACCCGCGCAGACACAGGGAGAACGTGCAAACTCCACACAGGCAGTCGCCCGAGGCTGGAATTGAACCCAGGTCCCTGGTGCTGGGAGCAGCAGTACTAACCACTGAGCCACCATACCACCCTTGTTAATGGCCATCTGTCCTAATGTCAAATGTCTTGGTGTCAAATTCTGATAGAACAGATTTCCTACAGTGTGGAAACAGGCCATTCAGCCCAACAAGTCTACACCAACCCTTCGAAGATCAACTCACCCAGACCCATCCTTGTAACCCTGCATTTCCCATGGCTAACACGTCTATCCTGCACAAACCTGAGCACAACAGGCAATTTAGCGGCCAAAAACCTGCACATCCTTTGACTGTGAGAGGAAACCAGCCCACCCAGAGGTAACCCATGTAGACACAGGGAGAACATGCAAACTCCACACAGACAGTTGCCTGAGATCCCTGGCCCTGTGAGGTAGCAGTGCTAACCACTGAGCCACCGTGCTGCCCAAGATGATAACACTTCTGCAGACTTCCTCAGGATATTTAACTGAATTAAAGGTCATATAAATCAAAACATTTACTACAGTATGTCAAGGTATTTCAAAATAGAGATATATTATTCTGCATCAGAATTATTCCACAATTAATGGGCAAAATGGACAGTGAAACTGCTAATTCTTCAGTTCAGATTCTGGGAGGCAAGAGTCCATGATATGTCCTCCAGCATTAATACTGCTGAATTGGCTTACTTTTCATGGTGCAGGCTTCAAGATCCATTAATTCTGTGGATCTTCTAAAATATTGAGCTGTGACGAGGATGCAGAGATCCTTCAGCATGATCTGAACAGGCTGGGTGAGTTGGCAAATCAATTGCAGATGCAGAATAATTTAGATAGGTATGAGGTTATTTACTTTGGAAGCAAAATCAAGAAGGCAAATTACTACTTGAATGGCTGTAAATTGAGAGAGGGGAGTGCGCAGTGGGACCTGGGTGTCCTTGTGCATCAGTCAATGAAGGTAAGGATGCAGATGCAGCAGGCAGTAAAGAAGGTAAATGGTATGTTGGTCTTCATTGAGAACACTTTCAAGTACAGGAGGAGAGATGTGTGGTTGCTGTTATACAGGGCCTTAGTGAGGCCACACATAGAATATTATGTGAATTTGGTCTCCTTTTCTGAGGAAAGATTCTCTTGCTCTTGAGGGAGTGCAATGAAGGTTAAACAGGCTGATTCCAGGGATGGCGGGTCTGATGCATGAGGAGAGATTGACTAGGTTAGAGTTGTTCTGACTGGAGTTCAGATGAATGAGGGGGAATGTCATAGAGGCTTACAAAATTCTAAGAGGACCAGACAGGGTTGATGCAGGGAGGCTCCTCCCAATGGTGGGCGTGTCCAGAACCACAGGCCACAGTACGAGGATTCAGGGTAGATCATTTAGGACTGAAATACAGAGATATTTCTTCACCCAAAGAGTGGTGAGCCTGTGGGATTCATTAGCACAGGAAGTAGTTGATGCCAAAACATTGAATGTATTCAAGAAGCAACTAGATATAGTACTTGGGGCGAATGAGATCAAAGTTTATGGAGAGAAAGCAGGATTAGGCCATTGATTCGGGAGATCAGCCATGATTGTGATGAATAGTGGAGCAGGCTCGAAGGGCTGAATGGCCTCCTCCTGCTCCTACCTTCTATGTTTCTGCTTATGTTTCAATATAATCCATTTCGGACTGTAAAGACTAGGAGTCAGTTCAGGAACACTGACCTCCTTGAATTCAAGCTGAAATAAGGGGAGGAGAAGGATTGGGGTTTCCAACACTCAATGGAACAGGTCAGCTCATCATGACTTTGGTGGCTCAGACACAGGACGGTTGATTTGGCACATTGTTGAATTGCTATGTAGTTCTCTAAAGGTTAAACTCTAAAAGTAGAAACACAAATACTCTTTTGAACATAACATAAATGCCATCCAGGCAGTGAACGCCCGTGACTGGTTGGGAATTACGACATTCTGCCTACTGTAAGTTTTGATTTATCCTGTTGAAAAGGCAATGGGCTGTCACTTTTAATTTGCTGCTATGCACTTCACGAAGGTATATTTACAGTGCAGTTAGCCTGGCTGTACCAGGACTTGACCAAGCAATAATGAATTAACAGGTATATGTTTCTGAGTTATAGTGGTGCATGAAGATACCTGGTGGTCCCATACATCTGTTGTCTTTGTCCTTCCAAAAGTGGAAGTTACAGGCTTGGGATTTTTTTTTAATTACTACATTCTAAAATTTAGACAGGGACAAAGGAATATGTCTGAATACTTTATCTGAAATATTAAACAAGAAAGATTCGTATACACAAAACAACCACCAAAAAAAATCAATAAATTACTGTCGTTGGAGGCTCCTTTTGAAGCAGGCATTCCTTCAGAAGAGCACGTTGTGAATAATTCCAGTATAGTGTCCCTTTTATTTATAGAAGACTTCATTAAAGTTAAAGTCTAGGGTCAGTCAAGATCTGACATGATTAAAGAAGACATTGTATTATGCGACCCATCTCACAGCCTATCCCTATAATCTCCTCACGCACCATAACCCTGAGATATCCAAGCTCCTCCAATTCCACCTCTCGAGGATCCCAATTTTGAGCACTTTAGATAACACATGCAATGTTATATTCCTATGGAGGTTGTGAACCAACTCAATGCAGGGAGTAAAAGTAAAATACTACAAAAAGAATTGAATATTCGTATCGCTACTTCCCATTGAACACGGGAATGCATTTAAATCAGAGTGTCATTGGCCTGCCTTTGAAACTGAAATACCGAAAAAAATGCAATCTATTTTGATCTTTTGGCATTAATGTGTGAATTGTGAGCTCACAGGTGTAGTGCTACCCATTCAGAATGAAGCCTTCTCTTAGTCATGTTTGAAAGGCACACCCTCCATTGTATGGTGCAAAGTTTTCCATTTCACATAACAGATGCTTTCAATTCTGCCAAAGCTAAAATATAAACTTTCTTTTATTTTCCCCATACGCTCTCCCTGACTTGTTGAGTCATTCTGGCATTTCCAGCTCTTTAGTCACCCATCTTCATAGCTGTTCTAAATGTGACTCCATAGTCTTCTGTTAGTACCTGCCGGTAATAAGGGTATTTGACTCGTGTTTTTATTCATTATTTGTTCTTCGGATGTGTGTTGCTGGCAATTCCAGCATTTACTGTCAATCCATAATTGCCCTTGAGATGGTGGCTTTCTAAAACCTCCTACAGAATGAAAAAGCTGAGTAGCTTGCTCAGCCTATTAAGGGGGCAATTAAGAGTTCACCACATTCTTGCGGGTCTCAAGTCATGTGTAAGCCAGATCTAGCAGGATGGCAGATTTTCTTCCAATAAGGACATAAATCATTGTCTTTGTTTGAAATAAAAATCTGATAGCTTTATGATACAGGCTTTTTAATACTGTTATAATTTATACAGTTGAAGTTAAATTCTGCCAGATGCCATAGTGGGATTTGAATTCATACCTCTAGGGCATTAGCTCAGTACAGTGGATTAGTCCAGGCCACTAGCTACTATCACTCATAATTTTCATCAACGTTATAATTACATTAGTAACACAGTGCTGATTAACACTCCCTCAACTAACTTTTTTCATTTAACTTGTTGATTTTTTATATCCTGTTTTGTCTCATTGTCTCAACATTGTAGGTATTTTTTATCTTTGGTTTGAAGGAGAGAGAAAGTCAATAGGAATAAAGAGATGTGCTCAGTGGATGATCCATCTCTACCTATCTCTGGATGCGCCAAGCACCCAGATGCCAGTCTTCAGCCAACTTGATTCACTCCATGTGATGTTAAGTCACTGGATAGGCCCCAACAACATTCCAGCGCTAATACTGATGACTTCTGTACAGAATGTGCTGTACCCCTAACCAAGCAGTTCTAGTGCAGCTACAACACTGGCATCTACCTGACAAAGTGGAAATTTTCCAGGTTGTCCTATATACAAAAATTCGGACAAATCGAACCCATCCTATTACCAACCTATTGATCTACTGTCTTTCATCCATAAAGACATGAAAGGTACCCTCAAAGGGCTATCAAACAACACTTGTTAACTAATAACCTGCTCACTGATGCTTAGTTTGGGTTCTGCTAAGGCCACTCAACTCTTCTTTCGAACAAGGGCAAAAGAGCTGAAGTCCACAGTTGAGCTGACAGTGACTGCCCTCAACATCAAAGCAGCATTTGACTGAATGTGTCAATGAGAATCAAGAGGAAAACTCTCCACTGGTTGATGTCAAACCTGGCATAAAGGAAGATGTTTATAGTTGTTGGAGGTCAGTCATCTCAACTCCAGGATATCGCTTCAAGAGTTTCTCAAGGTCATGATCTAGGCCTAACCATTTCCAATTTCTTCACCAATCACTATCCCTTCATCATAAGACTGGAACGGCATGTTCTCTGATGATTGGACAGAGTTCATCACAATTCATGACTCCTCAGATACTGAAGCAAATTCAGCAAGTTCAAGAAAACATCCAGGCTTTTGCCAACAAGTGGCAAGTATTATGATTCCAGCTAATGTTATTATTAAACAAATCAGATCTGCGTCTGTAATCTGACTCGATAGATCATATTTTGTTCTTTATTTAGTTCTAACGAGGTGGTTTTACTTTAAAATATGGCAGACAATGTTCCAGACATGGGGTTTTAACAACAAAGCTGGACTTTATTACACAAAAGAAATTAAGACTGATAAAATAGAATACACTTTACATATATAATTTAAAGATTTTGAAACACACAGTCTAATACAATTCAATTAATCCTAACCACAGTCCGTTATTGTACTCACACCAGAGAGAATTCCCTTCTCTATCATATCAACAGGCCTTAATTTACATCTGACTCCAATTCCCAGTCTTAAGAATTTAATAGCCTCTTTTGGACTTTTTATTTGGCTTGATTTGATTTATTGTTATCACATGTACTTAAATACAGTGAAAAGGGTGTTTAAGCAGAGAGAGGCATAGAAGGTTACTGTTGCACAGGAGATGCACAAAAGCAAAGTCAACATTAGATTTGAAATTTGAGAGGTCCATTCAGCCATCCAGTAATTATGAGGAAGAGGCTGTACTTGAACCTGTTGTTACGTGTCTTTAAGCTCTTGTATCTTCTGCCTGACGGAAGAGGTTGCAAGAACTTCGACTTTCTCAGCTTCAAGTAAACCTTTCAGGGTTTCAACCAAACACTTCTGGTCTGGAAATTTAGAACTAAACTCTTTTCATTAAGGTAAGCTAATTTTAACAGTTCTAAATTAATTCTCTTCTTTAGGACCAACTGTCTTACACATCCAGCTACAAATAAAACATGGTGGATATAAGAGCAAGGCAATGGCTAGAAAGTTTGCAGCAAATAACTTACTGCTTGATTCCCAAAGCCTATCTACCATCTGTAAGGCACAAGTCACGTCTGTGATGGAAAACTCCCCACTTGCATGGATGAGTACAGCTCCAACAATACCCAAGCACCTTGACAGTATGCAGGAGAAAGTACAAAGACTGCAGTAGTTCTGAAGAGCATGTAGGGGACATGATTTAGCATTGAAAAGGTCAGTGGGTGGAGAGATAGGCAGGACTGGGACTGGAAGGATTAGCGGCCCTTAAACCAACCAAGACCACTTTTTAGCCTGTCCATCTCAGCACTAAGTCAGCCTTGCGATTGCCTCAGATCACCTTCTGAGCTTGAAAGGCCCAAAATAATCTTGACCCTGTTCTCCTGAAGTGAAACAGGGCCCTTTAAACTAGAGTAGATCTGCCAAGATGGGAAATTTCCTGATTCAAGCTCCAGGTTTCAATAGTGAAAATCTATTCCACCGGCTAGAAAATTGATATACAATGAACATTTCTTTGAGTGTTTGTTTTAACCATAGCAATTTTTCTTCAAAATTCAAGTGGACAGAAAAGCAGATAATTTGTTTCACTGCTGCTTACGGATGGAATGTTCGTGATGAATATTTTTAGAAGTAACTTGAAATATATTAGAGAAGCAAAGGCATTTCATCAGCAGGCTGTCGAAAAGTACAGACCATAAACCCTTTCCCATCAAGTGACCAGTTGGTCATAAATGATTTTTATCTGTACACTGATGAGTCAATCCAACATTTCAATTCATAGAAAAATCATCCATTCTGTTATCACACAAACAAAACTGATGCTCATCTGTCAACAGCAGCTGTTCCATCTCACTGGATGGACAGGAGCTATCTGTTCCGTTAAACCAATGGATTGTTCTACAGGGAATCATTTGAGAGAAATGGGTTTGCAGTAAGCAGTCCCGATAAAGTGAGTGTAGTATTTCAGTGGCTTCTATTGTATTTTCTTGAAGTCTGGTCAGAACTGGATAATTAATTTTAAATGCAAATGTAGTTAATTTAAAATCTGTTCACCTGCGTCAATGTGTGAAGTTATCGGATCGCAAAAGCTGGGCTGGAGTAAGACAATATTTAGCTGGGGAGGGGAAACAGATTTCATTGGACTCACCAACAAGTTAAAAACATCAGTTAATCAAAAGTGAGGATGTAACTGGACACCTAACTGACCACAGGCTCTCCACACTCCATAGAAAATGCAAATATGTAGCTTCCAGTCATTCCAACATTAATTCATTGTCCATTCATTTAACCACTGCAAGCACTTTTCTTTCTCTTCCTCTGTCTCTTCACTTGCTTTCTTCACCTGTGTTTTCTCTGCTTGAATCTCAAGAATGCTGTCCCTGTTACATTGCTCCATCACAGACTTGCCTTTCAGTCTCTCGATTATATCATGCAAGTTGTTGACCCACGAGCCCAGTTCCAAGTTGCTGTCTACCATGTGTGTAAATAGGTCAGCTGTGGTCACCTCTATGAGCTCCCCCTCCATGGGGATACGCAGGTAATAGGCATGTAGCATCATACGATAAGGGTTGCTGTCAGTCTTCAAACTGTAGGTGAAGTCACCAACTATGGGATGCCCCACAGCCATGCAGTGGACCCTCAGCTGGTGTGTGCGGCCTAAGGAAATAAAAGAAGACATGCTAAAGTGAGACATCTCTACAGCAACCGAGAAGAAGCCATCTTTGTTGGTTACAGGAATCTAAATAAAGAACGTTAATGATAAAACTAAGTATGGCAATTGGACCAGACCACTTGTGTCTCTGAATTTTTTATTTCTCTGGTATTTTTTATAAGCATCATGGTTATGCAGAGCAATAATTTGAAAGCTTTTGTTTTTTTTTCCTTTTCTGTCCATAAGTAAACCTGTATTAAATATTCCTTCCTTTTCAAAATCGGCTGTGGAGTGTTTTCTCCAAACCATTTTATTTTGAAGTCCATTTTTTAAAACTGGCTTGCAACTGGCTTTAGGTTTTAAACCAGAAGTGTGGTTTATTCAAACTTTTATTGGGCAGGTTGAGGGGGATTAAGAGGGAAGTTGGGTGTGATTGTTGCAATGCTTATATACACAGAAAAATGCAAAGAGGAATGAAAGAAAACCACGAGAAACTACAACTACGAATGACTGACAAATCAAAGAAATTGGCATTAAATCATGTGGTTTTTATCTGAGTGCAGAAAGTCAGCATCCAGCAATTCAGAAAGATATCAGAAACAACAACCCTCTGGAATCAGTGATAATGGGAACTGCAGATTCTGGAGAATCCAAGATAATAAAATGTGAGGCTGGATGAACACAGCAGGCCCAGCAGCATCTCACGAGCACAAAAGCTGACGTTTCGGGCCTAGACCCTTCATCAGAGAGGGGGATGGGGTGAGGGAACTGGAATAAATAGGGAGAGAGGGGGAGGCGGACCGAAGATGGAGAGAAAAGAAAATAGGTGGAGAGGAGAGTATAGGTGGGGAGGTAGGGAGGGGATATGTCAGTCCAGGGAAGACGGCAGGTCAAGGAGGTGGGATGAGGTTAGTAGGTAGGAGATGGAGGTGGGGCTTGGGGTGGGAGGAAAGGATGGGTGAGAGGAAGAACAGGTTAGGGAGGCAGAGACAGGTTGGACTGGTTTTGGGATGCAGTGAGTGGAGGGGAAGAGCTGGGCTGGTTGTGTGGTGCAGTGGGGGGAGGGGACGAACTGGGCTGGTTTTGGGATGCGGTGGGGGAAGGGGAGATTTTGAAGCTGGTGAAGTCCACATTGATATCATTGGGCTGCAGGGTTCCCAAGCGGAATATGAGTTGCCTTCGCCGCATCTGCTTCCACAATGAGGCATTCCACTCCCGCACATCCCAGATGTCCAAGTTCTTCAAGGACCGCAACTTTCCCCCCACAGTGGTCGAGAACGCCCTTGACCGCGTCTTCCGCATTTCCCGCAACACATCCCTCACACCCCGCCCCCGCCACAACCGCCCAAAGAGGATCCCCCTCATTCTCACACACCACCCCACCAACCTCCGGATACAACGCATCTTCTTCCGACACTTCTGCCATCTACAATCCGACCCCACCACCCAAGACATTTTTCCATACCCACCCCTGTCTGCTTTCCGGAGAGACCACTCTCTCCGTGACTCCCTTGTTCGCTCCACACTGCCGTCCAACCCCACCACACCTTCCCCTGCAACCGCAGGAAATGCTACACTTGCCCCCACACCTCCTCCCTCACCCCTATCCCAGGCCCCAAGATGACTTTCCACATTAAGCAGAGGTTCACCTGCACATCTGCCAATGTGGTATACTGCATCCACTGTACCTGGTGTGGCTTCCTCTACATTGGGGAAACCAAGCGGAGGCTTGGGGACCGCTTTGCAGAACACCTCTGCTCGGTTCGCAATAAACAACTGCACCTCCCAGTCGCAAACCATTTCCACTCCCCCTCCCATTCTTTAGGTGACATGTCCATCATGGGCCTCCTGCAGTGCCACAATGATGCCACCCGAAGGTTGCAGGAACAGCAACTCATATTCCGCTTGGGAACCCTGCAGCCCAATGGTATCAATGTGGACTTCACCAGCTTCAAAATCTCCCCTTCCCCCACCGCATCCCAAAACAGCCCAGTTCGTCCCCTCCCCCCACTGCACCACACAACCAGCCCAGCTCTTTCCCTCCACCCACTGCATCCCAAAACCAGTCCAACCTGTCTCTGCCTCCCTAACCTGTTCTTCCTCTCACCCCAAGCTGCACCTCCATCTCCTACCTACTAACCTCATCCCACCTCCTTGACCTGTCCGTCTTCCCTGGACTGACCTATCCCCTCCCTACCTCCCCACCTATACTCTCCTCTCCACCGATCTTCTTTTCTCTCCATCTTCGGTCCGCCTCCCCCTCTCTCCCTATTTATTCCAGAACCCTCACCCCATCCCCCTCTCTGATGAAGGGTCTAGGCCCGAAACGTCAGCTCTTGTGCTCCTGAGATGCTGCTGGGCCTGCTGTGTTCATCCAGCCTCACATTTTATGATCTTGAACCCTCTGGAATCTCTCACTTTCCACGGCTGGCCATTGCAGTCAAACTAACACAAAAGAACAGTAGACAGTAGGGTGCATTTGGCTGAAGTTTAAGAATTCCTTTTCAATGTGACAACGGCACAGTAAAACAATGTTAGTTTACGAACTTGGACCATTTTTCCAAAGCTCATAAAAATCATCTAGAGAACTAAACTTCAAGGAAGTTGTGAACTCAAGGCAGGCTTATCTCAGTCTGGAATCTGATTTTCTGTCAAGGATCTTGATGTTGATGATGAGGAACAGTGGGCTAGTTTTTTTTAATCAGTCTGAAACAATGGTTTAAAATTGACCAATTGTACGTTTCTTCAAGGACCAGGAGTTTTCATCTGATGCGAATGCTTCATGTTATTTTACGTGGCAGTTTCTATGTCTTTGATCAAAAACCAGTGTTCATTTTATAAGATAACTGTTGGGTCGTGAGCATCACTTCGGCTATATTTCGTTAGCTCCCTGTTGGTTACCAGATCCTGCTGGGGATATATCTTGTCTACTGTTCTTTTGTGTTGGTTTGACTGTAATGACCAGCCATGGAAGGGGAGAGATTCCAGGAGGGGGCTGTTTCTGATCTCCTTCCTCGTACTTGCTGATTGCACCCTTGCAAAAGTTTAGTTAACTTGAATCATGAGACTGACCGTATGAAAAGTCCATTAAGGATGCTTCACTTTAGTTTACAAGCTTATGTTTAATCCCAGGATGTCCATTTGGAAATTTAATATGATGTCACTATTTAAGAAAGGTGGTAAGGAAAAGCCAGGGAACTATAGACTGGTGAGCCTGGCCTTGGGGGATCAGCAAGTTGTTAGAGAAAATCCCAAGGGACAGGATTTATGCATATTTAGAAAGGCAAGGAATGATTAAGGATAGTCAACATGGCTTTGTGCTTGGGAAATCATGTGTCACTAACTTAACTGAGTATTTTGAAGAAATAGTGAAGAAGACTGATGAGGGCAGAGTGGTGGATATGATCTATATGGAATTTAAGAAGGCATTTGACAAGGTTCCTCATGGTAGACTAGTTAGCAAGGTTTGATCACATGGGAAAAGAAAGGGAGAACCTACCATTTGAAGACAGAACTGACTCAAAGGGAAGACAGAGGGGAGTGGTGGAGGGCTGCTTTTCAGACTAGAGTCCTGTGGTGTGCCACAAGGATCAGTGCTGGTACCACTGGTTTTCATCAGTTATACAAATGATTTGAATGTGAACATAGAAGGCATGGTTAGTAAGTTTGTGAATGACACCAAAAGTGGATGTGCAGTGGACAGCAAAGAAAGTTACCTCAAAGTACAATTGAATCTTGGTGGGCCAATAAGTGGCAGATAGAATATAATTTAGATAAATGTGAAGTGCTGCATTTTGGAAAAGCAAATCAGGGCAGGACTCATATACTTAAAGAGCAGATCCTGGGGAGTACTGCTGAACAAAGAGACCTGGCATGCAGGTTCATAGTTTCTTGTAAGTAGAGTCATAGGTAAACAGGATAGTGAAGAAGGCATTTGATATCCTTGCCTTTACTGGACAGAGCATTGAATACAGGAGTTGGGAGGCAACCCTAACCCTATCGCAACTGTACAGGACACTGCTTAGGCCACTTTTGGAAAGCTGTATGCAATTCAGGTCTCCCTGCTATAGGGCGGGTTATCAAATTTTAAAGGGTTCAGAAAAGGTTTACAAGAATGTTGCCGGGGTTGAAGGGTTTGAGCTTTACGGGGAGGCTGAATAAGCTGGGGCTATTTTTGGCCGCTGAGAGGTGACTTTATAGAGGTTTATAAAATCACGAGGGGCGTGGATAGGGTAAATACCTCCAGAATAGGGCAGTCCCAAGCTAGAAGGCATGAGTTTAAAGTGAGGGGAATGATTTAAAAGGGACATAAGGGGCAGTGTTTTCATAGAGAGGATGGTGTGTGTATGTATGGGGACGAGCTGCCAGAGGAAGTGGTACAGGCTGGTACAATTACATTGAAAAGGCATCTGGATGGGTATATATAGGAAAGGTTTGGAGGGTTATGGGCCAAATGCTACCAAACAGGGCTAGATTTATTTGGAGTATCTGGTTGGCACAGACAAGTTGGGCCAAAGGGTCTGTTTTCATGCCGTACAGTTCTGTGATTCTATATCTTTTGAAACAATTGATGTCTATTTATGTTTTTCAGATGTGGCGGTGCTGGTGTTGGACTGGGGTGGACAAAGTCAGAAGTCACATGACACCAGGTTATAGTCCAACAGATTTATTTGAAAGCACAAGCTTTTTGAGTGCTGGTCCTTTCAGGTGAAGTGATATATAACCCAGTGTTATGTGACTTCTGACTATGCTTGTGTGGGTCTGATGATTATGCCTATTGTGTGAAAATTTGCAATAAACATATTTTTCATTCTTATTTATCACAGGCTATAGACATCACTATAAAGTTATTATTTTTTGCTTGTTCCTAATTTCCCTTGAGAAAGTGGTAAACTGCCTATTACATCTCTGTAGTCCATGTGCCATGGGCACATTGACAGTGCTGTTAGGGTGGGAGTTCAAAACTTTTGACTCCTTGACAGTGAAGAGTGGCAGGTAATAAGAGTTCCAAGTCAAGATGGTATACAACTTGCTGGGGAATGTGTAGATGGTGGTGTTTTCAAGCATTAGCTGCCCTTTTTCCTTCCAGGTAATAAAAGCTGCAAACTTAGACATTGTCAAAAAATGCTTAATGAGTTACTGTAATAAATCTTGACTACCCAGAACTTCTTCCAAGCGATGTCCAACATGGAACAATACTGCTTCATTAGCTGAGGAATAAGGACAGACAATACGCAGGAAGTTTCCTTGTCTCTTTTTACCTGATTCAATGAGACTTCAATGGGACCACCCTGCTCTTGGCTGTGTGCCACTGTGTCACCACCTCATATGGGTTTGCCCTGCTCGTGCGTAACAAAGGAATCTGGAAAGTTGGCTGATAGGCATACAAACAGCATTCTATTTAAGATAATAAAATGTGAGGCTGGATGAACACAGCAGGCCAAAAAGCATCTCAGGAGCACAAAAGCTGACGTTTCGGGCCTAGACCCTTCATCAGAGAGGGGGATGGGGTGAGGGTTCTGGAATAAATAGGGAGAGAGGGGGAGGCGGACCGAAGATGGAGGGAAAAGAAGATAGGTGGGGTCAGTATAGGTGGGAAGGCAGGGAGGGGATAGGTCAGTCCAGGGAAGACGGACAGGTCAAGGAGGTGGGATGAGGTTAGTAGGTAGATGGGGGTGCGGCTTGGGGTGGGAGGAAGGGATGGGTGAGGGGAAGAACAGGTTAGGGAGGCAGAGACAGGTTGGACTGGTTTTGGGATGCAGTGGGTGGAGGGGAAGAGCTGGGCTGGTTGTGTGGTGCAGTGGGGGGAGGGGTCGAACTGGGCTAGTTTAGGGATGTGGTGGGGGAAGGGGAGATTTTGAAGCTGGTGAAGTCCACATTGATACCATTAGGCTGCAGGGTTCCCAGGCAGAATATGAGTTGCTGTTCCTGCAACCTTCGGGTGGCATCATTGTGGCACTGCAGGAGGCCCATGATGGACGTGTCATCTAAAGAATGGGAGGGGGAGTGGAAATGGTTTGCGACTGGGAGGTGCAGTTGTTTGTTGCAAACTGAGCGGAGGTGTTCTGCAAAGCGGTTCCCAAGCCTCCGCTTGGTTTCCCCAATGTAGAGGAAGCCACACCGGGTACAGTGGATGCAGTATACCACATTGGCAGATGTGCAGGTGAACCTCTGCTTAATGTGGAATGTCATCTTGGGGCCTGGGATAGGGGTGAGGGAGGAGGTGTGGGGGCAAGTGTGGCATTTCCTGCGGTTCGCAACAAACAACTGCACCTCCCAGTTGCAAACCATTTCCACTCCCCCTCCCATTCTTTAGATGACATGTCCATCATGGGCCTCCTGCAGTGCCACAATGATGCCACCCGAAGGTTGCAGGAACAGCAACTCATATTCCGCCTGGGAACCCTGCAGCCTAATGGTATCAATGTGGACTTCACCGGTTTCAATATCTCCCCTTCCCCCACCACATCCCAAAACCAGCCCAGTTTGTCCCCTCCCCCCACTGCACCACACAACCAGCCCAGCTCTTCCCCTCCACCCACTGCATCCCAAAACCAGTCCAACCTGTCTCTGCCTCCCTAACCTGTTCTTCCTCTCACCCATCCTTTCCTCCCACCCCAAGCCGCACCCCAATCTACCTACTAACCTCATCCCACCTCCTTGACCTGTCCGTCTTCCCTGGACTGACCTATCCCCTCCCTACCCCCCCCCCCCACCCCCCCCCCTACCCACCCACCCCCCCCACCCCCCCCCCCCCACCTCCTCTCCCCCCCCCACCCACCTCTCCCCCCCCACCTATACTCTCTCCACCTATCTTCTTTTCTCTCCATCTTCGGTCCGCCTCCCCCTCGCTCCCTATTTATTCCAGAACCCTCACCCCATCCCCCTCTCTGATGAAGGGTCTAGGCCCGAAACGTCAGCTTTTGTGCTCCTGAGATGCTGCTTGGCCTGCTGTGTTCATCCGGCCTCACATTTTATTATCTTGGATTCTCCAGCATCTGCAGTTCCCATTATCTCTGATTCTATTTAATTCAGATTTGACTAGTCTCTGGGCAGCTCTCCCAATTTTGAAAAGGCCCAGAGGGCTTAGCAGGACCATGCAGAACTAAATGTGCCTTTGCTCTGTACAAATCCAATACTTAGGCCAATGTCAGGTGCTCTGTCCAGTTATATTAATGTACTTTATAAAAAATTTACTTGATGTAACTTAGTGGTCTGCTGGGCCATTTCAAAGTCAATCACACTTCAGATCAACAACATGTACATAAAAGTAAATTTCCTTCCTGAAAGGACATTACTAAATCAATTCGCTGTTTCACAATAAACAATAGCTTTACCGTCATCATATCAACTTTTCATTCCAAATTTATTTATAATTTTACCAGACCAAGGTTCTGGATAACTAGGTCTGTGACATAAATGTTATGCTAACCTGTTTGTGTGTTTTTTTTAAATATTCATTTCTGGTATGTGAGTGCCACTGGCATTTATTTCTCATTTGTAATTTCCCTTGAGAACATGGTGCATGTCCACAGTATTATAAAACAGCATGTATTATGTGCAATAGTATATTTGTGCACAAGCTCATTTATGCAGCAAAGGGGAGAAATAAAAAAGTTCTGTTGCAGATGTTTTCAAAAAAAGTAAGTACACGTTACTTCACACAGAGGACAAAAACAGAGTCAGGGTAGCTCTCAATTTAATGATCTGATTACGATCATCCAAAACAATGGAAGTTTTATTCAGCTTAAAGGAACAAAGAACAGTTATATAGCCTCTTTCCAGCATTCAGGATGTTGAGGTCAATTAAGTACTTTCGAAACAAAAACATAAATTGCTGGTGAAACTCAGCAGGTCTGGCAGCATTTATTGAGAAAGCAGTTAACATTTCAAGTACAGTGACCCTTCTTCAGCACTGACTGTAACTCAGAAGAAGTGGCATTTATGCAGATAACATGGGGCAGAGCTGGATGAACACAGCAGGCCAAGCAGCAGAGGAGCAGGAAAGCTGATGTTTCGGGCCTAGACCCTTTACTTTCTGAAGCTCCTCTGATGCTGCTTGGCCTGCTGTATTCATCCAGCTCCACAGCTTGTTATCACAGATTCTCCAGCATCAGCAGTTCCTACTATCTCTGAAGCATTTACACTGATGATGGGAGACGCAGTTTAGTGTGGATAAGTGGAGCTGGAGCCCAAGGAGTGAAAATTAGGCAGATAAAGAGATGGTTTAGCAGGGTCAAGTGGATTAAAGGAGCCTTTGTTATGGTACATAGGATGGTAATGGGGACCATAAGTAGATGAAAGCAACCCATGTCGTGACAGGGCCTAGGACGTGGAGATGGGTAGAGGACATGGAAGGTTCAGGCTCCAAATATATTGAATTCAATGCAATGTCCTGCAGGTTGCAGGGTCCCCGAGTGGAAAATGAGATACTGTTCTGCAGCTTGCACAAGTACAGCTACTGCTGTAATGTAGGAAACACAGCTGAATTAATACTTTTCAACTGAATTCTAAATTTTGAGGTGGGTAGTGGTTTTACTCAGCAATATAAAAAATGGAACAGTAGCCTGCCCAAACAGCACTGAACCCTCCGCCCCAGAATTTCCTTCCTACCGTCTCCACCTTGCTCTCCTGCTTTAAAGGTGCTCCTTAAAACCGACGACTGACGAAGCTGGTCACTATCTCCTCAGGTCTTAGTGTCAATGTATCTTTGATAATGTTCTTGTGGGGTGCAATAGTACATTTTGGTAAGTTGAATAAATTGAAGTTGCTCTTAAGTCACAACCTGTAGACCATGGGGAGAGTTTTAGAGGGCTTGCAAGAGTGACAAACATGGGCAGACTAGCGACTTAATTAGGTTGGAGCTGAACTTTCACTTTCCTGACAGTGAATACAGATTTAGAGATTACGCTATTAGCATGTTTGTAGTGAGATGGGCTATACATCATTTTGTGGCAAGCTCCTACTTCTAATGTTTTTGCATGCAATGAAGATTCATCGTTTTACGTAAGTTGACCCTATCTTTATCATTAGTGATGAATACAAAAGAATCTGGTAGCACCCATTTGTTTAAAGGTGGGGTGCGCCAGTTGTGCTCTATGGCCAGTGGTTTTCCTTGTTGAACACTGCAGCATAAGCAAAGGGAGCCAGTGTACAGGCAGTTTGCAAACAGGTTCGGGACCATGAAGTGTAAATCGAGAGTGAGGACACATCAGAAGCTTGGAGGACTGAGTTGAGAAGTTCCTGGCAGTAGGATATTGTGGGTACAGTCAGTCAATGTAAGAAAATGACAGGTTTAAAGGGCAGGGGCAGTACTGGCCAAGCGTGGGTGTACCTCAGGCTGTTAGCTAATGTCGTCCTTACAGTGCTTTCAACTTACCTACAATATCTTAAGTATTCATGGGGAGCACAACCTCTGCTACAATGCAGTAGAAAGGAGGGCCATCTGAGCTTGCAAGTTCAACCAAATCTGGACCCTAACATGAACATTCAATAAAAAAAATGCAAGAATACACCAAATTTGAATCTTCCAATTATTCAGCCAAGTGACAGTTTCATGGAGTTTCATGTAGGGCTTCTCTCCATGAAACCTAGTAAGTTTCTCTCACACCATTTTACCAAAGAAGCTTCATAAACTATCTCTCCCACCCTAGAGCACTAACTTGATTCTATCCCTTGCCACAGTGGGAAGAACTCACCAATGCCCAGATATCCCAGAATAAATCAGGATCCCTGGTGCCCACGCCATTTCTAAAATGGCCACTGTGCGTGTGGACAAACACTGTCAGTCCAGTGCTGCACAGTAAAGGACATTTACCTCAGATGTGGCTTGCCTTGCATTGCAATGCAGGCACCAGGAGGACCTGGTGGAGAATGTGGCACAGAGGTGGGACATTCTTTTCACCCAGGGCTACAAGAGTAGGCCATGCCATCAGACTCTGCCAGCTTGATCAAAGGTTGCCACTTAGGTCATTGTGGTCTCAGCTGCCTGGAGGAATGCCCAGTAGTGTAGAAAGAGTGTCAATGACCTACTATGCTTGGCCAGGCTAAGTGCTACCATATTTTCTCTGGTCCCTTTCCCTCACTCACTCAGCTGCTGCATCCACCTCCCACCAAACCTCATGCTCTACCACTCTCACTAGTGCACACAGGACCTTCCCTCACTCATACTTACCCTCCTTAACTACACCCTAGTCTCCTATTCCTCCTTGGCCATTGCATTGATGACTCATCTACTCATTTTCAAGAAATTTCCCCATGTTTCCCCCACCTACACCAGCACTAATAGCTGTGCTGCCCACTTCGATATCACTTGGTCCCTCCATTTCTCTGTGTGTAGGGAAAAGGAAAGCCCACAATAGGGGCTGCAAGATTGACCACCACTGGTGAACTGCTCAAATCTGGCTCTTCATTTAAATAAAAGAGGAGAGAATCCTCACCCTGACCACCACCCCTACCCCCAGCCCCATCTCCCTTGGCTGAGTGACCGTGCCTAGCCTCTGGGCTGAGATTGGAATTTGTCCTTGACTTACTTAGTGGAAAAACTGGTTTGTAGGTTGTCTCCCTTGACTTGGAGAACTGCTGATGCCCACGTCAAGCTTCCTGGCTTGGTAAGTCATGACATGGCAGGGATGCTGTGAGTCTGGTAACTTCAGCTGGGTGGGGACAAAGCGCAAAGAGTCATGGAGAGGCAGGGCATGGACACTGACAGCATTGAAATAGGCACAAAATGAGTGAATTGGGCCCCAAGAGCAAGCAAGCAAGCAGCCACGAGCTGCAGTCTGGCCCAGTTTGAGAGTCGGAAGTCTGGCCAAATAGGCAAAGCATACTTGGAGGAGCATTTCAATGCTAGTTGATTTTACATCAGGAGTGTCCTGTAAGTCAATTGAAGAGGCGGCATGAGGATTTTGAGGGGATGTTAGATACCAGTGGAGGTTCGTGCTGTTGGCAGATAACAAGAAGATGTCCTGAATCATTGGTGTTGGGTTTCCAAAACGGATCCAGAGGAACAAGCGGTGAGCTACAATCACCAGGTACCCACTAACTTCCTTCTCAAGACTAGCCTCACGGTGGGTGGTAGGATAGGAAGCTGTATACTAACAAGGTCAGACGTGCAACTGTTGAGATTGACAACAAGCAAAATCCTCATTAATATTGAGAATCTCATCCAGATACCTGGAATTCTGTTGGAAAAATGCAGCTCGTTGGTCTAGACTTTGAGAAGAGCCTCACTAGACTTCTCGCGCAATTTTCCCAGATTTCTCACCACTTCCCAAAGCGCTTTAGATTCTGCACGTGGTTTACTCTGTATAAAACATGTTCCTGACTCCTTGGCAATAATAGTCTCAACAAATAACAATGATGTGCATGTGAATAATGCAAGGAATGCAAAATATTTACAAGCAAAATATATATTTGAACATAAACACTGTACCACCTAAGGCTAGAGATAACAAGGTGTGTCGCTGGATGAACACGGCAGGCCGAGGAGCATCTTAGGAGGCAGAAAGTTGACGGTTCGGGCCTAGACCCTTCGGCGACAGTCCAACATTTTGTTTGTCATGCTCCCCATGTGGTAATATGCCAGCCACTGTTGAGTTAAGGAAGGCTTTTAATTAGGCCTTAATGATAACAGGGTGGGAAAACTGCTCACCAGCACTTCTACTTCAGACATTTGAGTGATTGCGGTGAGGACCACGTGCTCAGAGTTTTCCCATCTTATTAAACAGAAGCCTCTACCAAATTGGCCAAGGAGGGAACTAAATTCTTCAAAATGTTTCAGGTTGAACTGCATTTAAAAATGGAACAGAGCAACAAAAGAGGAAATGGAAACGCAATGAAAAGGAAGCTTATTTGTCAAATAAAAATAGATTGATCTATAATTTGTTCAGAAAACAAACAAGTAATGGTAATATTAGAATTAACACAAGATGAATGTACCTACCCATTCTTATTGATCTTATAATGTAAAACTTATTTCTTGGAGATTTGTTAAGAGTTTTATGCCACACATCAAACACTTTCCAAAAATTGCACCTCCAGAACAACATACTTCCAACAGCAAGTTAACATTTCCAGCTCGTATACCAATAGACATCTCTGAATGATTGAGCCAGCAGAATGAAGTGTTAGACCATGGACAACAGAGGCTGCAAAAAAAGGAAACTAAGAAAGATTTGCACACATCTGAGAATACTTTATTCATCAGCATTTGTGATTAGTTCAAATGCATGTTCCAGAAGTAAAGCAATATAAAAACTTGTTTCTTCATACAACTGGAACTTAAGATTTAAATGGTGACTCTGTTCATCATCACAGCACTTGACAACTAATTAATTGTTTTGGAATTATTACTAATGTTGTGGCGGTCAATTTGTACAGGGAGCTGTCACCAAAGTAGCATTGTGATAATTATTAGGCTATTCATTTTTGGAGGAGCTGACATTGGACAGGACATTGGGAGAAATGCCAGACTGTGCCAAAGGATTATTTAGACCTACCTGAATGCTTTGAGCCGAATTTAATGAGGTGGTGGGGTGACCTGACCTCGACCAGCAAAACTGGTGGCACTACTGCCGATCCAATCTCCAGGAGGCTTTGAAGCAATCAAGTACTTCATTAGCAGTAGAACCCCTGCCAATGGGACACGTGGCTCCAACAGTGACGTTTGCAAGTCCCTCATGAGCTGTGGCATTTGCTATTTTAACTCTCTTGGCTACCCACCAATGAAAAGTAAGCAAGGGTAGGAAGAGGAGACATGTGGACTGGTTCGACAGTTGTTGTGGATAGAAGAGAGTAGGGTCAGCAGCAAGGGCAGGGATTGGCTCACAGTGCGCGCCACCTCCTTGGTGCCTCAATTGAGGCATCCCTCAATCAACTACTGGGCGGCTGTAGCCTCTGCAGAGGGTTTCAAGCAAACCTAACTGGTCTCCCTGCATGGCAATCATCCACCTACTGCAGTAATTTTAGTGGCACGTGGGAAGTGAGTATTAATTGCCCATGGAATGGCCTGAATTGGCCCCTTGTCAGGAAGGAAGCCCACGAGTTCTCCCAGCTGGATGTATTTGGAGGGATGCAAGGATATTTCCCTGCATGCTCTACCCATTTGAACAGTCCTCCTGCCTCAAAAATATACATTAAATTCCACCCCCTTAGATTTGTTTAACATCCCATGTAAAAGGACAGCAGATCCAACAATGCAACACTGTACTGACATGGTAGTTGAAACCAAGTGCAAATTACTGTACAAAAAGGTGAGCCCGTAACCTACTGGCTGAGAGGTGATATTGCTATAACTGGGTCAAATTAATCATTTTTGCTGCCAGAACTGTTGAGCTTCTCCAGCAATTTGTTTTTGTTTCTGATTTACAGCATCCGAAGTTCTTTTAGTTTTTAATTTAGGGTTTTAGAGTTTGACTCACCTGTTAAAGGCTGCAGGAGTACTTTAGTAACTGGATCTCCACTGTAAAAACCTTTTGCAAGGACAATCATCTCTGTCTGAGATGGTTTGGGGTTTTGACAACCTTTATAATAATCAGACAGGAGAAAAATATATTAGGTTCCTCTGGATAAGTTAGATACCTTTTAATTTAAAAGTTTAATTTACTTATCCTTATGAATTAATTTGAATTGGCAAATACCTAATTCCAAACAAAACAGCAAAGCCCCAGTTATTTATATTCTGAAAACTGGCTGTGCATATTTTGGAAATCAATTTACAGATTTCACTCCTAATTCTATTGTCCAAGAAGCAAACTCTCTTTCTTCATGTCTCTGGCTTCTCTCTCCACCACCATCTCTACTAAATTGTTCACTGGGGTGAGGAAATTATCCCATGAGAAGGGTGTTGAGTAAATTGGGTGTCCATTCTCTGGATTTTAGAAGATTTACAGCTGATTTCATTGAAGTGGACTAGATAGGATACAGACTGAGAGGTTGTTTCTGTTGGTTATAGAATCTAAAATGTGCACAAAATTTTACGATAAGGGAACAGTCATTTAGGACTAAGATTAGGAGAAATTATTTCATTCAAACAGTTGTGAATTTATGGAATTGTCTACCGCAGAAGGTTGAAAATGCTCCAATGGTGAATAAATTTTATGGGGTGAGAGTGTTTTGGTCTCTCCGTGAATCAAGGAATATGGGCAGTAGGCCAGAAAGTGGAGTTGCATGATGGTATGAAATGGTGAAGCTGGCTCAATAGGTTATATGGTCAACTCCTGTTCCTATTTCTCATGGTCTTGTGTATACAGGGATAATGCAGGAAGGTGGAACTGAAGTAGAAGATCAGCAATAATTTTATTGAATTATGGCACAGGCATGAAGAGCCAAATGGTATAAATCTGCAGTTACGATGTTAGCACAATGGTACTGTCTGCTTACATTATTGATACCCTGATGCTGTGTTTTTCTCAGTATATTTCTTTATTCCTTCAATTTAGCCTGTCACATTAAAACAAACCTTCAGTGAAACCTGCCAGATTCTAACTCAATCTTCCCACAATCAGTTTTTCTGCAATATTTTAAAACCCATGAAATTTAATCACTCCTTCCACTCTTGCTTCAGTTTCTCCTTTTTAGATCATGGGAACTTTCCTGCGTTATGGCCTTCGGTTTTTCACTTTTTGTTGCAGACAAATAATCAGTTATTAAGCATTAAATTACAACTATGGCATTCTGTCGATGTTATCGCTGACTTCCAATAGATCATATAGAATGAAACCACCCCCCCCCAACCCACCACTCCCATCCTAGCAACGGATGACACAAGCAAGGCTGCATGGTTGGGCCCCCTTAGCTGCAATAGCGTACCATCTGGTCAATGTTGCAGGGCAGCATGAGTTAATGCAAAAAAAGAAGCATTGGAGCATTACATGTGAAACCTCGGGGAGGGGGGGGTAGTGATGCTAAGTTAATCATAAAGCTTTGGCTTTTATCTCTCTAAATTTATGTCCAAAGAAAGACCTGCGAGAATCTGTCCCATAGTTATTGCTACCCTTTAAAGTCTATGACAATACATCTTTCTCTCACATCTTTACAGCCTTACCTATTTATTATGTTCAGTGTTTATCAGCAGCTAATTCATTCTGGAGAAGCTGTAATTACCTACTTTACCTTGGGTTTCTTCAGTACACATCATGTGCGTCTGTCCTTCGTTTGTATTTTTACCAATTGCGTGTTCAATCAGCATCCTCTTCACAGCAACATGACCTCTGACCTGTGACATTAGGTTTAACACTTGTGTCAACAATCTTACTCTATGTGGAAACCTGTCTTATTCAGACTCAGTTTCATTTTAAACTTTCTAAATGTCTCACTGCTGCCCTCAAATGGCTTAAAACCACAATAATACAAACTAATAGTAAAATCGTCATAGTCCTAACTAATCATAGGCTTGGTCCTTCATGGTAACCTCAGCCAATGCAGGCATTGAACCCAAGCTGTTGGCATCATACTGCATCACAAACCAGCCATCCAGCCAAGTGAGCTAATTGTGGCCTCTGAGGATATTCATGAAATTTATTGGACACTAATTAACTAATTTTGGATAATACTACCTTCAAAACACTTAAAAGGTTTTTAAATTATAAGTGATTAGTAGATTATGAATCCTAACAAAGGATAATTCCTCACATACTAAATTTAAACATGCTGTGGCATCTGTTAGCGTCATTGAAAAATTGAAGGGAAGTAGTATGACAGAAGAAAAAAATCATTCCTCCTTCCCTTCAGCTTTAGAGTGTGCAACAAAGGCAGATTTATGATTTGAGGTTAGGAAGTGTAAGAGGGAACAATGTCAGTGATAAAACAATTTATTTCTTGAAACGTTAGAACTAGCCTCAAGCCCTTAATGTTACTTTGAGCTCCCCAGCTGTAACTCTAATGGTACCCAGCCACCTAGTGGCAGGGATTGAGTACTTCATAATTCCAACACAATTAGCTGTCATTTTAATTACAATACCATCAACACACAGGAACCAGAGAAAATTAACTCCCATTATCATTTTGTCTTATTCAGTGTTCCTAACGAGAATCATGCTGAAGGGTGACCTTAAAGGCATTTATAAAGTCATGAAGAGCATGGATGGGGTGAATAGCCAAGACATTTATCCCCCATGGTAGTGGAGTCCAAAACTAAAGAGCATAGGTTTAAAGTGAGAGGGGAAAGATTTAAAACGAACCTGAGAGGTAGCATTTTACACGGTGGGTGGTACATGTATGGAACGAGCTGCCAGAAGAGATGCTGGAAACTGAACAATTACAACATTTAAAAAGGCATTAGGATAGGTTTATTAATAGGAAGGGTTTAGACGGAGATGGACCAAATGCTGGCAAATGGGGCTAGGTCAGTTGAGGAAACTTGGTGGGCACGGACAAGTTGGACCAAAGGGTTCATTTTTGTGCTGTATAACTCTGACTCTATTTCAACTACAAGGCTGGACTATTCCAGTGTGGGTGGACATCACGAGGAAATGGAAGAGGGATATCCCTGTACTCATCCTAACATTCAGCACCTGTAATTTCTAGGTGGAGCCACATATAATAAATTCTTGCTGGGAACTGAGATGAAATAGCAGCATACTTTACTTCTGTGCCCTTAAAATTGAAATGGGATGATGTGGTGACTGGTTAAAAGGAGCAAGGTACAGTCATTTTCAGTCAATTCAAAAACAAAATATAAAATCACTTAAGTTTAAATAAAGGATTAGTCAAATTGGACTAGAAACGTGTTTTGGGCATTCGGATACTAGGCTTCTGCTTACGTGGCCTGCTCAACATTCAGTTCTACCAAACATAATGAATATTTTGAAGTGAATATTGGGTGTGGATATGCAGCAGAATTATCATCTTATAATGTGATGGCCTCAAAGAAATTTCTACCCCAATGACTTCAGGACATTGTAGGGTTTGATTGGTACTGCACAGAAATGTTGCACAAACTGTATATGCACACAATCACTTAAACAAGTTGAAGAAAAGCATACCAGAGCCAGGTAAACCTTGGTAACCAGACGGTCTCTGAAACACCGATAGGCCTTAGCAGCTGCCAGCTTACTGAAAGCAATACACAGAGCCCCGCTGGTGGAAAAGTCCAGCTGATGGCAAAATCTGTCAAACATAAAACAAAATGATGGGAATCACAGCACCTTGATTGCCTGAATTAACCAGACATCAGATGGCACCTGAAATTCTTCAAAACCACGTTAAGGTTACATGTTGTGCAAATGGTATATGGCATGCCTTTCTGGGTATAAGCTGAAGACCAGAGTACCATCATGGTTACAAAGTACAACTCTGTTGTTTCTGATGTGTGACAAAAGACCTGGTGAAAAGGCAATGCCACTGCTGTTAATAAGAAATTCTTTGTCAACTAAATATCTAATTCAATATGGGCCTCTTACATTACACATAACGACCAAGAAAATATGAAATTAATTATCATAACCAAACCTTGCCATATCAGTTTACAGCTAGAGTTTTTGATTAGTCGGTACTAATTCCATCCCAAGCCTCTCTTATGCAAAGGTACTGTCATAACAATGGTAATGTATGGACTATCCATTGTCATCAACTAACTTTAATACCTCTGTCCTTCATGGATCAAAACAGTTTAAAAGTGAAAAAGCATGGACCTAAATTGGCTGCAACAAACAATTCATCTTTGATTAAGGCAAGTTCAGGAAAACCAAAATTGTCTAAAGTCAAATTATCTAAAAATATTGAAATTAGTCGGTGCTATCAGGGCAAACTCATACTTCTGGTCTTAAACTGCAGTGTGTGGTAAGTTGCACATTTTGAACTGTTTCCTGCAACCATCCAGCTTAGAAAGACAGAGCAGCCAGACATATGACCAATTTCAGGAGCTGCTTGGTAAAGCAAGGAAGGGAAAAAAAAAGAAAATGGATTGCTAACAGCAAGGATGCTAAGATTCCCCTACCCCGCTTCCTTTTCATCCCCTTTAAAGTCAGCAATATAGATGAAATACACTCCACCGTTATTGGGACCAAATATTGTGTTTCTAATGAGATGGGGCTTCCTCAGCATGGCATAAATTTCCAGTCCGAATGACTCACTGGATAAATTCAGGAAATCTCAAGTTGCTGTTTCAAGGCTAGTGAATGGCATCTAGCAAAGAATATTTGTTGGTTTGTGCTGTCCCAACTAAGCAAACATTTGCCTTGATAGCATGTACTACTACAAAAACTCGCACCTTTAAAGTAGTAGAATGTTCCCTGACGCTTCATATCAAATCGGACTTCTCCGTTTCTCTAATGCATTCCCAACATTCGATGAAATTACACACATTTGATTACTACATGTTAATATAGAAATTCCAGGTCTTGTTGAAATCCTGAAAGAAGTTTCAGGTTTAAAATAAATACCAAGTGTAAAGTAACTGAGAGTCTGGCTTTCAAACTCTTGATCTAATGAACATAGATAATTGTTTTCCCCCCCCGCCAAGTAACATTATCGTAATTATAGTCCTGTTTTGGCAGAACATATTACAAAAGACTTGGGGGAGCTAGTGTTTCTGGCCTGCCAGCAATTGCAGTAAAGAGATATATATTCTTCTGTTTGAACAGCATCAGGCTTTATTGAACATAACTACCAACAGAGGATGGTAGGAGACATCATCTTATCTGAAGCCCTACAAACCCAAGTTTCAAGTCCATATGAATTAACTGGCATCATGTCGGCCAGCATTCTTGATAAAAGTTATCTACCTTGCGGTTGTTGACATGCTCGCTGAACTGGCTTGTTCTCGAACTGACACATCTCATCAGCATGCTAGGTGACATCATCAGTGGAGCCTCCAATGTAGCTACGTTATTCTACTAATAAAGCAGAATACTAATAATGGAATAACATCGCTTCATCGACGGCTCCACTGATGATGTCACCTACCATGGTGACAAAACATCTGAACAAGAACAAGCCAGCTCAGCGAGCAAGTCAACAACCTCACCCACAACCCGAGCTACAGATCTTGGCCAAAACTTTAAAGTTATATATCTTGAATACCGCATTCTATGCGATGATCAAGTATTTATACTGTAAATAAAGTACAACAGAGATGTGCATAGATCCTACATTATGTTTCTGTTACTTACTGTGTGCTTTTACATTGGTTTTAGGAGATGTGATGATGTTTTTACATGGATTTTTTGAGTGATTTAACATCTTGAAGTTTCGCTTGCTCAGATTTTACTGTGGTTATGCGTACCTTTTGGTTATCCGAAAATCTGATCAGCTGGCACACTTAGTGCCATAGGTGCTGGTTAATAAAAAGTGCCCTGGTTATATGATTTGTTCGAACAGTGGCCTCAGTTTGGCTTAAGTGAAGCTGCTCCCAATAAAACAGCTCTCTTTTTCCCGAATATGGTGCCGGTGCCCCACAGTTACTACATGAATTCATGAGTTTAAGGATCCCTGACGGGATCAATTCAGAACAGTGGAACCATAGTAAACTCAGATGCCATAATTTAAGTGACAGAGTACTCACCTAAACCCATAGTATGTATCTGGGTCAACAAGCTCAGGAAACCGGTGCTTCAATTGAGACTGGACGGTCAGCTTCTCATACCACATCTTGCTATCAATGCGAATATCCCAGTGCTTGTTCACCACCAAGAAATCTAAGCTCTGGTACAGAATACACAGGTTGTCTATTCTGGCAGCGTCCATATCACCGAGCCATGCCACAGCTATCTAAAGGAAGTCAAAAAATTGAAGATGGGCTCCACTACTTTTATGCAAGGGGCCTGTTAACTTTAATGCAGAAATAAAAGACTGCAGATGTTAAGAAATCAGGAAAAAAAAATCATAAATTTGCTAAAACTCATTTCCACAGCTATTTCACATTCCTCAGTGACTGCCTCCAGCTCAGACTCACCCCAACTGAAGTTTAATCCCTTATGCTGAGTCATCCCAGGATCACAGATACCTCTGTGACGTTCAACATTTCAAGGATAGCTGCACTCGCTGTATCCTAAGATCCACACTCAGTGCCATGCAATGCACATGCAGACTCAACTTTTCTCTCCAACAGCATCGCAACACGCTGGATCAGGGTTGCACCACTCTGCAGTTCCACTTCATTCTCTGACTCATTCGTCATGCTGACAAAAAGCTTTTTCTTTTCCTTTCAGGCATCAAGGCCCACAAGATGCAACAACTCAAAGATATCCATGGCACTCTGGAACCTTCCTCTCCTCCCCTTCTCTCTGGCTCCATCCTCTCTCCCAGCCCCACCTCCTGTCAGGTATTCACTGTCCCTCGTAACCTTCCACTGTCCAACACTGAGCATTCTGTACTCAAAGGCCTCAGTTTTATTCCTCTGCGTCCCCGCCTTAACGAATTTCGAGCACAATGTGACACCAAACCCAACCTAACTCCCTCCAAACTGATCTAAACTCCGTGCACTCAGATCTAACCCAGACTTTGTCCTTAAGTCTGCTGATATGGGTAGTGCTGTTGTTGTCTGGCATATTGACCTCTTCCTTGCAGAGGCTGAGCGCCAACTCTCATAGCTCCTCATACCTTCCCCGGACCATGACCCCACCATAACACATCAGGCCATTGTATCTACTATAATAACTGATCTCATTTCATCTGGTGATCTCCCCGCTTCTGCTTCCAAGCTGATAGATCCTCACCCTGCACAGCTTGCTTCTACCTCCTCCCAAAAACCCACAAACAGGACTGTCCAGGCAGACCCAAAGTTTCAGCCTGCTCCTGCCCCACAGAACTCATCTCTTCCTTTCTTGACTCGGTCTTGTCTCTTCTCTCCCCCCGCCCCCGCATCCAATCCCTGCCCACTTATGTCCATCATTCCTCTGACACCTTAAGCTGGTTTCACATCTTCCAGCTTTCCGGTTCCAGCCACCTCCTCTTTACCATGGACGTGCAATCCCTGTACACACCCATTCCCCACCAGGTTGGTCTCAGGGCTCTCTGCTTCTTCCTGCAGCAAAGACCTTAACCATCACCACCCTCCGTCACTTGGCTGAGCTTGTCCTCACCCTCAACAACTACTCTTTTAATGCCTCTCATTTTCTTCAGGTAAAGAGGAGTGGCCGTAGGTACGAGCATGGGCTCCAGTTACGCCAGTCTCTTTGTGAAGTACGTGGAACATTCCTTGATCCAGTCTTATTCTGGCCCCCACCCACACCTCTTTCTCCGATACACTGATGATATCATCGGTGCTGCTTCCCTCTCCCATCTGGAATTGGAAATTCATCGAGTTAATCAATTTCGCCTCCAATTTCCACCCTGTCCTCACTTTCACCTGATCTATCTCTGACTCTTCCCTTCCTCGACATTTCTGTTTCATTTCTGGGGACAGACTGGCCTCTAAAATCCACTACAAACCCACTGACTCCCACAGCTACCTGGACCATACATCCTCACACCCCACTTCCTCTAAGGACTCCATCCCATTCTCTCAGTTCTTCTGTCTCCATCACATATGTTCAGATGAGGCCAACTTCAACAAGGGAGCCTCTAAAATGTCAACCTTCTTCCTCAACCGAGGATACTCCAGCACCGTTGTCAACAGGGCCCTCAACCAGGTTCGCCCGATCTCCCACACTTCCACCCTCACCCCTTTTCATCCCTCCCCCATCAGCGACAGGGTTGCCCTAGTCCCTACCTTTCAGCCTACCAGCATTCACATCCTGAAGATCATCAGACGCCATTTCCACCACCTCCAGCAAGATGCCACCATCAAACACATATTCCCCTCCCCTCTCTTGTCTGCCTTCTGCAGGGACCAGTGCCTTCAGCACACCCTGGTCCATACTTCTTTAACCCACAACACCCCCACGGCACCTTCCCCTGTAACTGGCGAAGGTGCAACACCTGTCCATTTACCTCCTCACTCGCCAGTATCCAAGGATCCAAAACATACCTTCCAGGTGAAGCAACACTTCACCTGCACTTCCCAGAATCTAGTCTACTGCATTCGCTGCTCACCAACGTGAGCTCCTCTACATTGGGAAGACAAAGCATATGCTAGGTAACCGCTTCGTAGAACATCTATGTTCTGCTCGCAAAAAAGACCCTGAACTACCTGTTGCCTGCCACTTCAACGCAGCACACTGCTCCCTGACAAACATGTCTGTCTCTGGCTTGCTGCAGTGTTCCAGTGAAGCCGAACGCAGGCTAGAAGAACAATACCTCATTTTCACTTGGAGGCCCTGCAGCCCTCCAGACTCAATATTCAGTTCAATAATTTTAGGGCCTAAACTCTCCCACGTGCCAGCCCCTTACCCCACACACCAGGTCTTGTTACCACATAGGCTGCTATCACATACTGCCTGTTGTTATTAGTCACTCAGTCCCCATTAACAATTAGAACAAAGAACAAAGAAAATTACAGTGCAGTAACAGGCCCTTCGGCCCTCCAAGCGTACGCTGATTCAGATCCTCTATCTAAATCTGTTGCCTATTTACCAAGGACCTGCTTCCCTCTGCTCCCTGCCCATTCATATATCTGTCTTGATACATCCTAAAGGATGCTACCGTGCCTGCCTCCACCACCTCCGTGGCAACGCGTTCCAGGCACACACTACCCTCTGTGTAAAGAACTTTCCACATATATCTCCCTTAAACTTTTCCCCTCTCACCTTGAAATCGTGACCCCCTAGTAATTGACCCCCTCATGATTTTGTAGACCTCACTCAGGTCCCCTTTCAAACTCTGTCTTTCCAATATAAATAATCCCAATCTACTCAACCTCTCTTCATAGCTAGCCCCCTCCTTACCAGGTAATATCCTGGTGAACCTCCTCTGCACCCTCTCCAAAGCATCCACATCCTTTTGTTAATGTGGCGATCAGAATTGTACGCAGTATTCCAAATGTGGTTGAACCAAAGTCCTATACAATTGTAACATGACCTGCCAACTCTTGTACTCAATACCACGTCTGATGAATGAAAGCATGCCGTATGCCTTCTTGACCACTCTGTCCACCTGCTGAATATAATGGACCTGAACACCCAGATCTCTCTGTGCATCAATTTTCCCCAGGGCTTTTCCATTTACCGTATAGTTCACTCTTGAATTGGATCTTCCAAAATGCATCACCTCTCATTTACCTGGATTGAACGCCATCTGTCATTTTTCCGCGCAACTCTCCAATCTATCTATATTCTGCTGCATTCTCCGACAGTCCCCTTCACTATCTGCTACTCCATCAATCTTAGTGTCATCTGCAAACTTGCTGATCAGACCATCTATACCTTCCTCCAGATCATTTATGTATATCTAAACAGCCAAGGTCCCAACACAGATCCCTGTGGAACACTACTAGTCACAGTTCTCCATTTTGAGAAACTCCTTTCCACTAAAACTCTGTCCTGTTGCCCAGCCAGTTCTCTATCCATCTGGCTAGTACACCCTGGACCCCTGGCGACTTCACCTTCTCCATCAGCTTACCACAGGAACCTAATCAAAAGCCTTACTGAAGTCCATGTATATGACATTTACAGCCCTTCCCTCATCTATCAACTTTATCACTTCCTCAAAGAATTCTATCAAATTAGTAAGACATGATGTTCCCTGCACAAAACCATGCTACCTATCACTAATAAGCCCATTTTCTTCCAAATGTAAATAAATCCTATCCTTCAGGATCTTCTCCAGCAGCATCCCCACCGTTGACGTCAGGCTCACTGATCTATAATTACCTGGATTATACTTGCTACCCTTTTTTCAATAAGGGGACAACATTAGCAATTCTCCAATCCTCCAAGACCTCACCAGTGCTGAAGGATGCTGCAAAGATGTGTGTTAAGGCCCCAACTATTTCCTCTCTCACTTCCCTCAGTAACCTGGGATAGATCCCATCCGGACCTGGGGACTTGTCCACCCTAATGCCTTTCAGAATACCCAACACTTCTCCCCTCCTTATGCTGGTTTGACCTACGCAACTTCCCAGCCTAACTGTTATCAACATTTTGCCTTTCCAACTGCTCTTCTCTCTCTTTAGGCTCTATCCTATCCCCATCACCCTCCCATTTTTTCTGCATATAAACTAACATTTTCCCAACTACCATCAGTTCTGAGGAAGCGTCACCGGACCCAAAGCGCTAACTCTGTTTTTGCCTTCGCAGATGCTGCCAGACCTGCTATTTTTGTTCCTGATTTACAGCATCCACATTTCTTTTGGTTTTTTTATTTAGAAAATAAATCAGCCATGGTCTAGTTGAATGGTGGAGCATTGATGGGCCAACTCCTATATCTGTTTAATGGGCTTGTGGGAGGCAATCTGTATGAAATTTCATCTTTCATTCTGTGAATAGCCATGACATTGCATTGCACGCAACAAATCTTATCCCTCCCCACATTGCCTATCAAACAATGTATGGATAGGGTTAACAAATCTGGCTGGATAACTGATGGGAGATGTCATTCATGTGATACTTTGACGAGTCTACTGCCAGTGGTCACTCAATCATCAGACAACCCCACTTTTCCATGGTTTTCAATGTGGCTTGGTTTTGACTCTTGAAAATCCAGTCACCCTAAAGTACTAAATGGTGCATGCATCTTGAAGGGAATGCCACCTATGAGTGGCCTGTTTGACCCCTACATGGACATTCTAGGTTGCTGTGCAGCTTTGGCACCTAGTGTTGGTGTACTGACAACTGGAGGAGTTGAAATTTTCTCCAAGTACATACTGAGTAGGATTCAGGCATTGTCTTTGCACCCAACACAATGTACAGCATTTCAAATGATTCCATCCTGTCCCCAGCCAATGACGCACACTTAAGTGGGCCCTGAGCCAAGTTTCTGACCCCACATCCTTTCTCAACATCACGAACAATCCACCTCCATAGTGTCACTCCAATCCTTCCTCAGCTCATCTGCTATATCTACAGTTGGCTGCTCCAAATGCTTCCCTCATCATAATCCCATTTTACTCCCTTCTCCAGGCATCTTTTCTGAAGTTTGGTGATCAGAATTCAACTTTGTTGTTATAGGGTTCACAGGTCCATATGTTGGGGCAATCTATTCATAGAATCCCTACAGTGTGGAAATAGGCCCTTCAGCCCAACTAGTCCACACCGAACCTCAGAGCATCCCACCCAGATCTATTCCCCAATAAGTCACCTAATCTACATCTCCCTGAACACTACAGGCAGTTTAGCATGGCCACTCCACCTAACCTGCATGCCTTTGGACTGTGGGAGGAAATCAATACCTCAAAGATCTAAACTGCTCACAACGTGTGAGCCTATTTTGAGTGTGTATGCTGTTTAGGGCAGTTCCTGCCGTGAAAGGGTTAAATGAAATCCAGAGATAAATCCATCCTTTGGGATATAAAGCAGCAATCCTGGTAGAAGCTAACCAGTGCCCTCCAGGTTCTGCACATGTTCACCCAAGCGTTTAGAAAAGTAAGAGGCAACTTTATTGAAATATACAAGATTCTCCGGGTAAACGCAGAGATAACGTTTCCCCTTGTGGGAGAGTCGAGGACAAGAGGGCATAGTCTCAGAGTAAGGGGTTGCACATTTGGGACAGAAATAGGGAAGCATTTCTTCTCTAACAAGGTTGTGAATTTGGGGACTTGTTTACCACAAAAAGCTGTCAGAACTGGGTCTTTGGGTATATTCAAGGTTGAGTGTGAGAGACTTTTAATCAGTAAGGGTTGAGTGGCATACTTCTGCTTCTACATTGAATAGAGTCCACATGACTTATCTAAAACTATTCTGAATAAGAAACAAAAACAGAGATGGCTGGAAAAGTAGAGCATGTCTGGCAGCATCTGTGTACAGAAATCTAAGTTAACATTTTGGGTCAGATGATCCTTCCTCAGAACTTCAGGTCACTCAATCTGAAACGTTAACTTTGATTTCTTTCCACAGATGCTGCCACACCTCCTTAGATCTTCCAGCAATTTCTGCTTTTGTTTCTGCCTCGCAGCATCTACTGTTCTTCTGTTCTGAAGAAGGGTCACTGAAGCTGAAACATTAACCCTGATATTTCTTGACAGAAACTACCAGGCCTGCTGAGCTTTTCCAGCAATTTGTTTTTGTTTAATCTAAAATTGTATTGTTTAGATTCTATATCATGTAAAATCCTTGCACAGGCACCTACACTGACTACCAGTGATATAGAGGCGCGATTTTTTAGATTTGCGAACCCCTCTTCATTGTACTTCCTGCTCTCCTTCACGTCTGGCCTGTTGACTGTCCAGGGCTGCAACTGCCCCCGCCCCAGTATCAGTGGCCACGCTCCCAGCTACTGAGTTCTGAGGAACAGTCACAGCGGACTCGAAATGCTATGTCTGCTGTTTTCTTTCCTCTCCACAGATGCTGAGTTTCTCCAGCACCTTTTGCTTTCCCTGCAGATTTCCAACATCCAGTGTTTTGCTTTGAGTTGTAACTCAGTCGCTCGAGTTCTCCCCACGAACTACTCTATAATATAAAACCTACCTCCAAGACATCCACCTGCAGATCCCACTCAAGTCTGAAATATAATGCCCTGGGCCCAAGGTGCCCCTCCGTCTGACAGCGGCCTCCTGCACAACATTGCGACCCTGAGCTTCACATGACCCACCCCCATGGGAAGGGAAGGCCAATCAGAAAAGGTTCCCTACTCCACTGCCTATAATGGACGGCCACTTAAGCCAATAAACGGGAAGAGGGTGGGGTTCCATGACGTAGAGGCTGGCCTCTCACCCGGACATGGTTACGGATCGATTTGGCGGCAAGTTTGTGCTGGGCGAAGATGGACGGAGAGTGGGATTGGGAATGGGAGCGGGAGCAGGAGGAGGGTGACGACGATCGCTTCGAGAGACAGTTCGCAGACGAACTGGAGGTTGTGTCCGAAATTAATCAACAGAGTCACGGTAAAGTGAGCCCGTCCCGAGCCTGGATTTGGCCCCCGTTCACTGCCCCAGTCCATTGATGCGGCTTGTCCTGAGGCTGCCTGGGCCGGTGTTTACTGGCCACCACTGGTTTACTCTGGTGTGGAGGAGCTGTCTGCGCTACGTGTAGCCCGTGTTCGGTATCAGCACCCACTGTGTTGACGGTTGGGGGGGATTCTTCTAGGGTTGTGACCCAGTGACAGTGAAGGAGCAGCGCTATATTTCCAAGATAACAAAGTGTGAAGCTGGATGAACACAGCAGGCCAAGCAGCATCTCAGAAGCACAAAAGTTGACGTTCCGGGCCTAGATGCTGCTTGGCCTGCTGTGTTCATCCAGCTTCACACTTTGTTATCTTGGATTCTCCACCATCTGCAGTTCCCATTATCTCTGTGTGCTATATTTCCAAGTCAGGATGGTGTGGGGAATGCATGTACCTGCTGCCTTCGTCCTTCTCATAGAATCTCTACGGTGTAGAAGTAGACCATTTGGCCCATCGTGTTGACATCGACCTACCCCTATCACCCTATGTTTTCTATAGTTAACTCATTTATCGTTGCACATCCCTGAACACTTTGGGCAAATTAGCACAGTTGATCTATCTAATCTGCATGTCTTTGGACAAGGGGGCCATACAAAAGCACCCAGAGAAAGCTCATGCAGGCACAGGGAGATTGTGCAGACTCCATGCAGACAGTTGCTGGAGAGTGGAATTGATCCCATGTCTGGCTCTGTGAGGTAGCAGTGGTAACCACTGAGCCCTCCCCCAAAGCAGTTGTGGATTTTGACAGTGTTTACAAAAGGCCCTTGGTGCATTTGGCAAGTACTCTGCCACCACTGTGCATCTTTGGTGGAGGAAGTGAATGTTTTAAGTTGATGCATGGGGTGGCGATCAGGTGAGGTGTTTTGTACTGGAAGATGCCAAGCTTCATGTGTTGTTGGAGCTGTTGTGAAGTGCAAAGTATCCCATCACGCCCCAGACTTGTGCCTTGTAGATGGCGGTCTAGCTTTGGGGACTGAGAGAGAAATAATTCACCTTAGGTTTCCTAGCCTTTGACCTGTTATTGTAGCTACAGAATTTAAATGTCTGTGGTTCAGCTCAGTTTCCAGACAATGATAGCCCCCAAGATGATGATGATGTATGGAATTCAGAGCAATGGTTAGATTTTCTCTTGTCAGACATTGTCATTATCTAACACTGTGCCTCTTAGTTAATGGACGGTTTTGGGAGATTGGAGGAAGTTCTCAGTGCAGAATTCATCGTCTCTGACCTACTTTGGCAGTCACAATATTTTTATGGCTGATTTTATGGTCAATTTTCTGAATGGTTTCCAAATAGTAACCTCAAAGTGTATGGATGTACATTTTGGTGACGGCAATGCTGTTGAACGTTAAGGATTGTTGGTTAGATTGTCTTCTGTAGGAAATGGTCATTGCATGGCATGCAGGTTACTTACCACTTGTCAAACCAAATCTGAATGTTGTTTATGCTTTGTTGTTTGCAGACCTATACTATTTAGGTACCTGGGGAGTTGTGGATGGTATTGAATGTTGTGCAGTTATAATTGAACAACCACACTTCTGACTTGTTTCGGCTGAGGAACTTCTTCAGTGAAGTCCAGAGGCTTGCTCACTGTCCTCAAGTAAACCACAGCAGACTACCTGTATCCTAGTATGAAGATTTGATTACACTTATTAGCCCTGTACCCTGTATACAAGTTTACCTCCTCAAGATTCTGTCAATCTAAATTTCAACTCCTTTCAAAACAATTGCTCATAATATTTTAAGCCATATTTTAGTCATTTCACTGGCAGCTGTTTCATGTTCCATTCTTGCATTTTTGATTTGTTTCTATTCATTAAGATTATAACAAATAGGAGCAGGAATAGGCCATCTGGCTTTCAAGACTGCTCTGCCATTCAATGAGATATCAACTAACTTGAGTATCATTCCATGTGTACTCTGCCTAAAGTTGTGCTTTTGTTTCAACGAGCTGGTTCCTTGGCAATTTTTTTTTTCAGTGGTTTGCTATTGACTTAACTGTCCAGGCAAGGGAAGGAAGCAGGTCCAAGTCTATCTTAGCCAGAATTGGAATTGAACCTGCACTGTTTGAGTTCTTCTGATCCAAGTGATATCCAGCTAACAGGCACCAGACATCTATCTAAGCCTGCCATAAATATTTCAATCACTCTGCCCCAACTTCACTAGAGTTAGAGAATTCAAAGATTGAAGCCCTGTTAAGAAAATACATGTTTCCTCATTCTTCCAGAATCCAATGAGCATACGTTCAATTTGCCCAGAGCAAGATTTCCCTATTTTCAGTCTATCTACTATGCTAATAATGGTGAGAAGTGAATGTTATGACCATGTTGTATCTGTTCCTCTCTGTAGAGGTATTTGCTCATTTGTGCCACATAGAATGAGTTAGAATAAATCTAACAAAAAACTATTAGGAAATATTGATGTAGTTGTTCTCACTAAGGCTTTGAACCTGAAACGTTAACTCAACCAGTTTATTTATAGTGGAATTTTTAAAATGCATCCAAGAGGGATTTTTTTTTGTACCACTACTTAGATAGCCCTACAAGAGATGGGGCAGTACTAGACTTACTCGTAGGGAATGAAGCCAATCAAGTGTTTGACGTTTCAGTTGGTGAGTATTTTGGGGATAGTGACCATAATTCTAAGTTTCAAAATCATTAAGGAAAGGGATAAGAATAGTGATGAAGTTAGGTGTCAGAATTGGGGGGAGGCTGATTTTAATAACTTTAGTCATAACCCGGCAAACATAGACTGTGCAGCGACTTGCAGGTAAGCTTACGTTTGGAAAGTAGGAGTCTTTTAGGTAATGCGACACAGAAACAGACCCATCGGTCCAACTCATCCGTGCCAACTGTGTTTCCCAAACTAAACTAGTCCTATTTGCCAGCGATTGGCCCGAATCCCTCTAAACCATTCTTATTCATGTACTTGTCTTAATGTCTTTTAAATGTTGTAACTGTATCAACATCTACCACTTCCTCTGGCAGTTCATTCCATATACGCACCACCCTCTGTTTTGAAGAAGTTGCTCCCCAGATCCCTTTTAAACATTTCCCTTTCCGATACCCTCTAGTTTTGAATTCCTGTACTCTAGGGACGAAACCTTTGCTATTCACCTTATCTGTGCCCCTCATGATTTTATAAACTTCGATAGTGCAAATTCAGGGCCAGCGAGTTTCTCCAAGAGTGAAGAGCAAGGGCCACAAGTCTGGGCAACCCTGAATGCCAAGAGGTATTGAAAGTTTGATAAAGAGTAAGAAGGAAACATACGTAAGGTACAGCAGGTTAAAACCAGAAAAGACCTTCAAAATACAGTGTGTGTAGGAGTTTGTTTATAAAAGAAATTAGGAGGGCAAAGAGGGGCCACAAAATATCTTTGGCGGATGGACCCAAGAAGACCCAAGGCTAAGTGTATAAGTATATTTAAGAGTAAGAGGATTACCAAGGAGATAGTGGAACCTGTTACAGACCAAAGTGGGGACCTGTGCGTGCAGCCAATGGTTGTGGATGAGGTCTTAAAAGAAAATTTCTCATCTGTATTCGGAGGAGAAGGGCATTGTAGCCAGGGATATCAATTAGGATTGTGAGGTTCCTTAAGATTAATAAGAAGGCTTTATTAGATGTTTTAGTTGGCATACAGGTGCACAAATCCCCAGGACCTGATGACATGGATCACAGGCTGCTTTGTAAGGAAAAGGAGGAGATTTTTGGGGCCCTGGCAAAATAGTAAAAAAAATTTAGAGCCAGTTGACTGGACAATAGCTAATATGGTCCCTTTTGTTCAAGAAGAGCAGAAGAAATGGGCCAGCTAATTGCAGACTAATTAGTCTGACGTCACTGGTAGGGAAATTATTGGAAAAAGTTCTGAAAGACAGAATTAATTAATACTTGGAAAGGCAGGACTGATCGGGGATAGTCAGCATGGATTTGTCGGACGGGGATCCTGTCTGGCTGATTTAGTTGAGATTTTTGAAAAGGTGACTAAACTGATGAGGAAAGTGCAGTTGATGTGGTTTACGTGGATTTCAGTAAGTCCTTTGACAAGGTCCCAAATAGATGGCTCGTTCAAACATTAAGAACCTTTTTGATCCTTTGGGATTCAAGACAGATTGGCAAAGTGGATCTAAAATTGGCTTTCAATAGGAGGCAAGGGATGATGATGTAGCAGTATTTTTGTAATTAGAAGCCTGTGACCAGCAGTGTATCACAGGAATTGTTGCTGGGACCCTTGCTATTTGTTATGTACATTAATGACTTGGGTGTGAATGTAGAATTAATTAATAAATCTGCATATGACAAGAAAATTGGACGTGATGTTGAGGAGGATGGTCTCAGGCTACAGTCTGATATCGATCAGCTGGTAAATTGTGCAAAGCAGTGACAGTTGGAATTTTATCCTAATAAATGTGAGGTGATGCATTTTGGGAGGACTATTAAGGGAAGGATAAACACAACGAATATTAGGTCTGTAAAGAGTAATGAGGAACGAAGGGACATTGGTGTGCAAATCTGTAGATCCCTGAAAGTGTCAGCGCAGGTAGACGAGGTGGTGAAGAAGGCAAATGGGATGCTTACCTTCATTAACTGGGCTTAGAATATACGAACAAGAAAGTCTCATTACAACTTTACAGAATACTGGTTAGGCCACAGGTGCAATACTGTGTACAGTTCTGGTCATCAACTATCAGAAAGATGTGATTATGCTGGAGAGTGTGCAGAGCAGATTCATCAGGATGTTGCCCTGGGGTGAACTGTCTCAGTTGGAACAGAGAGGATAGGCAGGGTTTGTCCTCCTTGGAGGAGAGAAGGCTGAGGTGGGTATCTGGTTGAGATATACAAAATTATGAAAGGCACAGACAGAGTAGATCATGAAAATCTTTACCCCATGGCAGACGTGGCCAAGACCAGAGGGCATAGATTTAAGGTGAGGAATAAGTTGATTAGAGGAGACCTGAGGAAAAGAAAATTTCATCCAGAAGGTAGTCGAAATTTGGGAAGTTATGTCTGAGAGGGTGATGGAGACGGGTACTCTCGCAACATTTTAAGAAGCATCTGGATGAGTACATAAAATGCTGGGGTCAAGTGCAGTTCAATGGGATTAATGTAGTTTGGTGTTTGTTTGTGGTGGACTGACAGGCCTGGTTTTATGCTGTGTGAGTCCATGACTTTTACTGATGCTAACTGAAATTTCCAACATTTTCTGAGCAGGCTGGATAGAGTAGAAAGGAAGAAGCTGTTTGCAGCTTGTAAAGAACTAAAAACGAGAGCACAGATTTAAACTGATGTGCAAAAGAAGTAAGGGCGATAATAGAACATAGAACAGTACAGCACAGAACAGGCCCTTCAGCCCACGATGTTGTGCCAACCATTGATCCTCATGTATGCACCCTCAAATTTCTGTGACCATATGCATGTCCAGCAGTCTCTTAAATGTCCCCAATGACCTTGCTTCCACAACTGCTGCTGGCAACGCATTCCATGCTCTCTCAACTCTGTGTAAAGAACCCGCTTCTGACATCCCCTCTATACTTTCCTCCAACCAGCTTAAAACTATGGCCCCTTGTGTTAGCCTTTTCTGCCCTGGGAAATAGTCTCTGGCTATCAACTCTATCTACGCCTCTCATTATCTTGTATACCTCAATTAGGTCCCCTCTCCTCCTCCTTTTCTCCAATGAAAAGAGTCCGAGCTCAGTCAACCTCTCTTCATAAGATAAGCCCTCCAGTCCAGGCAGCATCGTGGTGAACCTCCTCTGAACCGTCTCCAAAGCACCCACATCTTTCCTATAATAGGGTGACCAGAACTAGACGCAGTATTCCAAGTGCGGTCTAACCAAAGTTTTATAAAGCTGCAACAAGATCTCACAACTCTTAAACTCAATCCCCCTGTTAATGAAAGCCAAAACACCATATGCTTTCTTAACAACCCTGTCCACTTGGGTGGCCATTTTAAGGGATCTATGTCTCTGCACACCAAGATCCCTCTGTTCCCCTACACTGCCAAGAATCCTATCCTTAATCCTGTACTCAACTTTTAAATTCGACCTTCCAAAATGCATCACCTCGCATTTATCCAGGTTGAACTCCATCTGCCATATCTCAGCCCATCTCTGCATCCTGTCAATGTCCCACTGCAGCCTACAACAGCCCTCTATACTGTCAACGACACCTCCAACTTTCGTGTCGTCTGCAAACTTGCTCACCCATCCTTCAATCCCCTCATCCAAGTCATTAATAAAAATTACAAACAGTAGAGGCCCAAGGACAGCGCCTTGTGGAACACCACTCACCACTGACTTCCAGGCGGAATATTTTCCTTCTACTACCACTCGCTGTCTTCTGTTGGCCAGCCAATTCTGTATGCAGACAACTAATTTCCCCTGTATCCCATTCCTCCTGACCTTCTGAATGAGCCTACCATGGGGAACCTTATCAGATGCCTTCCTGAAGTCCATATACACCACATTCACAGCTCGACCCTCATCAACTTTTCTAGTCACATCCTCAAAGAACTCAAAGGTTTGTGAGGCATGACCTGCCCCCCTCAAAGCCGTGCTGACTGCATTTAATCAAGCCATGCTCTTCCAGATGATCATAAATCCTATCCCTCAGAATCCTTTCTAACACCTTGCAGACGACAGACGTGAGACTTACTGGTCTGTAATTGCCGGGGATTTCCCTATTTCCTTTCTTGAAGAGAGAAATTACATTTGCCTCTCTCCGGTCCTCGGGTACGACTCCAGTGGAGAGCGAGGATGCAAAGATCTTCACAAGTGGCGAAGCAATTGCATTTCTCATTTCCCAAAGCAGCCAAGGACAAATCTGGTCCAGGCCTGGCGACTTGTCAATCTTAATGTTTGACAAAATTTTCAGCACATCACCTTCCTCTATCTCTATCCATTCCAGCATGCACACCTGCTCTTCAAAGGTTTCATTCACTACAAAGTTTGTTTCTTTCGTAAAGACAAAAGCAAAAAACTCATTTAGGGCTTCCCCTACCTCCTCAGACTCCACACACAAGTTCTCTCTGCTATCCCTGATTAGCCCTACTCTTTGACCATTCTCTTATTCCTCACGTAAGTGTAAAATGCCTTTGTGTTCTCCCTAATCCGTTCTGCCAAGCCTTTCTCGTGCCCCCTCCTGGCTCTCCTCAGACCATTTTTGAGCTCTTACCTCGCCTGCCTGTAATCCTGTAGAGCTGAGCTTGACCCTAGCTTCCTCCACCTTATGTAAGCTACCTTCTTCCTTTTGATGAGAAGCTCCACCGCTCTCGTCATCCAAGGTTCTTTTATCTTACCCCTTCTTGCCTGTCTCAGAGGGACATATTTATTCATCACTCGCAACAACTGTTCCTTAAACAGTCTCCACATGTCTATAGTGCCTTTACCATAGAACAATTGCTCCCAGTCCATGCTTCCTAACTCATGTCTAATCGCATCATAGTTTCCTCTTCCCCAATTAAATATCCTCCCATTTTGCCTATAGAATAAAATTTTTCACACAGCAAGTAGTTATGGTCTGGAATGCAATGCCTGGGTCTGTGCTGGACGCATATTCATCTGAGGGGGTATTGGATGATTATTTGGATATAACTGGTGTGTTTGCGGAAGGCACAAGGTTGACACTAAGATTGATACAAGGGAACAGATCTAAATAGGCTGAATGACCTCATGCACTGTAACAATTCCATTATTCCTTTTGCACATTTGTTGGTTTCTCTTGATTCTTGAATTATTCTACACTTTCATTTTGCTCCAACCTTCTGGGCAGCATGTTTAGTGGAAAAGTCCTTGGTCTCGTTAAAATGGGTCTGCTCCATCATTTGTACAGAATACAGATTCTCCAATACTGAGGGTAGAACGGATGGTCCAGTCAGTTTGATACTGAGGGACCGTGATATTGTACTAGATGATGATTTAGCAGCATTGTTACTAGCTGTTCAAAAAAAGTCAATTTAAAAAGCTGATTGGAGGGGCAGTAGTGCTGGTGGAGAGGAGTGGTGGGGATTGGAAATCAACAACTGAGGGTATTGGTTGTTCTTGATTTCAATCTTAAAACTTCCCCTGGAAATTGATATGTTGTTAAGTGAGGCCAAGATTGGGCTTAGCTCAATATCTCCTCTGTCAATGCTGTGAAGTCTGAACCCAGACATGATTACTGGCCATTTGTGCACAGGTGATCGAAATACCTGACCTATTTTGGGTCATCTTGATTAAGATTGGGAAGTGGATCCGTTTTTGCAAAGTTATGGAAATCCCAGGCTTGTAGCCAAGTAGCTGCTAATTGAACACAAATCACAATGCACAGTTGGTGTATAAACATCCACATGATGTTTCAGAAATTCTTTGCTAGTGGGTCAGTTCGTTACCTCATTTTAAAATGTCATTTGCATGCTGAGGAAAGTTTTCACAAACTGAATTTATAACATGATAGATGAAGAGGATTATGCTAGCTTCTCTGCTTTGAAACACTCAAGAAAAAGAATGAAGGCCAAAAGCCCACAAGTTTTCCAATATGTCTATTGTGTCCTGATCAAAAAAAGTGAAGATAAGTAGGTAAAATAAGACTGGCTTTACGAAACACAGTGAGATGAAAAGATTGTTCTTTCGTGAAAAATATCTTGACATTTTATTTTTTTCCTACCACTTAGAAAGTCAGCTAATACTTGAACTAATCTTACTGATGCATGGACATAGGACAGACCTCATAAATATAGATCTTGTGGAGGCCAACATGGTGATTGAAGCAATTGGGAGATATGAGAAGAGCCGCTAAACAAAGCACTATTTCTAATTTCTTTACTCTTCCATCCTAGAGAGGAAGTACATAATTTTTTCCTCTGTTTCGCCTAATCACTTTGTTTCATATTGGCAATTACTGGCATTTAGCCCCATGAGACCATAAGACATAGGAGTGGAAGTAAAGCCATTCGACCCATCAAGTCCACTCCACCATTTAAATCATGGCTGATGGGCATTTCAACTCCACTTCCCTGCACTCTCCCCATAGCCCTTGATTCCTTTTGAGATCAAGAATTTGTCGATCCCTTCCTTGAAGGCATCCAACGTCCCGGCCTCTACTGCACTCCGTGGCAATGAATTCCGCAAGCCCACCACACTCTGGCTGAAGAAATTTCGTCTCATTTCAGTTTTAAATTTAACCCCTCTAATTTTAAGGCTGTGCCCACGTGTCCTAGTCTCCCCGCCTAACGGAAACAACTTCCTAGCGTCCACCCCTTCTAAACCATACATTATCTTGTAAGTTTCTATTAGATCGCTCCTCAACCTTCTAAACTGTAATGAGTACAATCCCAGGATCCTTAGCCGTTCATCGTACATTAAACCTACCATTCCAGGGATCATCCGTGTGAATCTCTGCTGGACACACTCCAGGTCCTTCCTGAGGTGTGGGGCCCAAAATTGGACACCGTATTCTAAATGGGGCCTAACTAGAGCTTTATAAAGCCTCAGAAGCACATCACTGCTTTTATATTCCAACCCTCTTGAGATAAACGACAACATTACGTTCGCTTTCTTAATTACCGACTCTACCTGCAAGTTAACCTTTAGAGAATCCTGGACCAACACTCCCAGATCCCTTTGTACTTCTCCCCCTGTCTCTCTCACCCTTCCTTACTGTATCATAGAATTTAATCGTAGAATCCCTGCAGTATGTAAACAGACTCTTCGGCCCAACAAGTCCATACCAACCCTCAGAGCATCCCACCCAGACCCAGGCCCCTATAACCTACCAAATCTACACACCCCTGAACACTATGGGAAATTTTTCATGGCCAATCCACCTACCCTGCACATCTTTGGACTGTGGGAGGAAACCCACGCAGACACAGGGAGAATGTGCAAACTCCAACAGACAGTCGCCCAAAGGTGGAATCGAACCCAGGTCTCTGGCGCTGTAAGGCAGCAGTGCTAACCAGTCAGCCACCATGCCGCCCTAACTCGGAGTTATACAGCACAGAAACAGACCCTTTGGCCCACCATGTCTATGCCAATTAACAAACATCAAACTATACAAATCCCATCTGTGCATGGCCCATAGTCAACTTTCCCCTGGCATTTGAAATATTCATGCTTCTTAAGTTCTCAAGGGCACTAGCCTCCACCACCCTCTAATATATTAAAAAAATACACAGGTGTTGTAGTAGAAGGAAAGAAAAAAAAATTACAATTGGAGTCTAACTTGGTTAATTGAGATTACCAGGATTTAGGAAAGACATGAAGCTAGGAAGTTGTGTAGGGGCAATTCTTAATTATGGTCCTAACGCAATAGGGTAGACGATCCTAAGTTCATGAGAGCAGGAAGCAAAAATGGCATGGTTAGAGATGAGAAACTGTAAAGGCAACAACTCCCTTGTAGGAAATGTTGACAGGCCATCTAACAGTAGCCACACGAGAGGATGGAGTATAAGGGAAGAAATAATGGGAATCTGTCAGAAAGATACAACAATAATCATGGGAGACTTTAATCCACATGTAGACCAGAAAAATCAGATGGATAAAGTTAGTCTACCCGAGTTCATAGGGAGTTTTGGCAATCTGGAGCCAACAAGGGACCCCCACCACCACCACCACCACCAGACCCATAGTCTCCCTTCCAGACACTCCATTCGCACAAATTAGCCAGAGAACTGCAAAGAAGTCTCAAGCACCTAGTCAACAAATCACCCCACTCCATCCACTCAGCCAAGAATTCTTCAACTCCATCAAAGACATAAAGATAGAGGACAAAGAGACCATGATATCATTTGATGTCACTGCCCTAGTCACATCAGTAGACATACCACTAGCAAGGGAAGCAATGACGACGCTACTTGAACAAGAACATGACCCCAGTGAAACCATCTCCAAGGACACAATGCTTAAACTACTGGACCTATGCCTGATCACCCACTTCACCTTCACCCAGACATATGAGATGGGATCTATGGGATCACCTATCTCTGGACTCGTAGCAGAGGCAGCGATGCAAAGACTGGAAAGGACTGTCCTTCTGCAAACCCAACTTAAACTATGGATATGCTGCAGAGACGACATCTGTCATCATTAAACGGACCAAATTAGAGAGACACAAACTCATAAACAACACCCTCACTAGAATAAAATTCACCAGAGTGGAGGAGAAGAACAAACAACTCCCATTCCTGGACATCGTGGTAGAGTGCAAGACAAATGGGAAACTGCAAACGAAAATACACCAAAAACCCCCACACACAGACCAGGTATTGAACTTCAATAGTAACCATCCCAGCACACACTTTTTTTTTCTTCACTGTCAGGAAAACTCCATTACAGTAAATTTAATATTTACAAGGAAAGCCCAATAAAGGCAACACTAACATTAAAAAGTGAGGGGGGAGGGAAGGAAAGGGGAGAGAGAGGACACTAAATCAATTTGGAATTGGAGTAGGAACTAAAGCACTGTAACACCTGCAGTGTCCACCTCTCCAAGAATAGAATACATGCTGCTGGCCTTGTTCTGCATTTCAAACCAGCTGTCCAGCCAATTGAGCTAACTGCACTCAGCAAGTGGATAGCAGAGCACTTTGAAAAATTCAAAATAATCAGAAATAAGTGTTTATCAAAGGAAATGATGCTTAACTGTACTTGTTTGAGGAAGTATTTTCAATGGATAAAGGGGAGTCAATAGGTGTATCATACTTGAATTTCCAGAAGGCAATTGATAAGGCCCATATAATAAGCTATTGTGAAAATAAAAGCTCATAGTATGAGGAATGAGATATTCACGTGGATAAAAGATTGACTAGCTATTGGGAAATATGCATAATTGGGTGCTTTTGATTGTTATGTTATAATGAGTGCTGAGCCATGAGGATCAGCGGAGGCGATGGCCTAGTGGTATTATTGCTGGACTGTTAATCCAGAGACCCAGATAACATTTTAGGGCCCTGGGTTTGAATCCTGCCACGGCAAATGCTAGAATTTGAGTTCATTAGATCCTTAATTCCAGATAATTTTAATGATAACCATGAATCCATTTTTGATTGTCGGAAAAACTCATCTGGTTCCCGAATGTCCTGTGGGGAAGGAGACTGCCTACATGTGACTCCAGACCAACTGCATTGTGGTTGACTCTGAATTAGGGGTGGGCAATAAATGCTACCTCACTCGTGATGCCTTCATCCTGTTAGTGAATTTTTTTTAAAAATCCATGCTGGACCCCAACGCTTTACAATACGAACAACTCTAACAAAGAGACTGAAAGTATGGCTGCTAACTTTGCTCGTGACTCAAGATAAGTAGGAAGGTAAGTGGTAATGAGGACAGGAGCAGGCTAGTAAGGGTTGTAGATTTGTTAAGTGAATGGGCAAAGATCTGGCAAATGGAGAATAATGTAGAAAAATGTGGAATTTCAATTTTGTTAGGAAGAATAAAAAGTGTATATCTAAATGATCGGAGATTGAAGCTGAGATGCATAGAGGTCACAAAAGTAGGTACAGGAAGCAATTAAGAAAACTAACAAAATGAGAGTTGAATGCAGAAGTAGCCAGGTAATGCTTCTGTTATACAGGGTTCTGTGTAGTTTGAGTCTCCTTATTTAAGAAGGACGTATATAGGTTGGAAGTAGTTCACAAAAAATCTACTGTGCAATAAAAGAGCAAAGGTTAAACAGTCTTGGTTTGTACCTGCTGCACTTTAGAAGGGTAAGCGATGATTGGAATATATAAGATCCTAAGGGTTCTTGGAGTGCAGGTAGAAAGGGCGTTTTTTTTTGTGGGACATTCTAAAACCAGAGTTACTTTGTAAAAATAAGGGATCATCCATTAAAGACAAGACAATTTTTTTCTGAGATAATGGGAACTGCAGATGCTGGAGAATCCAAGATAACAAAGTGTGGAGCTGGATGAACACAGCAGGCCAAGCAGCATCTCAGGAGCACAAAAGCTGACGTTTCGGGCCTAGACCCTCCTTCAGAGAGGGGGATGGGGAGAAGGCTCTGAAATAAATAAGGAGAGAGGGGGAGGTGGACCGAAGATGGATAGAGAAGATGATAGGTGGAGAGGAGAGTATAGGTGGGGAGGCCCCACCCGAAGGTTGCAGGAACAGCAACTCCTATTCCGCTTGGGAACCCTGCAGCCCAATGGTATCAATGTGGATTTCACAAGCTTCAAAATCTCCCCCTCCCCCACTGCATTCCAAAACCAGCCCAGCTCGCCCCCTCCTC